>NC_052052.2:12607651-12907651 GCF_903992535.2 Arvicola amphibius | reverse complement strand
ACTCAGGCAGGCCTTAATGCAAAGTCTACACAATTTTCTCACAGAAGGTTGGGGGGGCACCCGGTGCACTAATCCGGTCTCGATACCCGCAATTTGGGGACTCGCGGCTGCAGAGATCTGGAAGATTACAACGATTTCACAGCGGCCCAAGCAGAGAAAGCAGATAGAATAATTGGAAAGGAGGAGGCTAGAAAAGGCTCAGGCTGCTGAGCTGTTCCTACCGCCCCCTCCTTACTTTCCTACCCCCCCCCCCCATTTCTCTTTGTAAAAGTAGGTATCTGAAGCCACCCTCGGATTTAATCAGAAATCGTGCGTCGCCAAGCCAGAGTCACTCGGTCTCCGTGGCGGGATACGCCATTAGCGCTGGAGAGCTCTCAAACGCCCAACTTTATATTCAAGAGCCTCTTTAGCGACCGGCACTCGGCTCTCCTCAGTATTCTGCGTCATGTTGGGCAAATATTGTCCTAATCCTTCGTGCGTCCTCAGCCGCCTGTTTTGCTTCCATTCGTTCCAGGAGAGGGCTCCGGCAAATCCCCGGCTGCCGCGCTCTCCCGCCTGCGTGGCCGCTCGCGCACACTTGATCACGCAGCCCGCTCTCCTCGCCTCTGTCTAATTCGGGGACCCGGCGGCTTCTCGCTGCCCGAGGGGGGTCTCCCTCCCCAGATCGCAGGCTGCCAGACCGCCCCTTCTCGCCTTCTCTCCCATCCTCCCGCACCCGCAAGTGGGGCCCACACAATGACAAGAGGGGCGACTAAAAAATAAAATTGGCAAGCCATTTCTAACGCTCCTGTGACACCCTGGGCTGCCTGACCCGAGGAAGTCAGATGACCCTTCCGTGACTGGCTGAAAGCCTTCCATCAGTTTAAATAGAAAAGGGAGGGGGGCGCAAAGGGGCCCTTTCTCCTCTCCGGGTCCCGCACCGCCTGCTGGTCCCTTCTACTCCCTCGAGTGGCTGAAGAATTTGGCTGAATTCGTTTCATCACCAAGACAGTCCCCTGGATTGGACATTGCTGTACCCTCTCTCTGTCTCGAGTTTCTCTTCCGGGACATTTGCAAACTTCAGAAAGACCGAGTAAAAAGTTGTGTTTTGTTTTGTTTTTGTTTTGCAGGAAAATATGGTACTATGTATTATTTCCAATTAGTTTGTTTCCGGGCCGAAAAAAACAGCCGGTTTGCAAATTGCTTTGGAGGAAGCGGACAGTTTGGTAGGGTAGGAATAGAGCTTCGCCTGTTGGTATTTCGAAATAAAAGGGGTTGGGACCCTATCCCGAGGCTAGGGAGACCGACTTAAAACTAGGGAAGAAAGCCGGCGACTCTGCGTAGAGACCGGGGAACTTCGCAAAACGTCAGAAAATAGTGGGGAAAACTGGAATTTACCCGGCTGCCAAACGCAGCTGCTGCAAACTGCCCGGGGAGTCGCACCCTGCGGGGAAAGGCCCGCCGCTGCCGGTGACCCGAGTAGCTCGGGCCGCGGGTCAGCGGAACCCACGCGGAAACAGACAAGTGTCGTCTGCAGAAACTTCCAGGGTCGCACGCGGATCCAGCAGAGCCCGGGAAGACTCACCGCTCGCTCCCCCGTGGTGTGCACCTCCGAGACCCTCCGGGTACACGGTGAAAGCCTCCTGAGCGCACTTACCTTCCAGGGGGAAGCCGGTGCGCGGGTAGTTCTGCCCCGGGCCGGGTCTCATCATCCTGGGGACCGCACCAGGCAGCGCCGCCATTCCTGCGCACGCCGGAGACGAATCCAGAGTCGGCTGGAGAAACCTTACTACAGCGTCTCTTCCTTTCACCCCTGCTGCGATCCTCCTCTCCTCTCCTCTTCTTCCCCGCCCCCCTAGCCTCTTCCCCCCCCTCCCTTTTGCAACCCCCCCCCCCCCCCGCTGCAGACGCGCCCCTTCCAGAAGCTGGGCAGAGGGGGTAAGGTGGGGGGGGGGAAGGTGGCGACAAGGAAGTTCAAACAAACAAACACTCCAACCCCAAGTCCGCCTCGGCCCACCAGGCCGGGCCAGAAGTTGAGCTGAGTGACACCGGCAGCCAAGGGCCCTGCAGGCCGGGCTCTCGGTCCCCAGCCGCGCCTTGCGGGCCACTGGCTCCCGCGCTCCCGGACGAAGTTCCTGAGCCGAGAGGCTGCAGAGTGGACTTCTTTGGATCTTTATTTATATATTTATTCTCTGACTCGGGCTCCCTCCTCCCCTAGATCCCTTCACTCCACGCCTCTTTCTGCTCTCCCTCACACCCTGTCCCCGGGAGGACTGGAGCGGGGATGCGCGCCTGCTCGGGTTTCTGGCTGGAGGGGAGGCGACCCGAGTGACAGGGCTGGGGATGAGAAGAGGAAAAGCGAGGGGGCGCGAGCGATCAGCTGGGTAAGTTGTGCAAAAGTGTTCAACCGTAGGGGAGGGGAGGGAGTAGGCGACAGCCAGAGAGATCTGATAGGTTCGGACTTTTCTTTTATTCATGAGGAGGGAAAGGGGGCCAGTTCGGGAGGGAGAGGGGACCGCTAACGAAAAGAAGTCGCCAACGATATTTTTTTCTTCCTTTCTGATCTCCAACTCGACCTGGTTTCTCTCTCTCTCTCTCTCTCTCTCTCTCTCTCTCTCTCTCTCTCTCTCTCTCTCTCTCTCTCTCTCTCTCTCTCTCTCTCTCTCTCTCTCTCTCTCTCCCCATTCCCCTCTCCTTCTCTTTCTCTTTGCAGGAGGTGGTAGGGGACGGAGATAATTTGAACCGCTGGTGAAAATATAGAGGAAGCAGAGCCCAAGGATGGGGTGGGGGCTGAGGGTGCCCAGAGAGAGGGTAGGGACAACTTCTTATAAGTGTGGTCCAGAGATAAACAGTCTGGTCTCGTGTTCCCCAGCCCGGGTCCTCAGCTGTCTCCCTGATGTGTAGGAAGCCGGCCTTGGGCTGGGCGCTTCTCTGTCTTCTCCTGGGGTCTCCGGCCTCCAAAACTGGAGTTCACCGTTCCCACCTCTTCTCTGTTTAGCTCGCTAACTTTGAACTTTCCGTGACAGCGACTCCTTCCCTGGAGGAACATACTGGGGTGACTTCTCAGGGAAAGATTTTTTTTTACATCTCTGGCACGAGGTCAGGGCTTTTCGGCTCCGGTTGCGCCGCGCCTAGCTGCTCGGAGAAGCCCAGCAGGACGTACCTAGCAAGCTGGTGGCAAACCTGGATCTGTCAAAACCTTGAGAACAGCCTGACTCTCCCTTTCCAGCTCCGCCTTCTCTGGCTCCTAGGCCGCCACCTAGCACCCCTTACTAGAGAACCGCAAGGTGTTGGGAAGCTACTCCGTCTGTGGGTCTGGGAGGCAGATGGGAGATGAGCGGGAGACGGCTAGGCAGAGCTTGGTACCAATTCAACTTCCAACTCCTCCACTGGTGGACTGGGAGTGGGGGTGCTCCAATCAGACGGTCCAGAGTGTGTGTGGGTTTGGTCAGAGGTCCCACAATTCTCTGCTCTCTGAAGCCAGAGTAACCAGGTCTCAGCCTCAGGACAGAGATTCCTAGGGGTGAAAACGCCCTCGCAGCAGGATAGGACGCCACTACTAGAGACCTTTTGTGTCGTCCTCCCGCGCCCCCCCCCCCAACACTCCAGGAAAAGGCCTCGCTGGCCCAGCCCTGGAGGTAAACTACAATAAAATAAATCCACCCCCAAACTCGCTCCCTCCCTCTCCTGGTGGCAGAGGGGGTCAGTCTGGTGTTGGCCTGGGGGTGCTCTCTGCCGCCTGGCCCCAGTGTGTCCTCTTCCTTTCCCTCCTCCTCACCTGTGACCTTTGCCCCTCTCAGCATGCTACTGACCCTTTTCCCCCCACCGAGGGGGAAGCCTCAGACTTTTTTGGGGGTGGGGGAGGCTTTCCGGGCACGGGAGCCCTGTGGAAAAGCTTGTTAAATACCTGCTTGCGGGGTTGAATGGGGAGAGGGGAGAGGCTGTTTAGTTTTAGACTCTGTTGCCTGAGCCACAGGCACCTTCACCAGCCACATGGGGAGACAGAGTTTCTGGCTGGTAGTCTGTTCAGGGAATAGGGAAACTTGCTGAGACCCTAGGCGTCTTTAATTCTTGAGGTGGATATTCATTGTTATATAAACACATCTATGTCCATATATCTCTCTATAAACATAGAATATACACATTTCATGTGTTTTCATTCAGTTATCTGTCTGTCCATCCATCCACCCCTTGGTATGGCAGGTTTTTTAGGTACCCTTCTATGTATGGTGGCATGGTCCCAGTGTACTCATGGATGACTTCCACTGGCATATTTGGGATTTTATATGCAGGTGGGGGGGGTCTGTCCTAGGTCAGTATAGATAAATTAAATGTGGGTTCCTCAATAGGGGTGCTATGCTGCAGAGTCCATGTATGTTTAAGCATAGGTCTAAGCAAAGTCTGAGAAAGAGTGGTGGGCTATTTTGATTAGCTCTCTTGGGGGAGTGCCTGCCACCTGGGCTGTTAGACCCAGTCTTTCTGTTATCAATACCGTGACTGGAGCCCTGGAGCCCAGGTGAAGTGAGACAGACACCCAGCTGGTCACCTTGGTGCAGGGAGGATGCTGCTGGGATCCTCAGACCTGTGGTTGGGGTCCACCTTGCCCTTGAGCTGATCTTCCACTCTCTACACGCCAGGGAGAAAGACACAGAGACTCACTACCCAGGCCCTGTACTGGCCTCGCTGCCTTCCTGCAGCTGGGGATCCCTTGAGCCCAGGCAGGGTGGGCACCAGGGGGGGAGGAAGCGGGGTTGTCTGTCAGAATGAGCGTGGCCGTTCTTGCCTGTTGGAGACCAATTTCACAAATGATTTTTGCAACAATTAAGAAGTGTGGCGGGGTGAAATGGCGATTTCACATCCAGCAGGGGAAAGGGGGGTTCACCTGGGGATGGGTGGCTACAGCTGGTGTCGGGGAGAAACTCTCCTGCTCGACTGGTCCCCCTGGCTAGCCCCTGGTCCCAATGCACCCCCTCCCAAGTCATCAATCAACTCCCAAGATCTCCAGAGCCTCAGAGGCTCTCAGGACTTCTGCCCCAGCTGTGCGTGCGCGCGCGCGCGATATGGCCTGTACTTGCCCTGCTCAGCTCTCTTTAGCCCCCTACCCTCCCTCTCTCTCTCCTCCTTCCCTCTGCCTCAGTTCTCTGCACAGTTTTTCTGTCCCAGCCTCCCTTTGCACCACACCATCTGTCTTCTCTCTCCTTTGTGCTTAGGGTCTCTCTCTCTCTCTCTCTCTCTCTCTCTCTCTCTCTCTCTCTCTCTCTCTCTCTCTCTCTCTCCCCCTCTTCTCCTCCCCCCTTCCTCCTAGCCTTTCTGACTCCTCCCCAGCGGGTTTCCTCTCCCGACTCTGTGGTCTGGTCCTCCCGCCTCCCCATCTCCATGGTTTCCAGAAGTATGACCGGCCTCCACTGCCCTGTGGGCTGGAACTCAGACCAGAATCCTTTGGTCCAGATGGGGCTGGACCCCTTGGGGAAGAGACTCTTCCTCCCATTCCTCCCCTTTTCCTCCTCTCTCCTTTCCTCCTCTTT
Organism: Arvicola amphibius; assembly: GCF_903992535.2. Taxonomy (NCBI): domain Eukaryota; kingdom Metazoa; phylum Chordata; class Mammalia; order Rodentia; family Cricetidae; genus Arvicola; species Arvicola amphibius. Next base: position 12,902,147 of record NC_052052.2, on the reverse strand, counting down.
CTCTGGTCCTCTCCTTTTCCCTCCTCTCCTCCCTCTTCTCCTTCCTTCTCCCCTCCTTTTCTTGTCTTCTTCCTCGTCTTGCTCCCTTCCTCCCTCTTCCCTCCTCCATCTTTTCTCTTCCCTTCTTCCCTTTGGTCTAATGATACATGCCATCCTCTTCATCCTCCTAGGAACCACTTCTGTTCCAGCGCTGTCCCCACTTGGGCAGTTGTCCCCTAAGTCCACCCTCTCCTAGCCTAGTCTGGAATCTCTGCACACAACCTCCCCCTTTTTTAAAGCGCTGCAGCAACATGAACACTCTTCCTTTCAAGTTTTAGTGGAGCCCTCCGAGCTATATTAAGCAAGGGAGAAGAAAATGGAACCAATAAGAACTGTTTGAAGGGCTGGGGAACCAGTGGCCCTGGCTGCTCGGGTCTACACATGACCAACAGGATGTGTGAGACTTCAACCAACACCCCCCGCCCCCCTCCCCCAGTGTCCACTGTTGCACCCTTTGCTCTAGGGAGTAGACGCTGTTTATTTCACCTCAGATGCAGCAAGCATTTTTGGAACGTGATTACCAAATGGCATCTTTCTTTACACAATGCTAAAGACACATTGAAAAATAGGGCTTTTGGTTTGGGATCTTTGACATTTCCTGAGGCTCCTGGGATGGGAGGGGCCAGAGTCACAAACAGGAATGCTGCAGTTGGCTGAGACCAGAGGGTAGGTCTGGGGACGAGGACAGGCTTTGAGTAGCCCAGAACAAAGGGCCCTGAGGCTCCTGGATCTCCCAGGTGGGACTCTGGAGCCCCACTGGAAGAGGCTCCTTGGGGGACACAGCTGTGCCTTCTCTTTAAGGAAGCATGCTTTTTGGTGCGGGGTGTGTGTGTGTGTGTGTGTGTGTGTGTGTGTGTGTGTAGACACCAAAGTGCTCGCCCAGGCAGGAATGGGAAAGAGAAGGAAGCCCAATTGTTTTTATATCTCACGTTCTCATTCTCATTTCCCCCAGAAAAATAAAATCAATTTGCATAGAGATGGTTGCTCTCAAGGCACGGAAGCACATGCTGAGAGCCAGGAGCCTGAGGGTGGGGTTTAGGGGCTCCTTCACTCGCTTCCCTCCCCCTTTCTCCTCTTCCTCTCCACTCTTCTCTCTTTCCTGCTCTTAGGTCTCTTTCCTTCTCTCTCTTCTTTTCCCTCCTCACTTCTGCCCCCTTTTCCTTTCCTCCCCTCTCTCTCTCCTCCCTATTTTTTCCTGCTTCTTTATCTTCTGCCTTCTTCTCAGGCTGGTCCAGGGAGGCTACACCTCTGAAGTTTCTAGAAATAAAAAGCAGAGCAGATGAAGCTGGTGTGGGTGTGGGTGACCCAGGAGTGCCTCCTGCCGTCCTTTACATTGAATGTTGCTGGTCCCCTCTCCCTCCTCCTTGTCCTGATGTACCCTTTCCTACCTTTGCAGGGCAGTCACTAGGATCTGTAGCAGCCTTTCCTCATTTCTGTTTCCCCTTGACTCCTGGAGTGTAAGAGTGGGCGCCCCCATCCAGCTGAGTGTGCTGGGGGTAACCTGTGTATGGGAATGTGCGTGTTCACTGAGTGTGGCTAGGAGCATGTGTGTGCACACATGTACAAGAGCCTGTGAGCACAGCCTGGGATGGTGCACATGTGCCTCCTCTGGGCTCCCAGCAGTCCGAACAAAAGACCAAGTATCGAATGGCATTGGGCTGCCTCCGGCCCTGGCCCCTTTAGATTCCTCCTCCAAGTTCAGTTTGCTCCAAGTCTGGGCGTTAATAGATTGTAGACCTTGCCCTTGGACAATTACCTTATCACAGCCGACATCTATGGCACCCTCAAAGTATTTTCATTAGCCAAATCAAAGCGGGGGTGAAGGGGCAGTGAGCCCAGTGCAGTCTGGCCCACATCTCTGAGACCGACCTGCAGCTTGGGACTGTGTACCAGTGCAGGGAAAGCCTCAAGCCCAGGAAAACTTTGCCTCAGCACCCCCAGGCTTTTTAGGGACATCAGGAAGGATGAGAATGGAGATGTAAAGATCAAAGGCTACCTGTTCTCCACCTCAGATTGCCCAGTTGCCAAGGGGAAGCTGATGGAATTGGGCTCCCTGGGGCTCCTGCTTCTTCCTGCTTCCAAATTAGTTCCCTGGAGAGGGAAGTGTCTCTTTCCACTCCTGTCAGCTGGAGCAAAGGTCTTGGAATCTCCCAGAAGCTCCGCCAGTGGGAGGGAGGGCACTGTTCTATGCATTGCTGTCTCCCACCTGCCCTCCTGGATGCTCAATGTATTTTCACTGGGTGGATGAACGAGAGCGTGAATGAATGATTCTCACATAAGCAGGCTGTCTGGGCTCAAGGGAAAGTTGAAGGACCTTGGCTCAAATCTTGGGGAGTCAGTGATTTGCTCTGAACCTTTTAAGTGTTTTGTGTCCTCTGGGGCCAGGTGGAATATCAGGAGGGTATGTGGCCATCTATGCATGGCAAACCCCAGATATAGCCTGCCAGCCCTGAGTTTGGTGGCTGGGTTGGGTGAGAACATGGAGCCTGGCACCCTGCCTGTAGCTGGCACTCAGTGCATGCTGACTCTCGCTTGCTGCTTCCCTTGGCAGTGGTTGGCATCTGTACCTCTGCTATGCCTGGGCTGAGCTCATGAGGTAAACAGCAAATGATGCTCAATTGATAGCCAAGTTGAATGATTGTGAGTTGCCCCAGACCTTTGGGATAGGCTTCTCTGCCTTGGTTATGTAGCACAAGCCTGTTACTGTGACCTCTGAGATGCCCTGTGTGGGGGGGAAGGGCATCTAAACTCTTGTTCTACAATGAGAAAGCAGGCTAAGTACTGACTCAAGGTTGTAGGAAAGGATTTTACCTGGACTTCCTGATCCCATGGCCTCAGTTTCCCCTTGACATCAATACCCAATATCAGGCATGGAATGGACCCTCAAGAGAGTGAGTGAATGAATGAATGAATGAATGAAGTAGCAGCCTCTTGATGGTGACAGGATTTTGTACCCTAGAGGCATGGTGGGGGTGGGGAAATTGCAGACCAGGGACTTAAGAGTCGGGAGGAAGCCTGGGATGCATGACCTTGTCCAAGGCATTTGCAGTTTCTGGAGCTTGGCTTCCAGGGATGCCAGAAGGACTTGACTGACAGGCGCGCAGCAGAGGAAGGGGGACCTTTGAGGCTGCCTGGTGCCTGGCCTTCATTGGAATGTGTGGGTGGAAGAGATGCATGGCTTATTTGTCTAGGTGAATTAGAAGCACAATCCCAGTCTCCCAGAGGGAGACGTTGGTTCATATTTATACATTTGGTCTTACAGGTGTAAAATAGGGCTCCTTTATGCTTATACCGTAATTTTTCATTTGAATTTCAAGGCTTTATTCCCTTCCTTGGATTCAAGCCTTCCACCTGAACTCGATTCTCTCCATAACCATTAATTCCTTCATCACAGAAATGAATTCTATCTAATTTTCTATAGTGGCAGTTAGAGCAGATCAAAAAGTGCCCTGGCAGAGGCTCCTTCCAACCAAGGTGGCTGCCGGCTCCCCTCACCCTGCCCCCACCACGGATGAGGTTCTGAAAACCAGGGCCTAAAAAGCCTGAAAATGGACCTCTCCTCTCTCTCATTCAAGACCCTCCTGTCTTGTGAGAGCATAGCCGTGCCTGTTGGAGAAAGTGGTTCTCGCTTTTAGAAGGGCCTATTTTACACTTGCAAAGGCAGGCAGTGGGCCACTGCAGCCTCACACAGGAGATGAGGAGACAAAGGCCCAGAGATGTGGATTGAATTCCATAGGGTCACACAGTTTGGATACTGGAGGCAGCTGGCCTTAATTCTTTTATCTTTAATAGCTCTGGGGGCTAGAGGTGGCTGGGAAGTTAAGAGTGTGTGCTGCTATTGCAAAGGGCCTAAGTTTGGCTCCCATCACTACATTGGGTGGCTCATAACCTTCTGTAACTCCAACTCTAGGGATATGACACCCTCTTCTGGTCTCTGTAGGCATTGTTCCCATGTGGCAGATACACAAACATACACACACACACACACACACACGAAGAAAAGTAAAATAAATATTTTTTGTATGTGTATGATTGTGGGCATGTATTTGCAGTATTCACATACACACATATATGCATGTTGTCTACATGTGTGTGCATGTTAACAATTATGCATTGGTGCAGGTACATGAGAACATGTATTTGTATATTTATGTGCATGCTGCATGCATGTATGGATGGCAGTTATTTGACCTAGAATGCAATGGATGGATGTCTGTTAAATGAATGGGTGAGTGTGATGGTGTGTGTGATGGTGTGCAGGGAGCCGATTTGCTGGCCGCCATTACAAGATGGCGCCGAGCCCCTGCACCACCGAGTAAACAACTCCATATTAGGCAAGGCTGTAGACGGAACCTCTCGCATGCGCAGTAGTGCGCAGTAATCTTGGCCAATCCCGTGGCCGGGGGTATCGAAAGACGAGCAAGTAGCCAATCCAGGCACGACCCGTGTCTGCTCTCCCTATATAAGTGGCTGCCGTTTAGTGCTCTGGGCCCTTCGCTTTCTGCTCTCCCTTCAACCAAGAGGAGCCAAGAGGCTCCAATAAAGCGTGATTTGAGAAGAATCCTCGACTTGGTGGTCGTTCTTCCCTGCTGGCCAGGGGCGTTCGCCGCAATGGGGTGCGCGCGCGCGCGCGTGTGTGTGTGTGTGTGTGTGTGTGTGTGTGTGTGTGTGTGTGTGGCCTGGTGGCATATTCTACTAGGTGAGCACCCAGTTATGTATGGTTAGAATTGCCATAGGTGGTAATTCTGGGACTCACCTAAGTTGGTGCCAATATTAATTAAACTTATTACATGTAGGGGGAGACTGCTTGTTTGTTTCCTGGTCACCCAGACCCAAATAATCACCCAGAAACTGTATTAATTATAACACTGCTTGGCCAATAGCTTAGGCATATCTTTGGTTAACTCTTATATCTTAAATTAAGCTATTTTTATTAATCTTTGTATCGCCACAAGGTTGTGGCTTACTGGGTAAAGTTTCAGCATTTGTCTCCTTTAGCAGCTACATGGCATCTCTCCAACTCCACCTTCTTTCTCCCAGCATTCAATTTAGTTTTTCTGCCTTACTCTATTCTGCCCTGTCATAGGTAATCCCACATCAATTATAGTTTATGGAATTTTTGTGCTTATCTCTCTCTCTCTCTCTCTCTCTCTCTCTCTCTCTCTCTCTCTCTCTCTCTCTCTCTCTCTCTCGTGTGTGTGTGTGTGTGTGTGTGTGTGTGCTGCCCTCAGAGGCCAGAAGATGGCATTACATACCCTGAAGCTAGAGTTAAGGATGGTTGTGAACTGCCCAATATGGATGCTGAAAACTAAACTTGGGTCCTTTGAAAGAGCAGCCAGTGCTCTTTACACAGCTGAGCCACCTCTCCAGCCTTCTTCATGCTCATCCCTTGACAGTTCTCACTTCCATCCTGTGTGGTGTGAAGACCCAACTTTCACATCAGATGGAGGAAGGCTGGTGGTGGGTCCACAGGGAGGTTCTCTGGTGTCATAAAATAATCAGCCAAGTGTTAAGCATGGAGAAAGGATTGTGAATGGCGTGGATTTGCTAAGTGTAACCTTGGTTTCATATCTTGGGAGGGGACTCCAAAGAAAACCACTCAACTCTCATCTCTCCCAAAGAACAAACACAGTAGCCTCAGCATGTGGGAGCCTCTGGCTAGGCAGAGCCTGGCTCCACGTGTCACTTTCTGTCTTGCAGTCCTATGTAGTTGCCCACATTCCACCAGCTGCAGAACCAGTCAGCTGGCATCAACTATTATCACCAGGGGGGCTAGAGTCATCCTTCTCTGGGGGTCCCTGGGGCATGATGACCTGTGATCTGTGACCCCAGCCAGCGGGAGTAGGAGCCCAGTGGGTGGGGGGTCATTTTGGAATTCTGGAAGAACCTGGCAAGCCACTTTCCAGCTAGAATTTCTTATTATGTAGCAAATCAAAGAAATTGCCCCAGGCTGCCAGCTGGAGAGGGCCCAGGGCTGGTGGGGTGGGCAGGGTACGTGCTGGTAGACAAGGGGACCCCCTGTCTGGTGATCAAGTGGATCTCAAAGGAACAGAGGGGCATATGAAGAAGGAAGTCCAGTAAAAATAAGACAGAGATAATGGGGGGGGGGGCCGCTGGTTCAGTAAGAGTGCTTACTATGCAAGCTTGAGCACCTGAGTTGGAATCCCCAGCACTCAGGCAAAAACGTGTGTGTGTGTGTGTGTGTGTGTGTGTGTGTGTGTGTGTAAAACCCAGAATTAGAGGACAGAGACAGGTAGATCTCTGGGTCAAGGCAATAAGGCAGAAAACAATGAAGAAAGACATGGCAACCTCCTCTGACCTCTTCATAAATGCTTGTAGGTGTATGCTCACATGCATCTCTCTCTCTCTGTCTCTGTCTCTCTCTCTGTCTCTGTCTCTCTCTCTCTCTCTCACACACACACTTACACACACACACACACACATACACATACCAATTAAAATAAAATATAAACAAAGGACATGACAAGCCAGAGAAGATGCGTTAGGGTCTCTGCTTTAGAGGGCTGATATCTTTGCTATATAAAGAGCTTTTGTAAATCAATAAGAATGATGAACAAGTTCTGGGCCGAGGATACAGACAGGCAGTTTATGAAACGCATACCTGAGTGCTTCAAGTGTGTGAAAAATTGTCCATTTCACCCAGTATCCAAGAAAAGGGAAATGAGAGCAGTAAGATGCCACACTCGCCCATCAAAGTGGCAGCCATGAGAGGATGATGGTATCGGGGCTAAAGCCCTGGAAACTTGTAGTAAATTGATACCAGCTTGCTGAGGCTCAGTCTGGAAAGTCTGAGAAGCTGCAGCCGTGTTTAGCGCCATCGTTGGCATACCGTTCGTGTGTCTGGGGTTTGTCACGCATGTGTGCTGAGACATACGAACATCCCAAGGTTCCCACAAAGGGGACACGGGATAGGACTAAAACTCGTAATGACAGGATACCGACAGATACAGCAGGAAGCATCTGTCTTACGGAATGTTCTAGAAGCATCGTGCAGACCGGAAAGAAGATGTGCAATTGTGCTGCGTGTGTTTCTTCCTCTCCATCTTAGCCACCATCTGTGCATGGATTAGCTCGGGCCATTCTCACAACTTGTGGGGTACTAACAGCATTTTAGTTCTGGTGGGGAAGAAAGGGGGGCCATGGTGCCATCTCCTTCAGCCTTTTCCCCTCCTCCTCTTCCTCCTCTTCTTCATTCTGACCCCAGCACTGCAAAATAGCAAAACAAAGCAAAGGACCACCCAATTCAACCCAGGTGAAAGCCACTCTGATGGCATCTGCCTTTGTTCCCTGCACCCGACTGTCCCCTCAGTCAAGTAAATGAAGACAGTCATTAGAGGTGTCCCCACCCCACCTGTGACCCTAAGCCCTCCCTCTTTCTCTCCTCTCAGGAGGCAAGAGCCCTGCTGTGATTTGTTCTTCTCATCGACAAAGATAACAACCAGAGACAACCTTGATCATTGCTGTGCATGCCCACTGGGGCCCACAACTCCGTGTGTGTGTGTGTGTGTGTGTGTGTGTGTGTGTGTGTGTATGTTCATGGGAACACACAAGGGGCAGTGAACATGTGCGTGCACATATGTGGAGGTTGATGTCAGGTGTCTTCCTTAATTACTCTTCATCCTACTTTAGGGGGTACAGGGTCTCCCTCTGAACTTGGGGTTATCTAACTGGGCTAGATTGGCCGGCTGGTGAATCCCAAAGGGTTCTCCTGTTTCTGCCTCCCCACTGCTGGAGTTTCCTGTGTGTGTTGACACGCCTGGCTTTTCACATGGATTCTGGGGTTCTGAACTCAGGTCCCCAGGCTTTCACAGAAGGCACTTTTCCTACTGAACCTTCTCCCCAGTGCCTGTTTGACTTTGCATCCCAAGCCCAAAGCAATGAACCCTTCTGCTCCAGGTGAAGAAAGTTACTCTTTTGTCTGAACAATAGATGTAGCATTTAGGACACCGACTGATGAACCTTGAATGGGCCACAGACCAGCAGCCTCTCAGTGTCTTCTGTGAGCCTGTGGGGAAATGAAGCTTCTCAGATGCCACCCCTACCCCCAACAGACCCTACCCCTGCCCCAACAGACTCTACCCCACCCCAACAGACCACACCCCAACAGACCCCTCCCAATAGACTTGTGGAGTCAGGGTTCTGAAGAGAGGGAAGGCAGGTGGGTGGAGGCAGCAGTCTCTGCTTCCACAAGCCTTCTGGAAGATTCCAAGGCGCATGACTAGTGAGTCACTGATGCTGAGGGCCTCATATACACAGGGGCTGGGGTGTCTGAGGAGGGGACTTTTCCCATCTTCTTGAATATTCCCATAGTGGCCGGCTCTGTTAAACTCATTTCTGAAATTGGGAAGCCAGGCTCTGGTAAATGAGTTAGTGTCTCCACCAGCCCTCCCTCGCAGCACACAGACAGCTGATGAATGGGAACAAGTCCCCAAAGATCTCTCCACATACATTAAGCCAAGGAAGTCTCTGAGAACACTCTGTGGTGCTGGTGTCTGCAGAAGTTCCCTCCGTGGCTCTCCTCCGGGAAGGGACCATTGTCTGTGTCTTTGGGACTTAGTGTCCTCAATCCTTTGTAAATTTTTGTTATTGTTATTGAATTTTTATGTGTATGAGTGTTTTGCCTGTGTGTGTGCACGAGTGCACTAGGGTGTTGCATGGTGACCTTGGAGGCCAGAAGAGGGTAGATCCCCTGGATCTAGAGTTGCGGACAGTTGTGAATTACCCAACTGTAGTTGTAAGGATAGTTGTGAGTTGCCACGGGGTGCTGGGAATTAAACTCAGGTCCTCTGCAAGAATATACAGGGTTCTTAACCACTCATCTCTCTACCCCCATCCTCTTCCTCCTTCCTCATATATGTACATATGTTTAAGTGTGAGTGCGTATGTACATGGCTCATGTGTAGTGGTCAGAGGACAGTGTCTGGTGTGCACTCTAGACTGGCATCTGTCTCACCATAGGCATGCTGGGATTGCAGCGCATGCACTGCCGCATTCAGGTCTGCATGCAAGTATGTTATCCCCAGCCCATGTCCTCAGTCCCATTCCTCTCTCCCTAGAGTTGGCTCTTGGGGTCACAGGCCTGAGCACCCACTCCAGCTAACATAAATTACTAACATGATCTTGTGCTTTTTCCTTCCTTCCTTCCTTCCTTCCTTCCTTCCTTCCTTCCTTCCTTCCTTCCTTTCTCCCTCCCTCCCTTCCTCCCTCTCTCCCTTCCTCTTTTTTGACAGTAGGTTGGAACTCACTATGTAGACCAGACTGGCCTCAAACTCACAGAAATCTGCCTGCCTCTTCCTCCCAAGGGTTGGGAATAAAGCTATGTGCCACCATGCCCCACAGTAGATTACTTTTCTTTTTAAAGATGTTTTTATTTATTATGTATTCTGCCTGCATGCCAGAAGAGGGCACCAGATCCCATTATAGATGGTTGTGAGCCACCATGTGGCTGCTGGGAATTGAACTCAGGACTTCTGGAAGAACAGCCAATGCTCTTAACCTCTGAGCCATCTCTCCATCCCAGTAGGTTGCTTCTTGCCCTGGCCTCCTTGTCCCTTGATTTAACTACAGGGTCACGGGGGTCTGGGGGCTCCTGATCCTGGATCCATGAATTGCAATCTGGACCTTTTCTATTGAGCTTTGCATTTCCAGAGCTGGGTGCTGCTGAATGTGAGAGACCGAAGCTGAGCTGCATGGACTGACTCATTCTGGGGAAGGAAGCTGAACCTGTGTGCAAGTAAGTGCTTAGTGTGCGTGTGTGTGCGTGTGTGAGAGAATGTGTCCTAGTGTGACTGGACATGTGTGTGTGTCTGTTCCCGTATGTTCTGCCGTGTGAGAGAGGAGGGGGTGTTCATGTGAGTGTGAGTGAGTGAGCATGTTTGAGAGTTCATGTAAGTGAGCATCTGAGTGTATGTGTGTGTGTGTGTGTGTGTGTGTGTGTGTGTGCGTGTGTTTGAGTGGATGTGTGTGGTGTGTCCCCCAGAGCTCTTCTGGTCCTCTCTGAGCTGTATTTCTTGACTTGTCTCTCCAGAAAGCAGCCACAGGGCTGGGAGGCCAAAGCCACCTGCTGCTGCCTCCCCTCTTGCCATGACAATTCTCAGCAGATGCCGCTGCATGAAGTGAAAAGAACGGTGAACCATTTGCAGGCTGAGAGCCTTTTCTTTCTTCTTTTCTTTTCTTTCTTTTTTTTTTTTTCGAAACAGGATTTCTCTGTAGCCCTGACTGTCCTGCACTCATTGTATAGACCAGGCTGGCCTTGAACTCACAGATCTGTGTCTGCCTCTGCCTCCCAAGTGCTGGGATTAAAGGCATGTACCAACACTGCCTGACTTTTTTTTAAAATTTATTATACATTATGTATACAGCATCTGCCTTAACGTATCCCTGTAGGCCAGAAGAGGGCACCAGACCTCATTACAGATGGTTGTGAGCCACCATGTGGTTGCTGGGAATTGAACTCAGGACCTTTGGAAGAACAGTCAGTGCTCTTAACTTCTGAGCCATCTCTCAGCCCCGTGGTTTTTGTTTTTTAAGATAGGGTTTTTCTGTGCAGCCCTGGCTGTCCTGGAACTCACTTTATAGACTAGGCTGGCCTTGAACTGAGAGCCCTTTCCAATGGAGGATCTTCTTGATATTCCCTGGAATTTTCTTGGGGAAAAATAGTTTTGGATTAAAATAGCAACACTGGGCTGGAAAGAAGGCTCAACAGTTAAGAGCACTAACTGCTCTTCCAAGAAACCCTAGCTTCTGTTCCCAGCATCTACAGAACTGTTCACAGCCATCTCAAGTTCCAGGGGCACCAAGGCCTTCTTCTGGTCTCCTCAGGCACTGCACACATATGGTCCTCATACATACATGCAGGCAGAACACGAATATACATGGGAAAAAAATCCCCAAGAGCAAAGCAGATTCAGTATTTGCAGTCAGGAGAATGAGGGAAAGATGTCTGAAGGCTGGGAATGCATTTCAGTGTGTGTGTGTGTATGTGTGCGCGTGCACACGTGTGTGCCCTCGGTTCAACCCCATAAACTGGGCATTGTTGCGCATACCTGTACTCCCAGCATTCCAGAGGTGGAGGCATGAGGATCAAGACCTCAAAAGGTATACTTGTTTCTATGAGTTCAAGGACAGTTTGGGCTACAGCTCATGTGGCTGAATGCTTTCTTAGTATCTACAAAGCTTTAGATCCATTCTTAGTGACAAGAAAGCAAGACAGGGCCAGGAGCCAGTGAAGGGCATCTCCTTTTCGCTCCATCTCTGGACTACTGGAATCTCATCTGTATCAGAAAGCCCATCCAGAGCAGAGAAGTGTGAGAAGCCAGGGCGAGGAGATGGGAGGATGGACTGGGGTCCTGGGGCTGCCTGGGACGCCGGTCAAAGGGATATTTTGTCTACACAAGAGTGTGCAGCTGGTTCAAAGCTTGGATTTTTGTTTTCTTTTCCCTCGCTTGGACTGGCCACTTTAACTTCATGAAGGAGCAATTTGAGATTGACTGGGGAAAAATAATATTTTCACTCAAGACCAGGGATCCAAATTGGCCGGTTAATAGGAGAGGGGCAGGGCTATCTTTGAAGGAGCTTTGCCCTCGGGGCGATCGGAGCTAAAGTCAGTCTTGGTCTCACTCCAAGCCATGGAGAGATGAAGAAACAGGGAGGCCCAGAGCTTCTCCTCCGGGGAGGGGTATGGAACAGGTGTGCTGGGTCTCTGTTTATCCCAGGGTGGGGTGTGGGGGGCCGGGCCACCCAGGTCCCAGGTGGGAGCCGTGAACACAGCTGTTGCGTCCACTCAGCAGAAAGCCGAACCTCTGGATCGCGCTGTCTGCAAAAATGAATTCAACCCAAACGGACAAGAAGAAACAGCCTCGTGTAGATTTAAGTAGGATCGCCAGAGCCAACAGCCAAATTGCAGGAGTCCTTTCTGTTTGTTTATTTATTTTCAAATAGGTGTAGAAAGGTAAGGGGAACCCCACCCCACACCATACTCTCTTCCCCCCACAAAGATCTCATGCTTTTTTATTTTTTCTTTTAATCAATTTATTTTTATTTTATGTGCATTGATATTTTGCCTGGATGTTTGTCTGTAGGAGGGTGTCTGATCCCCTGGAACTGGAGTCACAGGCAGTTGTGAGCTGCCATGTGGGTGTTGGGAATTGAACCCCAGGGTCCTCTGGAAGAGCAACCAGGGCTCTTAACCACGGAGCCATCTCTCCATCCAGCCCCAGTCTCAGGTTTTCAAGTCTGATCTGGAATTTGCAGTGTAGGAGAGTGACCTTGACTTCCCCCTGAGTGCTGGGATCACATACACATCATACCCAGCTGTTTGTTTATTTATTTATGTGTTTATTTTATGGTGAAACAGACATACTATCACTCTTGCTAAAGCCATCTCTAGCAGCTGGGGAGGCTGAGGCAGGAGGATCCAGAGCTGCAGATCAGCCTAGGCTACAAAGTATTGAAAGCTATGATGAGGATGACAAGTTTGAGCAGGTGCAGCCATTTCCAACTGTCTCACCCTAACACCTCCTTGATTTAACTTCCTGTCTCAGGAGACCCATCCGTCTGGGTTTCCAGCTGGTAAAGCCGCAGTGTGGGTCCTTGGGAATCTGGCTTCTTTCATTCATCACACATTCCAGGCTGGGCTCACCCTGTTGATCCCTGGACCTCTTTTCATGGCTGAATAATATTCCCTGATATAGATACCTGCTTCTGCCGTGGAGTTTGGTGATGCACCGGGCAGCTGATCGAGGGCACAGGAGGGCACAGTATGGGAATAGCTGCCTGGGAACGGGTAGATGTGGCCCAATGTCACCTGCAGGGGTCTTGCCTGTGCTTGTGGGGAGAATTAGTGGAGCTTGTTTTTGGGTGAGCTGATCTGGTTTGGCCACCCATGCTGGCTGGGGACGCTGTGTTTTCTTAGCAGTTAAAGGAAATTATGCCATACTTCCAGGGGTCAGTAGGCGGATGAACTGGCCACTTCGGATCATGTGTGAAGCGCTGTCCCTGCCCCAGTGTGTGAAGCTGATCACCCTGGTCTCTGAAGTTCCCTTCAATGCTCAAGCAGGTCTCAGCTTGTGACTCACTGAACACCTGGAACTGCCTCAGTTTCCTCACCTGCTTGATTTATATGGCTTTTTAAAACAGTGAAATAATTCACAAGAGAAACTGGTCTGGGGGATGGATCGGTTGGTGATGTGCTGATCATGCCAACACCCGAGTGTTGTGTCCTTAAAACCTACCTAAACGCTGTGTGTGGTGGCATATGTCTCTAATCCCTGTGCTGGGGAGGAGGAGATGGGAGGATTTGGGGGACTTGCTGGCCGGCCAGGCTAGCTGAATCAGCAAGTTCCAGGTTCACACGCACACACTATGTGAACATACAAGGAAAAAAGAAAGGTGCTAAAGGCTTGTAGAAAGGGGAAACAGAGAGAATAATTGAACATGAGTGTTGGGTGAGGAAGAGTTAAAGTTAGAACCTCTGAACAGATGGATGACTTAACTAGTAGTTAAGAGCACATGCTGCGCTGCTCTTGCAGAGGATCCAGGTTCGATACCCGGCACATCCATGGCGACTCACACCATTTATAACTCCAGTCCCAGAGGATCTGATGCTGTCTTCTGGCTTCATGTCTCAGGCACAAGGCATGCAGGCGAATCACTCAGACACATAAAATCATGAGACAAGGTGCCCATTAGATACAGAGGCGTTTCTGTAGCTCCCACTCCCAGTTATGATATGGTCACATTTTCTGTACGTCTCTAGTGCAGAATGGACACCAGGAAATAAACTAGTTGGGAGTATAAAGAGCAGGGCACCGTGACCCCAGGGCACTGTGTCTCCTTCAGGAAGTCATGAGCTCCTCTAGATGACTCCACTTGCTTCCCCTGTACTATGCCATTTTCCTTGTGAGCTCATTTCTTATGTGTCGGGCTAAATATTTTAAGTATGGCTCTCAAGCCTTATGTCCTGGGATCCTCAGCACATGTGTATAGAATCTTGATGAGATTGTACATTGTACAGATGAGAAGACTAAAGGCTAGAAAAGGTAAGCCACTGGCTGAAGTTACTCCAGTGGCTTTAACTGTTAGAGCCCATGGTTCTTGGTGGGTTGGTTTCTTCCTCAATGAGCAAACATTTCCAATGAGCAGCAACTGTGCAGATGAATTTGCTGTCCGAACTGGGGAGCGTGGGTCTCTGCAGGTGCCTGCTGGGTAGAAGCCAGCTCTGCTCCCTGAGACAGTAGTGATACAGAAGTGGTAAAGCCCATGCTAGGGATGGTGGTCCAGAGAGAGGGGGGCTGTGGAGAAGCAAAGAGGAAGCTGGGGAAATGGTGTGCTGTGGTTTGGGTATGATTTTTTTTTGGACTGGGTTTTTCTTTGATTTATTTACTTTTATTTTGTTTGCACTGGTGTTCTGCCATGGGTGTCAGGTCCCCTGGAACTGGAATTATAGACAGTTGTGAACTGCCATGTGGGTGCTGGGAATTGGACCCGAGTCCGTAGAAGAACAGTCAGTGCTCTTAACTACTGAGCCATCTCTTCAACCCTGGTTTGGGTATGATTTAATGATATCTGTCAAAGTCCTCACCTGGAAGGGTACATTCTAGCACAGCTGTGTGGAGAGGTGGTGGGCCCTTTAAGAGGTGGGGGATCTCAAAGGAGGCCTTTGGGTCAAGGGGCTTTGTCCTCTGCAGAGGTTCCTGAGGGTTTCTCAGGACCCTGGTTAGTCCTGCAAGAGTAGGCTGGGGGGAAATGAACCTGTCCTTGAATTTTTCAGGCCCCCTCTCTTGCCAAGTGCCTTCTCCCTGTGTCTTGGCTCCTACCACGATGCCCTGCCATGTCCCGATGTGGCCAGGCCCCACTCCAGACGTTGGCACCACGCGCTTCAGTCTGCAGAATGTGAATTAGAGAAACCTCCTGTCTTCACACAACACCACAAACTAGGTATCTTGTTACAGCGATAGAAATCAGACTAAGACGTGGTGCCTCCAGAGTGACACTGGGCTTGGCAACTGTATTCCACTCCCTGTCCATCTCTCGGAGTAGAAGCCAGCAATATCCCCACAGCTCGTGGATGTCTGCCCTGGCACACAAAGTCTGCTGTGGCCGGGAATCGGCACGGAGCTTTAAGATTCCGGGCACACATTTGTATTTATTTTAGGTTGATGAGAAGTTGGATGATGAAGGTTTAATCCTAGCTGCCCAGAAGCACCGTGGGTGCTGCTGCTGATGCCTGGTCCCTGGGAGGGATTTGGAGTGCCGTACCACAGACACCCGGGAGAGGACAGGTCACTCTTGCACCCCCACCAGCTTTCCTCAAGCCCACCTTTTCCTCTTGTCTGTGGTGAGGATGAAGCAGTGCCCCCTCCGTGCTGCTGGGAGGACAGTTGTATGCTACAAGTCTGATCCTGTCTTTCTTATTTTTGACACAGGGCTGCATATAATCCAGGCTATCCTTAAGTCAATGTATAGCCGTGGATGACCCTGAACTTCTGATCCTCCTGTCTCTTGGGTGTTGAGATCACACCCTTGGTTCATGTGGAATTGGAGGGTCGAACCCAGGACCTTGTGCATGCTAGGCGAGCACTCTACCTGCTAAACCACACTTCCAACCCTACTGCTCAGTTCTTATATTCAGAGTTAGGAGGCCCCAGAGATGTTCAGTTCAGTCTGTCATGGTGCAGGAGAGAAAGTGAAGCCCAGAACCGGATGCTGATGGGGGACTGAGGAGGAGGAGGAGGAGGAACAGATGGAGGGGCCAAAGCCCTGAGCTGGGCTGTGCCTGCAGAAGCCCTCTCCCCCTGAACCAATCTGTAATGAATGGCTTGTGGAGATGTCTCCTTGGCCTCTGGGGCAGACCTGCTAAACCTGTATGGGAAGCTGCAGTGGGCTGGGCCCCTTTGTCCCCCAGCTACTGTAGAAGGGGGGTTGATGGCACCTCCCATCCTGGCCCAGCCCTTCCCTGCAGCCAGCCACCCTCTGCTGTCTAGGCTGTCATTTGTGGCTAGTGAAGGCTGTTCTGGGCGTGGTGTCCTGCCAAGGGGGATGTGGGGGAGTCTCTGAAGCAGGGGGTGCACAGAAGACAGCAGCCAACTCTAGGCTGAGCAGGGGCATAGATCCTGTAGCCAGGCAGACTCCCCTCCCTGCCTAAGGCCCCTGGGGCGATGCCACCGAAGCCAGCTGGGAGTTCCGGGAGCCAGGCGTCTCTGCCCTAGCTGCTGACTTTGGCAAAAAGGGAACCCTCCTCCTGCCTAAGAGAGATGGGGTTTGGAGTCAGAGGAGGAACGGGAGACAATCTAGTTACTAACGTACCGTGCAATACAGTAAATATTCTGCTGACGGCCCCGAGCCTAGAAAACAACCCCGATCCTCCAATAATAACAATAAAGACAATGAAGCAAGAGCCGGAACCTTCCAGAAGCCTCTTTCTTCTTTGGTAAAATGTTATGCACATAAGAAATGAAGTCAGCTGTCTGTCCCGCATGGCTTCTCATGGCTCCCCGCAGCCCACCTTCACTTCCACAGCAGAGCCTCAGTCTTGGGCTAGGGCACCTCCCTGTGTTTGTGTGAGGCCACAGCAGTCCTGGGGTTGGGCTCTCATCCACCCTATCCTCCAGCCTGCCTTCCAGCACCCTACCTTCATATGTGGCTTCAAAAAAAAAAAAAAAAAAAACCATCTGGAGTTTTCCATTAAATCTGGGAGTCGATAGGGAAGGAGTGACCTGGCTACTTCAATTAAATTTTTTCCCCTTTCAAATCATGAGGTTCTATTTCCTTGGGAGAGGGGGTGGCGCCTGGCAGGGTGGTGTGGCATCGAAAGCGGAGGGTTGAGTTTGAATGTTCTCTCTTGATAGCAGATAGGACCAGCATGGAAAATTACCCCTATCAGTCAGTGCGGAGGGGAAGGCAAGGCCTGGTCGGCATACCAAGAGCCCGCCAGCCCTTATCATAATCCCAGGAGACAGCCACCCCCCCAACCCCCACCCCTCATCAGTCACCTCTGCTGTTCCGGGCCAGTGTCACACTGGCTTCCCTGCTGAAGGAGCCAGATAGCACGGAGTAGGACTGGCGCAGCGGGCATAATAAGAAGTGAAAATTGCTCCTAAGGAAAGTTTTTCAGGAATTAACTTTGGATGGGTGGAGAAGGTGGCATGGGGGTGCATGGGCAGGGAGAGTGGGGAAACAGGAGGACCTGGGCAGGGATAAAGAGGACATTTCTTCAGGCTCTGAGGACAGAGGTCCAGGCTGTGGGGATTGCATTGCTTTGCTGGGAACGTGTGTGTGTGTGTGTGTGTGTGTGTGTGTAAAAGGGGTCACATGGCTGGAAGACCTTAGAGACCCTGAGATGCCCAAGGGGAGGTGTGCCTGAGTTCTTCTGTTGCTACTGACTGTTCCAAGTAGCAGGCTCCACAGCTCTTCCATCCCCGGAGGTCTGGCTTGATGGCTTTGCTTATTCTCCAAGTTTTTTTTTTTTTTGCTTTTTCTATCCCTGCCATCTTGGCCTCATTGCCTCCCTCCAGTGACATCCCCTAAGCTTCCCCACCTTTGTGCGGCAGACCCCCTCAACCAGCCACACAGTTTCTGACCCACGCTCACACGGGTGTGTGGAACATCTGCTTACTAGGCACTTGGTTCTAGCTCTGAGCTCCCAGTGTGGAGGAGGGTGGGATCAGGGCACACCAAACCACTTACCTTCCTGGGCACAACAGCAGGTACAGATGGACACAGAAAGCAAGGAATGTTCCAAGGAACGTGAAAGCTGCCATTTGTGGTGCTGGCTGTGGTGGCATATGCCAGGAAGCAATTGCTGAAGAGGATGAGCTAGGTAGATCATGAGTTCAAGACCAGCCTGGGCCTTTTCTCCTAGGAACTAGGCGACCATTGGCTGAATGACAGCTGTGAGGATTTAGCTAATCTCTACCCCATTCTTTTTTTGGATTTTTTTAATGATTTATTTTTATTTTATCTGCATTGCTATTTTGCCTGTGTGTGTGTGTATCTGTGCAAGGGTGTCAGATTTCCTGAAACCGGGGTTATAGACCATTGTGAACTGTCTCTGTGGGTGCTGGGAATTGAACCCAGGTCCCCTGGAAGAGCAGCCAGTGCTCTTAACCACTGAGCCATCTCTCCAGCCCCACCTCCCCCTTTTTTGATTTTTGAGACAGAGTCTCATTGTGTAGCCCTGACTTTCCTGGAACTCACTCTGTGGACCAAGCTGGCCTTGTATTCACAGAGACCCACCTGTCTCTGCCTCCTGAGTGCTGGGATTAAGGGTTCGTGCTACCACACCTAGCCCAACTTCTCTTCTTATTCTGCAGGATTCCTAGGGCTGAGGTTGCTTGATGTGGAATGGCTCCGTGCAAAAGGTCACACTGGCTTCTCTTGGCCTTTGCTGTCAGTCAGGGCACGCGGAAGCCAGCAGATGTCCGGAAGCCAGCAGATGTCCACACTGGGAAGGGTTCCCAAGATGAGAAGAGCCTGCATTGAGACCTCTGGCTTTGACTCTTGGCTTGCTACTTTCAGGGACCTTCATGAGGCCTTGCCCACCTGCCTCAGTTTCCTCATTCATGGATTCAGAATGATAGACAGCAATGACCTTATAGGGGGCTGGCTGGGATTAATGTGTTACTATGGAAAATTCTGGAAACTTCAGCCAGCAGTCATTTGTCTTTCTGTAGGCAAAGATGAGGGGTGGGCAGGAATCTTGGGCAGGCTGGGTACTCTGGCTCCTCCCAATCCAATTCACTGTCTCCCCAGTCACTTGGCACACAACCATGGAGCCAAGTTGGGGTGGAGGGCCAGCCCTTTGAATAAGCTGCTAACTGATGAGGCCAGATGCCCAGAGAGGCATGCAAATCTCCTAAGGCCACACAGCATCTGGAAGGACTGTGTTGAGTAGAAGGCCCCTCTGGCCCCAGCCTGACCCTTGTGGGGGACAGCAGAGAGGTGACTGGAATATGGCTATGAATGTCTACATGAGCACAGGGGAGCTGCTGGATTAAAATGCTGACTGCCTGCCCTCTCTTTCACAGTTCTCTCTAAGGATCCCCAAGCCTTTCCAGGACAATACAACCATCAACCCATAAATCCTCAGGCCTGCTGGGAGGAAAGGTGGGTGGTGTCATGCAGGCCAGGAATTATCCTCCATTATTTCCCTCTGATTTAGCTCTGGGGAGTTGCCAGGTGGGCTCCACATTGCCTCCCCACCCCCAGTGTTCCTGGATGGTTGCAGATGGAGCCCTGGAGGGGCAGCCTTGTTGGGTCATCCCAGCCTGGATCTGGTCCACAGTTTCAGGGCCTAGTGGTTAGCACAGAACTGAGGGTTGGTTGGGTAGGTGTTTTGGAAAAGAACGGGATGCATCAGAAGTCACGTGGGTAGGAAGGAGTGAGCCAAGAGTGTAACCCCAGTGCCATCTCCGGAATAGAGTGATTTCATAGTAGGGTAGGGTAGCAGGGTGTGTGTGTGTGTATGTATGTATGTGTGTCTGGACAGAAGGTGTGGCCTGCCGGTAGTATGCTGTGTGACTCCAGGATGTCTTGTCTGTCTCTGGTCGCGCATGCTCCCTGAGCAGGTAGGAGAAACTCAGGCCCAGAGGGAGCAGGGTGAGTGTGAAAGTGCTCCCCCCCATTTCTTGATTGGTTTTGTTTTGCATGTCCCCATGTAGGGTTGGCTCATTGTGTAGTATAGGTTCTGGTGACACTCCTCAGGGTCAGTTCTAGAGACAGGTGGCCTCTTGCAGCATAGTCCCTGAACTCACCATACAGAAGGAATCCAACACCTACTATGCATTGGCCCTTGTCCTGCCCCTAGGACAAACCAGTTAGCAAGACCTGACTGTCTGGGAGTCATGTGACTTGTGAGAGGTGCGTGCATGTGTGTATGTGTATGTGTGTGCACATTGTGTGTGTGTGTGTGCGCGCGTGTTTGTGTGCTGTCTGTGGGGATCCACCTGGCGACAGGCCTTCTCAGGTGGAGTTTAGCCAGGGCTGGAATTCAGTCACATAGGTGGGAACTTTACCATTCTGGTGCCCCGCTGAGGACCTGGGACATGTAGGGCCTTTATCAGTGACCATGAGGGCCCACCTACTCACTAGAGAACAAAACTGTGGCAGCCCTTCACACAGACCCATCCAGGGATCCTGCTGGTTTGGGGGGTGTTTCCAAGCTCTGTCTTCTGGAGTAGGCCAGTTCCCATCCCACAGATGTAGAAACGGAGGCCCAGCGACTTGACAGGATTCATCCGAGGTCATATCCCTAGCCCTGTACTGGACGCTGGGAGCCACAGACTGCCCCAACACTTGCCTAGAAGACACTGCAGAGGGCTGGACTTCAGGCAGGCTTTGTGGGAAGTGACTGTTTCTTAAAGGTTTTGTTTGTTTTCTTTAACTTTCTGTGGTGTCAGCCTCGGAAACAAGGGCCTTGAGCTAGGCAAGCACTCCTGGCTCTTGTTTCATAGGTCTTTTTGTTCAAACGTATGTTGCATGTTCACAGCAGGGCCCAGGGTTCCAGGCCAGCATGGCTCAGGTTGGGAAGGGACAGACACAGACTCTGGGCATGTGTCATCCTGTTCCACCTGTTCTGATTCTTAAGGACAGTGGTAACGGGGGTGGGGGGTGGGGTGGGGGGGGAGGATGGGGAAGAAGCAGGCATGTCTCAAGGGGGAGGGGCAGTAGTGTCTCAAGAAAGACAGCCAGATTTAACAAACAAACGAAAAAAAAATGCCGGTTTAGCAAACCGAAGCACAGATGGAGCAGATCAAATTGCCCAGTGAAACGTGAATTTGGATGAATGGCAAATGCGTTTTTAGCATAAGTGCATCCCAACCTTTGTCCTGTGTCTTATCTGGCAAGGTTTGTTTCCTGGGTAGAGCAGAAAGGATACCCAGAACAAAGTGACCTCCCCTGGGCCTCAGTGTCCCTGTGTGTGGGGCAGAACACAGACAGGAGTGAGAAAGCCCAGGGAGCCCCCAAGGGCTTCCTCAACCTATGGGGATGATGGGACACGTCTGGGGTGGTGATTGCCATCCTACCTTACTTATTTCTAGACTTGGTATAGCTGAGGCAGGAGGATAAATGGGAGGTCATGGGAACTGGTCAGAGCATCCATCCATCCATCCATCCATCCATCCATCCATCCACTCATTCACTAGTGTGTACACTCTCTCCTACCTACACAGCATATTTTGGAGGATGAGAACTTGGCACCAAGCCAAAACTATTGGCACTGATGGCCAGGTGGGGGAGAGGTGTGGGGCTCCAATCAGGAGATTGCTGAGCTCTTGAAGAGTATGTCTACTGGTGTTTGAATTGGTGTAGGGTAGGAGGCAGAGACAAAAGTACCCTCTTCCTTAAAAAGTGTGTGTGTGTGTGTTGTGTGGTGTACCACAGTGTGCACGTGAAGGTCAAAGGTGAACTTGCAGGAGTCAGCTCTCTCCTCCTATATTGGTTCTGGGGATGATACTCAGGTTTTCAAGACCCTCGGCAAGCCCCCATACCTGCAGAGCCTTCTCGCAGGCCCTGCACTCTGAGGGCTCATAAAGATAATCAGGCAATCACAGCATGCTTCTCCCTGCTGGTGCCTGCCTGGTTTCCCCTTCCTCTTCTTCTGACCGGCTTGTTCTGCAGCCCGGGCTGCTTGTGAACTCACAATCCTCTTGCCTCAGACTCTAAGGGCTGTGATGACAGACAAGGGCCACCCTCTTTATTTGCCCTAGGCTCACTCTGGACATCACCCTCTGCGGATGGGAATGGAGCTCTGACCCCTCTGGCAGGGTCCCCAGGTGATGTGCTTCTCTGCCTAGCTCTCCCTTCTCAGCTGAGCCCCACACCTGAGCCAGAACCAGACAAGTGACTTCTCCCTCCCCCCTTTCTGCCTCCCCCATCCCCCACTGCCAGTGTGCTAGGTTTTCCAAGGGGTGAATCAGTGGTGAAGAACCCCCATCTCTACCACCAGGGTGTCTGAGCCAGCCAAGTCCTGTCCCTGTTTTCAGGTGTGAATGGACCATACATCCCGTATCCTGTGGATGCCAGCTCATGGGGGTTTTCTGAGGACTGCATGATGTTTGTTTGTCTTGGCAGCGATGGAGCCATCGTCACATCTATCCACATCAGTGACAGTGAGGGCCAGAGCTGGTGAGGAGCTGGGACAGCATAACACGGATCCCGCGACCTTCTCTGCGGAGCAATGCTGCCACCCAGTGGCCATACTCACCACTCTCATCTGGAATCCAGATGGCCGGCCTAGGGAGCTGTTGTAACACAAAGGTCCCCTTGCAACATAGTCATGTGCCAGATAGTGATGGGGGTCTATTCTGAGAACTGTGTTGTCTGAACATGGGACATTGTGATGGCTATTAAGTTGTCAATTTGACTGCATCTGGATGAACTGCAGTCTAGGGTGCACCTGTGATTTGAATTGGGTGAATCCACTTTTAGCTCTGACCTTTGAGGTAGGAAGCCACACTTTTAATCTGGGCCACATCTTCTGCTGGGTACCTATATAAGGGCATGGAAGAAGGAAGCTTTCACTTTTTGCCTGCTTTCCCTTGCCTTGCTAACACATCCATTCCTTGACTGGCATTGAAACCTACGTCTTTGGGATTCCAGCATCTACTGAAGAGCAGCTAAGACAGGCAGCCTTGTGGACTGAGCAACGACTGGATTCTTGAACTTTCTATTCATAGCCACTGTTGGATTAGCTGGACTGCAGTTTGTAAGCCAATCTAATAAATCCTCTTTATATGTATATATATATATTCATATATATATGTATGCTCATTCCATAAGATCTGTTACTATAAAGAACCGTGACTAATACAGGCATCAAACTGATACTAGCACAATAATGTTCTCTCTCTAATACAGGCATCAAACTGATATTAGCACAATGATGTTCTCTCTCTCTCTCTCTCTCTCTCTCTCTCTCTCTCTCTCTCTCTCTCAGATAGAATCTCACCATGTAGCTCTGGGTGTCCTGGAGTTCACTGTGTAGACCAGGCTGGTCTTGAATTCACAGAGGTGCACCTGTTTCTTCCTCCTGAGTGCTGGGATTAAAGGTGTGTGCCACCATGCCTGGTAGGATTCCTGCCTCTCTGTAAGCACATGCCCCTCCCTTCGTTCCCTCTTTCTTCCCATTCCCCCTCCCCCACCCAGTCCCCAATATCAAGGATGGAGCCCAGGGCCTTGGTCAAGATAAACAAAACCTCTGTCATTGCCTACATTTAGTCTCTTTAATTATTATTATTATTATTATTATTTTTTTTGGTTTTTCGAGACAGGGTTTCTCTGTGGCTTTAGAGCCTGTCCTGGAACTAGCTCTTGTAGACCAGGCTGGTCTCGAACTCACAGAGATCTGCCTGCCTCTGCCTCCCGAGTGCTGGGATTAAAGGTGTGCGCCACCATCGCCCGGTCTCTTTAATTATTTTTAAAATTACATTTATTTATTTGCTGTGTGTGTGTATGCACATGTGAGCACTCATGCATGTATGTGTGTGCATGTCACCATATAAGCCTAGTGATCAACAAAAGCTTTCAGAAGCTATTTCTCAACTGCTGTAGGCCCTGGGTATCAAACTCAGGTTCTGGTGTGGTAATGAACACTTTTACTTACTGAAGTATCTTGCCAGCCTAATTTCTAATTAAATCTTTTTTGAGTCAAGGTCTTACTATATAGCCCAGAGTGGCCTCTCACTTGCGATCCTCCTGCCTCAGCCTCTTGAGGGCTGGGGTCACAGGCTTGTACCCTTTTACCCAGGTTGGTTCACTTTTTTCTCTCTGAGGTGGCTTTTTAGCACTTCCACAGGCTTTCCCCAATTGAGCCAACCTGCCTGCACAACCCATGAGTCTGAGCTGTCAATCTGACATAGTTTAGAGTCACCTGAGAAGATGGTCTCAGAAGTGATCTGGACCAGGCTGGTATATGTTAGTTCTGTTGCTGTAACAAAATGTCCAGGACCATCAGCTTATACACAGGAAGGGTTTATAATGGTTTGTAGTGTTGGAGGTTCCCACCCATGATTGATTGGCCACATGGCTCTGGGCCTGTGTGCGACTATCCATCACATGAGCTTATGGTCGAGTAAGGCCATCTACCTCACAGGCAGGAAGTAAAGGGGGAAGAAAGGGAGTCCTAGAATCCTCCTCTGGAACTTGCCCCCATCATAAAGACTGAAAATAGCAGATAACAGAACTACCAGTAAACATAAATAAATAGCTTCATTTGCTTAAGTCAAATGAAAAAAATTCAGATTAGATCAGAAAAACAAATCAAATCTTGCCCTCCACACTAGGTCATCTAAATCAGTATAATCCAAGG
Organism: Arvicola amphibius; assembly: GCF_903992535.2. NCBI lineage: Eukaryota > Metazoa > Chordata > Mammalia > Rodentia > Cricetidae > Arvicola > Arvicola amphibius. Next base: position 12,877,780 of record NC_052052.2, on the reverse strand, counting down.
TGCCTAGATTTAGACCCTGTGTCAAGGCATGCTAGGCAACTGTGGCTAAAACATTAATGTATCTCCCCCCTTTCTCCTCTCTTTTGATTCCTGATATGAGATGAATGGTTTTTCATCACCCCAAGCTCCCATAAGGTGTGCAGCCTCACCACAGACCAAAAGCTATGGGGACAATCAATCATGATGGGAACTATAAGCTAATTTCACTCATTTTTCTTTATAAGTTTATTGTCCCGAGTATTTTGTTATAGTATATTTGTTACAGTAATGGAAATCTAGAGCACACAGAGCTCAGTAGTAAGACAAAAGAACTCTGTAATATCAATGGCAAACATGGGAGCACTAGACATCTATGTATTAGATCATACAGCAGATGCATGTACAAGGGGGCAGCCGTGTGAGATGCAGGGAGACACCCTTTAACCAACCTTACTTATTCTTTGAAAGGCAAGGAATGCAGAAAATATCCATCATATGATCAGTAATTCTCACCCATCACTCAGCTGTTTGGGTGATGCCACCCCACTCCTGGTATTAATTGCAACATTACTGAAGACGCATCTAACTCTTGCAAGAAAAAGACGCTATTCTATACTGACTTGATGGGCAGAGAAGGTGAACGGTCACACGCGGATAGCATGTTTACTTTATGGTCCAAAGTGAAAGAGATGAAGAGATGATGGGCCCACAGCTCCCTTCAAGGGAACACCTCCACTGACCTAAGGACTTCTTAAAGATCCGCCACCTCTGTGACAAGCCTTAGGGACGATCTGGGAGAGAGTCTCTAGATTGGGTTAGCCAAGGAGGGACGGTCAACTCTGAATGTGGGCAGCCTCATCCCGTGGACTGGGGTCCGGGGCTGAATAAAAAGAAGGTGAGCTGAGCACCGGCATCCGTCTCTCTCTGTTTCCTGACTGCAGATGCAGTGCGACCAGGTACCTCCTGCTCCTGCTTCAGTGCCTTCCCCGTCACTAGGGACTGTGCACCCTCAAACCGTGAGCCTTATCTTTCCTTTCTGAAGTTGTTTGTCATAGAGGTGAGGAAAGGAACTGAGAAGGTTGACACTGAGAAGGTGGGGGTGGGGGTGCTGATGTGATAAAGCTGACTTTGTGGTTCACAGCATTTGGGATTGGTTTATAGGAGAAAGGGGGATGCTATAAACTGAACTTAATGAGCAGCTCTGGTGGGAATTTAGAAGACCACATTTCGGAGAGAAATTCTAGAGAGAGAGAGAGAGAGAGAGAGAGAGAGAGAGAGAGAGAGAGAGAGAGAGGTGGGCCATGGGGTCCCAGCTCATGATGTTGTGGTGTTTCAGAAGGAAACAAGAGTTCTATCAAGAACTGGTTACTCATCTGTTGCTGAGATAAGACACTATGACCTAAAGCGACTTAGGGAAGAAAAAGTTTGGTTTATGGTTCCAGAGAGAGAACTCACAATGGCGAGAGGGGAGGGATGGGGGAGCATAGCAACAGGCAGCTGGAGCAGGAAGCCGAGAGATCACATCCCCAACTATTGCTGAAAGCAGAGAAAACCGGAAATGGGGTGGAGCTGTAAACCCACAAAGTCCACTGTCAGGGATGTATTTCCCCCTTTGGTTCTGCCCCTCCTAAAGGATCCTAATCTCCACAAATACTTGAGCCCCTGGGTCACAGGAGCCCCTACTCAAACAACTACAACTGCATTCTGATCATATTACCCTCTAAATATCTCCCTATAGGAATTTCATTGCAGCGAGAAGATAATATCTTAGAATTGACCCTTTTTTTACCACATAAAATGAGTAGAAAATTAAAAAAACGTTTGTGGAAAATGTCTCTGAGCTAATTCTAAAATAAAACTAGAGACTTTATCAATTAGCAGGAGTAGACCAAGAAGAAATTATGGTACCTTTTAATAATGAAGAAATTGACAAATTATGGGAAGAAAGTGAACCTGGCAATGAGTTTATAGTAATTTTTTGGGAGAGATTAACAAGCATTGGCCACTATTGCTTATGTCAAGTTGGCATAAGACTGACCAGCACAGTGATGAACTGTGACCTGGAAGTAAAAACTATTTTCTCCCTGTGTTGCTTTTGGTCACAGCAAAAGGAAACAAAGACACCTGCTTACCTTGTTTTTATTTTTTCATTAAAAACACTTTTTTTTTTAAGATTTATTTATTTCATTTCGTGTGTATGGGTATTTTGCCTGAATGTATGCATGTCTGGTCCATGGATGTCAGGAGAGGCATCGGATTCCTTGAAAATGGGATTACAAATCTGTGTGAGCTGACATATGGGTGCTGGGACCTGAACCCAGGTCCTCTTCAAGAACATCCCATGCTCTTGACTGCTTTTAAGCCCCTGTTGCTTTCTTTCTCTTTTGAGACAGGGTCTTCCGTAGCCCAGGTTGGCCTCTAGCTTAGTACGTAGCTGAAATGGGCTGCGGACTCCTCATCCTCTTGCCTCTGCCCCAAGGGCTGTGAGAATGTGAGATTAACTTTTCACAGCTCACACTCTCTACTCTCCATTCTAGAAGGTCTCCCTGCTGAGCCCTGGGAATGGTCTCTGCCCTGGCGGCCCTGAGCTCCATGGAGTGCAGATTCCTGTGGATGCTGCACCAAAGAGCCTCCCTAAACTACACAGAGCTCTGACAGGGGTCCAGCCCCTCCGTCTCTTCCCCCTCCCATCCTATCTTAGCATTCTGTTGCTTTGAAGAGACTTCATGACCATGGCAACTCTTATAAAGGAAAGTATTTAACTGGGGCTGGCTTACAGTTTCAGAGATTTAGTCCATTACCATCACGTTGGGAAACATGGTGGCAGGCAGGCAGACATGGTGCTGGAGAAGGAGCTGAGAGTTTTACAGATCCACAGGCAGAAGGAAGAGAGATGCAAGGGCCTGGCTTGAGTTTCTGAAAGTCCAAAGACCATGCTCAGTGACACCTCCGAATCACTGTCAAGTAGCATCACTCCCTGGGGATGAAGCATTAAAATATATGAGCCTATGGGGGCCATTCTTAAACCACCACATTCTGCTCTGTGGCTCCAAAGGCTTGTAGTTATATCATATGCAAAAGCGCATTATAGTCCAGCTTCAAAAGTCCCCATAAGTCTATCACAGTTTCAACACAGTTTAAAAGTCCAAAGTTCAAAGTCTCTTCTGAGACTCAAGGCAATCTCTTAACTTCAGTCCTCTGTAAAATCAAAATAAAAAAGCAGATCCAACATACAATGATACAGGATAGTCATGATTATTCGAAAATGTAGGGAAGGGAGCATAGTGAGTAAATACAAAAGCAAGACCAAAAACCAGCTGGGCAAACTCCAAACTCTGCATCTTCGTGTCTGATGCCAAAGCATTCTTTAAACCTCCAGCTCCTTTCAGCTTTGTTAACTGCAACACACTTCTTTCTCTTGGGCCGGCTCCACTCCCCATTAGTAGCTCTCCTCGGCAGGTGTCCCACGGCTCTGGCATCTCCAACATCTTGGAGTCTCTAAGGCAATCCAGGCTTCACCTTCACAGCTTCAAGAACTGTCCTCTCTAGGCCTCCATACAGAAACACCCCAGACACATGCCTGACCTCAGTGACTTAGTCACAGAGGGAGAGTCCATAACCCCTTTCTTCTCTCCTTGACTCTAAAGCCAGAACTACGTGGCCAAAGCTGCCAAGTTCTGCTGCTTGTTGGGGCTGGAACTCGGCCCCCTCGTTCAGTTACAGCTGCACTGGGTTTCTGGTGCCGATCATTTCATTTACGGCTTAAGCCTTTCTTTCATTCCTTTTCCTGGGAAGGAGGCTTACCTGGCTGGGGCCTTGCCCTGAGTTCACCCTTGCCTTTATTCCATTTAGTATCAGGCTTTTCTTCTCACATTTTAGCTCCTTGGACACTGGACTTAGCTCCATTTACGCTTCCTGGTGCTCCTTTTCTCCTCAGACTGTACATTTTGTATTTTCCCCTGTCTTAGCTTGCCCTCTTTCATTATAGATCTGCATAAGAGTGGCCACTAACAACCACACAACACAGTCAGTACTAGGTGGTTTTGAAATCTCTGCCAGCACCATTAACCCAAAACTCTCCAGTTTCACCTCAGGCAGAATCTTTGGACGAGGACAAAAAGCAACAACATTCTTTTTTGCTAAAATACGACAAGCATGGTCTCTAGGTCATTTAATCATATTCTTCTCTGAAACTTCTTTTTAAAAAAAATTTATTTATTATGCATACAATATTCTGTCTGCATGTATGTCTGCAGGACAGAAGAGGGCAGCAGACCTCATTTACAGATGGTTGTGAGCCCCCATGTGGTTGCTGGGAATTGAACTCAGGACCTTTGGAAGAGCAGGCAATGCTCTTAACCACTGAGCCATCTCTCCAGCCCCCTCTCTGAAACTTTTTGAGCTGGGTCGTCATAATCTACATTGTCCTCTGCACTACTGTTTTCCATGCTGGCCCATTAAGCATTCGGCTACATTCCTAACCCAGATTCTCAAAGTCCACATTCAGCCAACTAGCAACGTGCTCAAGCCCGCTGCAGCACTATCCTATTCCCTGGTACCGATTTCTGACTTTTTTTGTATTTTTTTTTTATTTTATTTTTTTTTTATCCCAACCAGAGTTTCCCCTCCGTCTCCTCTTCCCAGTGCCTCTCTCCACCTCCACTGTCCCATCTCCCACCCTCCCCAAACCCCATCCCCTCCTCCACCACCGTTTCTTTTCAGATACAGGCAGGCTTCCCGTGGGTATCAGTCAGCCATGGTACATTAAACTGCAGTGAGAATAGGCACCTCCTCCTCTATTAAGGTTGAGTGAGGCAATGGATAGGAGGAATGGGTCCCAAAGCAGGCAGCAGAGTCAGAGACATCCCCTGCTCTCAGGAGTCTCACACAAAGACCAACCTACACAACTGTAACATGTATGCAGAGGGACTAGGTCCGTCCCATGCAGGCTCCCTGGTTGTCCATTTAGTCTCTGTGAGCTCCTCTGAGTCCAGGTTAGTTGGTTCTGTGGGTTTTCTTGCGGTGCCTTTGACACCACTGGGTCCTTCCTCGTCCTCTTCTGCGGGATCCCCCAAGATCTGCCTAATGGTTGACTGTGGGTCTCTGCATCTATTCCCATCAGTTGCCGGATGAAGCCTCTCTGATAACAGCCAACTTCTGCCTCAGCCATTGCTGTGAAAAGACATCACGACCACAGTGACTCTTTTTTTTAAATATTTATTTATTTATTTATTTATTTATTTATTATGTATACAATATCCTGTCTGTGTGTATGCCTGCACGCCAGAAGAGGGCACCAGACCCCATTAGAGATGGTTGTGAGCCACCATGTGGTTGCTGGGAATCGAACTCAGGACCTTTGGAAAAGCAGGCAATGCTCTTAACCTCTGAGCCATCTCTCCAGCCCCCACAGTGACTCTTATAAAGGAAAGCATAATTGGGGTTTGCTTAGAGCTTCAGAGGTTTAGACCATTCTTAGCTCAGAGCTGGAGAAGGAACAAGCGTTAAAATATATGAGCCTGTGGGGGCCATTCTTATTCAAACCAACATACATCCCCCTTCCCAGAAGCCAACTTTAGCTAGTCACCCTGTGGAACATATACACTCATGCCTAAGCCGGCATGAATGACAGGGCCCACTTGTGGTTTGACTGTGAAATGCCCCCACCCCTACAGTGTTTGAACACTTGGTCCCCAGCTGGTGATAGTGTTTAGGAAGGTGGCTCCTTTTTTCTAGTCACCATCTGCTTTCTGGTTGCAGGTGACTGGCTGGCCTCCTGTTCCTGCCTCTGGTGCCTTCAGACACGCATCTTTGAACTGCAAACAGGATAAACCTTTCTCTCCCCAAACTCCTTCCTGTCAGGTGTTCTGTCACAGCAATGAGAAGAACAACAAACACAGTAGCTCTGGAGCAGGGCAGGGAGCAAGGGGAAGGAGCAGATTCTCAGCGCTGGGGTTATGCAGTTAGTCAGTGCCCAACCAGACCACACCACAGCTGCTTCCTGATTCCTTTTGCTGGGTTTTTGACTGAACTAGATTTCTGGTTCCTGAAAGCCAAAATCCATCTGAGAAGGCGTCTGTTGCTATTGTCCTACCCCCAGAGAAGAGGCTGAGGCGTTGGGTTGGCATGCTACTTGTGCAAGGGTGCAGAGCTAGGTAGAGGTGGTGAAATTTAAATACAGGCCTTGATCCCAGTGTCACCTGTTCAGGGGACCTGGGTACAGCCATTTCACCCACCAAGACATGGCTGTGGCCGGGCCAGGTGAGCACGCTCTAAGGGTGCTCTTTCTAGTACCACATCTGTGGTGTTGAGGAGTAGGCCTCAGTTTCTCTTCTTACATCCCAAAGAGCTGGACTGGTGAACTTACCTGCTTTCCCTCTAAAACCCCATGCTTCATGGGGTTATGTGGGGTTTGGTGTGCTACTGGGGTGTCGGGCATCTCCTAACCACTCCTGGGACCAAGGCAGGAAAAGGAACATACATTTTATGAAATGGTTGCAAGTGGGCCTGGTGTGCCATGGTTAGTAAGGATAACTAAGTGTGACAAGTCACTCCACAGTGGCAAAGACAGGCTGGAGGGAGGGCCACAGTGGTACCCTGAGCTCCAGCTAGAGGATGCTCCTATAACTCACATGGAGACTCATGCTAGGGACTAGTCAGGGGGACATTGACATCTCCATGTCAGTGCCTGCCTGATACATCTATCTGTTCACATAAGCAGGCTTGCATACCAAGTGTGTGTGTGGTATTCTGTGGCTTAGGATGGTAGCTGCTTGGCCATCTCTCCTGGGTTTGAATCTCACCTTTCAGGGACTTGGGACCGAGTCTTTCAGGGCTGTGGCTTTAGCTGGCCCAGCAGTGGGTAAGATGGAGCCGTGATTCCATCTTGTAGGGACGCTGGACTGTAAACAGCCATGCATTCCCTTCTCTTGTCATATGTAGGAGAGTAAGGGCGTGGGGACAAAGTTCTGAGGCTGCTGTGCCAATCACAGTTAGCCAAGTGATGCCCGGGCTCAGGGGACACCCGCAACCGGAGTCTCTGTCCCCAGGCAAGCTGTTCATCTTCAGCCGAAGGAGGCTGATCTCTGTTGCTGTGACCACAACATTTTTATGAGTCCATAAACTGCAGAGACAGGCTACTGGAGGCTCCAGGCCATTAATAGACCATTAGTTTGTGTTCTGGCTCATTTTATGGGGTTCTGATCAAGAAGGTTTCTCCTTAACTGCCCTCGACTTGGGCCCCTGGCTCCTCTCTGGAAGCTTCTAGGAATCACTGGTGGCTTTCCCTAAGGAGCTGGGTTCCAGGACTCAGATAACTCAGAGATAAAATGAGACAAGAGTGGGGAGGTGGCAGTGCTTGGCTTACCGTCCCTGCGATCCCTGTTCTGAGGCCATCACGGCAGCCTTCTGTGATCTCTCTGCCTCCTCCTTCCACAGTTACGGCCTGGAGGAACCAGAACTGGATTCTGCCCAGCACTTCAGCACTCCCCAAGAGTACAGCCAATGTCTCTAGTTCATCCTTGTCCCCATCACCTTGTCTCTTGCCTCTGTGGATGGTGGCCCCAAGACCTTTGCACAGGCATTTTCTACCCTCACACATGCTAGGACCACCCACTACTCCCTTCAAATTTTTCTCAAGTGTCGGCTTTCAGTTAAAATGGAAATTTTAGGACTGATGAGATGGCACTGCTGATAAAGATGCGTGCCACCAAACCTGGTGATCCTTTCAACCTCTGGGAGCCACGTGGTAGAAGGAGAGAACCAGCTCCCACTAGCCAGTCTCTGTCCTCCACACTTGTCATTTGAAACATGTGCATCGTCCCCCACACCACAGTGATGCTGATGATAATAGTGATGATGGTGGAGATGCTGCTGACGATGGTAACGATGGATATGGTGATGATGATGATGGTGATGGTAAAGATGCTGTGGATGGGGGAGATGATGGAGAAGAAGGGATGATGATGAGGGGGATGGTGGTGATGGAGATGGCAGTAAAGATGATGAGCTAGCTTTTATCCTATGTTTTCTCCATCACAGGACTTGGATTCTAGCTCTCTAGACACCTAATAAATCACCTAATTTCTCCATATCTCAGTTTCTCCCATTTTGATTTGAGAGGGTTTTTTTTTTTTAACTCCACTCCCTCTGTAAAACTGAGTACTGACCACAGATGAGATCTTCACAGGGCTAAGGGCGGTGCACAGTGCTGACACACTGCCCAGAATGGGCCATTGTTTAGCTCATACCCACTACTAGTGGGACTGTGTAGTCAGTCCGTCACAGACTGTCTCTCCCTCACTCAACCCTGCAGCTTCTCTAGTCGAGGATGCCCACCTTGTACAGAAACAAACACCCAGAGAGATTGAGTGACCAACCCAGGGTCACACAGCTGCGGAGGGCTCCTGCAGCTTCTCTAGTCGAGGATGCCCACCTTGTGCAGAAACAAACACCCAGAGAGACTGAGTGACCAACCCAGGGTCACACAGCTGCGGAGGGCTAGACCCTGTTTGGGTTACTTGTTTCTCACAATTAGCTGGCCCAAAATTGGTGGCCCAAAGTGACTTCTGTCACTGTGGCCTCTCAAGCCTGGCCGGCCACTCAGGCTGAAGCCTGGTGGGAATGTTGTTCCTGCAGGCACTGATTCTGTTGCTGTCACTAAAGGTGACTTTAATTAAATCTCTATCATTCTGTTTACAAATAAGACTCGAGATTCAAAGACTGGCATGCAAACCTGCTGACTCCAAGGGGTTGAGTAGCACTTAGCTAACTTCCTCTCCGTGTTGGCATCTCCCCAAAAGTGCATCCTTCTGCTCTGCCAAACAAAAACACTGCCACTCCAAGTCCCTCCCTACACCTCCAGGGCATCTATCACTTCTGGATGCCCTTTGAGGCTCTGTGACTGCTTTCTGTCAACTTGTTGCTAACTCAGCCTCCCTACCCAAGGTTAATTTTATTTCATTAACACAAATGCAAACTCGGGGTTCACAGTGCTATCAAACATCCCCCACCACAGGAGGCTTTCTGTCCTGTCAACCCTGGACTCCAGCTGAGGTCACCTGCATGGAACATTGTACTGTGGTCTCTAGAACAGGTAACGGCCGCTGAGCTTAGTGATGGTTCTAGAAGGCAAAGGTCGATGCTCTTACGACCTAGCCTTGGGACTTATGCAACGTTGCAGCTGCTGTGTTCTGTGGGTCAGGACAAGCGCATGACTGGTAGATGTAAGAAAGGAGGGACTGGCTTGTACTTTGGGAGAAGCACAGAGGGTATGGGCCCTTTATAGTGAGTACCGCCGAGCTCAGCCAGAGCGCGAATGTCTAAGACTACGGTTCTTTCGTGCCTACCTTCCCTGTACTGCCTAGACCCCAAGGTTTTCCCTGGGGCGTCTCTTCAGTTTGTGCTGAGGAAATTGACCTTTTCTTCATGTTAAAACCTCCTTCTTGTTGAACTTGTTCCAGCTTCTGCCGTGGACCTGCAGATGCCACTAGAGGGCAGCAGAGCCAAGGCCCTGGTGCGGCTGGGCTGAGAACTGGGCTGAGGCTCCTCTTTTGGAAACTGCTGTACCAGCTCCACCTGTGATCTTGGCAATTCCCCGGTCCCTGGGCCCACTGAAGTTCAGTTTCCCCATTTGTACAGGGGAGATGATTGGCATCTGAAATGTGCAGAGAACCAGAGAGGGGAGGGCTGGCTGATGCCTCTGCAATTGCAGGCCTAGCTCCTATTTTCTTATATTTATGTGGGCCCCAGGCTCTGGGCTGAAGAGGGCTTGGCATCTCTCTAGGATCTGCCAGCTGGACAAAGGAGGTCTGTGCTCCTGACTGCAGCCGCCACTCTTTGTCCTCTCCTTCCCAGAGAGCCAGTGGCTAATTCCTTTTAGAAAGCTCAGAACCAGTGGGGAAGAGGTCACCTAGCCACCAGGCCTGCATTCCCCACTTATGCTTGATATATGTGTGCGTGTGTGTATGTAATAAACATATACATATATGATGGCATGTGTAATGTGTATGTATATGTTACATATGTATGCATATGTAACACAATTTGTGTATGTATACAGAAATAAGATTGGGTGTGTGATTTGACTGTCTTAGTAGGTGTGGGGACTTTGGGATCCAGCTGTGGTCCTAGGGTGAGCTGAAAGCCCACTGTTCCCCGAGGCTCTCTGCACTTCTGTCTGGTGATACTTGTCTCTTGGTTCTGTGTATGTTTGCGAGTGGACAGTGTCTGGACTCCACATGCACCCTAGGACCCAGCCGGGCAGCTTGCCCACATCTTAACAGTAGTGACCAACTCTAACGGCAGGTGCCAAGCCCCATGGCGAGTTTGCTTTGACGCCTTTTCCTCAGAGCAGTTCCGCGAGCGAGACAGAACTGTTGTCCCTAAATGTAGGTGGGCAGATAGAGATCCTGAAGTCTAGACAGACAGCCGACAGGCATGATGTCCTCGGTGTCAGAGGCAGGATCTGAGCCCAGATCCAGAGGGTTAACTGCTTTTCCAGTCTACAGTGAGCAGAGATTAAAGAGTTAATGAATGAGTGAGTGATTAAATGAATGACTGAGTGAATGAATGGATGGGTCCCCCTAACCTGCTGTTGCTGCCATAGCATACTCTGACAGGCTGAATGTGGTGGCGCTCTCTGTAAGAGGAAGAGAGAAACCAATGCACAAATGCTAATGCTCAGCTCGCTTTCCTTCCTTTGGAGGGGCCAGAATCCCTGACCTAGGGAATGGTGCCTCCCACAGTGGGTGTGTCCCCCCACCTCAGTTAACACAATCAAGATAACCGCCCCTGCACCCAGAGGCCCGTCTCCCAGGCCAGTCTGACCTCTGTCTAGTGGATACTTAGCACAAACTGTCATACCTGGGGAGGTCTGCAGGGGGCAGTGCTGGTGGAGACACTCATCTATGTGGAGCCTGGGGGACAATGCAGCTTTATCCACTGCTGCCAACATCTCTTTATGACATCAAGCTCAGGGGACAAGGTGGACACCCACCTGCCTCATAGAGCAAGGTATATGATCAAGCCCTGAGAGTGTTTGTTGACCAACCGCACAACTAAGCGATGTAGGGAGTTCTCCTTGTGGAATACTGATACTGGCGTTTTGTGGCCACTCTGGACCTCTTTAAAAAAAAGCCCAACTTCATGATTGATCCCTCAATTGATTAGTTGACTTAGTAATTAATTCACCTCGCATTTATTGAGTGCTCACTGGGAGTTGGGAACAGTGCCGTGGACAGGAGAGACAGGTCCCGGCCCTGAGGGTCGTGTGTCAGAGATGGAGTCAGAGTCGAAGCTGGAAAGTAAGCAGAAGGCGTGACAGGAGAGAAATGCTGTAAACGGTGAGGGTAGGAGGCATGGTGGGGGCCTGCTTCTGGGGTCCGCTGTGACAGAGGCCTTTCGCTGTGACACTCCTGAGCAAACGACCAGGGCCAAGAGAACAGGAGACCCAAAGAGTCAGGGACAGATATGAACGAATGGTTGAGACAGGGACCTTATTGACAGTGTGAGATGCCAAGAGTCTGCCGTGGGAGTGGCTTGGACTGGTGTGGGCCTGAAGAAGCGGGAGTTTTTTTCCACACACAAGCAAAGCACAGGAGTTCTGTGTCAGAGATCTGGCTTCTTCCTGTCACAAGCTGCTTCAAGGAGGGGGATGTGAAGGTGGGTTCCCTGAAGGAAGAGGTCCTCCATCAGGATAGAGAGAAGGAACACAGAGGGGTGGAGAGGGCATTCTGAGGAACGGGTGGGCAGGATGGATAGAGAGGACAGGAGGGGCAGGGCAGGTGCCCTCAGCACACAGAGGAATAGACTCCTGCAGTGTTGTGGGTGGAACTTCGGCCAGCACCTGTTGACTCTGCCATCCCACGCAAGTTCCTTTACCTCGGAGAGCCTGTATCAGCTGTCCCTACTTGGAGCAGCTCAGCACTGTGGCTGTAAACTGGCTTAGGGTCCCTCGGCACAACGGGGCCTCCGCTTAACTCTGTTCAATGTCTGTCCTTGAATGCTTGACTTAAGGTATTTTGCAATAAGGGGCCAAGGCCCCAGCCCAGGAGCCAGTGAAACCACCTGGCCGACCTCGTCTGGAGGACCCAGCTGTGGAGAGAATTCTCCCAGAGACAGCAGGACATTATTTTGTTTACATTTGTGTAAAGCAGTCTCTCCAGCAGCAGCCAGTTCCAAGGCAAGGTTCTCCAGAGGTAGCCAGGAGGAGAACAATCCAGCCCACTCCTTTCTTCCCATTCGGAACCTGTTTCGCAAAGCCTCGGCCCCTGAGTTAGCCGGATGAGGCAGGTGTCGATCTGTGCCTGGGATCTAGTAATCAGGGTGGCAAGGTCAGCCCACTCTAGTAGCTTCACCTGCTGGAGGGACAGACAGAACGAAGTCCGGTGGCCTCTGAGTGACCAGGCCCTCGACTGTTGAAGGGGAGGCACAGAGTGAGTCTGAAGGAGTGTTCCAGCCTCCAAGCCTCTGTACCCAGCAGGTGGCAGCAAGTGACTGGGTCCTGTTGGCCAACTCATCAGCAGCCTCCACTGTACCAGTGGCCTCATGGGTGGCCCCAGTTCCTCTTAATAAGGCTATCTGCTCTCCAGCTCTGGGCAAGGAGTAAGTCGGGTGGCAGGGTCTGAGCATCCCATAAGGTAGGAAGGGGGTTCACCCACACAGTCCAGAGACAGGGAGGCAGCAGCAGAGGACCAGCCCAGAGCATCTCTCCATGGCACCTAGAGCAGTGGTTCTCAACATGTGAGTTGTGAACCCTTGGGGTGGGGAGGCATCAAATGACCCTTTTACAGGGGCTGCATGTCAGATATCCTGCATATCAGATATTTATATTACAATTCATAACAGTAGCAAAATTACAGTTACAAATAGCAAGGAAATTTTTTTTTTGGTTGGGGGTCACCACAGCATGAGGAGCTGTATTAAAGGGTCGCAGAATTAGGAAGGTTGAGAGCCACTGTTCTGGAGGAAGTCACCACGCAAGGAGGTGCAGGAGACAACAGCATCTTTGTCTTAGAGTCAGTTTTCCACTCCAGAAACCTGCTTCATATCTGGGCTTTACCACTTGCAGGCTGGGAGCTTCGGGTGACAGACCCAGCCCCTGTGAGGCAGCACCCGGGTCATCCCAGAGCATCAACAAGAATCCACACCCTCAGTGCACACAGTACCCAGAGCATGGGAGAAATCCTGGTGGCTGCCACATGGTACCTCCTGGCTTTACTCCTGGGAGAACCAGGACAAGGCTCCCAGACCTATTCAGGAGCCTCACTGGCCCTCCCACCCCAACATAAATTTTACAAGGTAACAGTGACTTTTTTTCTTCCTTCCTCCCTCCCTCCCTCTCTCCCTCTCTCCCTCCCTCCCTCCTTTCTTTCCTTTCTTCCTTTTTTTTTTTTTTTGGATATAGTGCATGTATAGTCTATTCTGGCCTCAGACACCCTATGTAGCTGAGGATGACCTTGAACTCCTGAGCCTCTTCTTTCCATCTTTTGTCCTTACAGACAGGAATCAGGCCTGACACTGGGTCTGTGGTCATTTTTTTTTTTCTTTTTCTTTTGGCCAGATGATGATCTTAGTTGCTGAAACTGACCATGAGAGGTGTTCAGTCATGCATGTGTACCAGAGTTCTGCCATTCACACCACATTCAGCATGGCTACCCCCACTGTTCAAAAGTACAGGCTGAGACCCTGAGGGGAGCCAATCCCATCTGGTGTGCACAGCTGGGATACACTGGCTTAGCTATCTGGCCTGGCCTGGCCTTCGCTTTGGAGAGACTGCCCTCAGGACAGTAGAGAGCTTACAGGAAGCAGGGAGCATGGGTGCTGTGGTCCTTTAAGGACACCAGGGGCAAATCTGACCCTGGGCATTGGATGGGACATGTGGCATTAAGCAATAAGACACTGTAGGTTCCTGCTTCCTGCCTGAGTCTCTGTGTAGAGGAAGGGCTGGAACAACCATAACTGTCTTACAGATGGGAGACCCCAAGCCTTGGGAGGCCTGCTGAGGTCACATGGCCTGTCATGGTTGAAATCTCCCCATGTCTCCAGCCCGAATTCCTTTCCTTTTAAAGCCTTTCTATCCAACCCCAGCCTCCTGTACCCGCAGCCCAAACTGTCCTCTCCCAAACCACATCTTGTTGCTCACTCCAGGTTCTCAGGCCTCAAGGACACTGATAAGCATCCAGGACACTTCACGACTCTGCCACACGGAGAATGACTTTGAGAGGACCCTTGTCTTTCAAGGTTCAGAAAGAAATAAAAATAGCCAGGGAATGACAGGGAAGTGACCATCTCCTTCCCTCATCTCCTCTGGATCAACACTCCCAATCTGTCATGCTGTCACCTCCGGAAGGTTCCAGCGCTGCCTTCCCTGGGCAACACGTGGGAGGCAGAAGTGACAAAAGTTGTTGGCAGTCTGACCACCATAGCCGGGGGTGTCCAATAGCAAAAGGGTCCTGTGTGGGGAACATGGTACGTTTGCTGAACCTGGAGAGGCTCGTTTGTCCTGTTGGGATTTCAGGCATGTGCCACCATGTTCAGCTTACGAAGTGCCGTGGATCATTCTCTGTGCACGGTATGTGAGCTCTCTACCAACTGAGCACCATCCTGGTCCAGGTCTTTCTCGGCTTCCTCACAGGCTCCAGAGCCAGAGCGAGAACCGTCATGGACTCGGGCTCCATCCTCGAATCAGTGGACCTGCCTCACAGGTGCTTGCTAACCTCATTCTGTACCAGACACGCTGGAAAGAAATACATTTTAAAACCACGTGCAATTTAAAGCGAGTTTAATCTGCATGTCTGGGGTTCATTAACACGTAGATCATCAAATTAGGGATGGCTCACAGCTGTTTGACATTCGAGCGGCCTTCTGAGTATCTTTAATAAGTGCCTTTAAATACCATTTTTTCCCTAGGATCTCAGGGCTGGATTTTGAGCATGCCGTTCTCTGAATGGGAATGGGGTTCAAGAGACTTGGATGGTGACCCCCATCCTGTACAGAATGCTGCTGGCTTGGGGAGCTTGACCTAGAACTTTGACACACTCCTCCTGTCCCCACCTCAGTGGGCGCTGGCTGCTGGCTGACATGTTCAAGTCACATGCTCAAGTGTCCTTTTGTCTGTGGCAAACATTTGCTGTGCCCTGTCTCCGCTGAGATTCTCTGGGGAAACTGGCCTCATGGAACCACTCCTTATCCTGTTCCAGGGCCCCACAGAACTTGGCTGGACCAATCCAAGTGTGCCTCTTGTTAGAGTGTTAGGCCTCGGTGTGGCTCTGCAGCCCAGAAGGGAGGATGGAGGATTACAGATTATTCAATGAGGGCTGGCTTTCTCCTCTGCTGGCCATTGAGCCTGGGGCACCCGCATTGGGGCTGTCTGTCTAAAGCCTTTTATCATTGCAGGAGCCTGACAATGAACCCAGACAGGGACACGAGGGACAACAAGAGCAGACAAGCCAGTCTAGGCTGGATCTAGGCACCCAGAACTGTCCTCTCACTCAGCCCCAAACTCTCGCACCTTCTTAGACACAGGGTCACTACGTGTCATGATCCCAGATGAGTGAGGTCACCTTGGAGGCAGAGGTTGTTGATGCCCTAGGACAGCAATTTTAGAGAAAGAGGCATTGACACAACCAGGTACCTAGAGATGACACAAAGACACAGAGAAATGACAGCCACCCACAAGCCAGGAGCATCAGCTCTGGTGTCTCATGTCTGTATTTCAAAAATACGAGGAATAAATGCCTGTCATGTAAGCCTGAATTTGATTTTCAGAACCCATACACGCACATGCACACACACATGTATACACACAAATTTCTACACACACATACACACACACACACACACACAGAGAGAGAGAGAGACAGAGACAGAGACAGAGACAGAGACAGAGAGAGAGAGAGAATGGTAGTGTCTGCTTGTAATTCTGGTACTGGGTAGGTGGAGGTCGTCAGAGGCCAGCCAGCCTAGTCTAATGGGTAAGCCTCAGGCCAGTGTGAGAGCCTGTCTCAAAGAGCAAGCTGGAACTGGAGAGATCTTAGTGGTTAGGAACACACATTGCTTTTACCAAAGTCTGGGTTCAGGGCTCAGCACCCATTCAATGGTTCACAACAGCTATAACTCCAGTTGCAGAGAGGGGATTGGTGCCCTCTTCTGTTCTCTGAGAGCACCTGTGTGCACATACAGACGGGCAGGCACACACGCATGTACATAAATAAAGAGCCTCAAACAAACAAAACTAGGTCGATAGCATTTCAGCAAATATGTCCAGGATTGCCCTGTGACATTTATATTGATGCACACACATTTGTATGTGCACATACACACACACAGTTGGGGCATGCACACACATGTGTATGTGCACTGGCACACACAATTTGAGACATGCCCACATGTGTATGTACACCTGCACAAACAGTTGGGGCATGCACACGCATGTCACGTACACCTGTGCATACTAGGTAGACTGTGGAAAACTCTGGATTCTAGACTGATGTGCACCTTCACGTTAGTGAAGGTATTGTGGCTACAGATGATGAAATGCTCATGGAGTTGACTGCTTACGTGTGGTGACTTTCATGTATTTCTTACCCCAATTCAAACAATTTGAAAGGATGCAACCAAGAGAAAATTCCTTCATTGGCCTCAGGGGATGACGTCTTCCCTGCCCCGGCCCTGTTTTCCCAGACACTTGGGACAGGACTTCCTCGGCTCCAATCTTTGGCTTTCCCACCTCTGAGCACTGTAGGCTCCCAGGTGGTCCTCTGTGGACAGCATAAGGAGGGAGTTCCTGGATGTTACTGAATGAGCTTGGGGATCAGGGAGAGGGAGGGATCCAAGATGAGCAACACGAATTGACAACTGCCCTGGGTTGGGAGTGGGAAATTACCAGGCAGGCACATGATCTTGCCTGTTTTTGGTTTTTGTCTTGAATGATTGACATTCTAGAGCCTCCCTCTCTGGCAAGGTGGCTGGGACAGGTCCCTGTCTCCCTCTGTAACACAGACAGTGAGTCCTGACCTCTCTGGTAGAAAGGGGACTCAAAGAGGTGGCATTCACGGAGCCCTGCTCCCAGGCATCTGGCCCACCTTGAACAGTGTTACACATATTTTCTGGGCCTTCGGTGGGCAGCAAGGCCTCATGTCTCTTGTCTCTGAGACACCAGTTAGCGCTAATGGAGCCCTTGTCTCCTGTGGACCACACTCACTTTTCTGCCACTTGCATGAGGACACCCAGTGGCAGGAGGATGGCGCCATTTATCTATGAGTCTAAAGGTTAATTCAAAGGGCAGGGTGGCTGGGGGATGGCCTCCTCCAGCTGACTCCAGCTCACAGGTCAGACAGGGCACCGGAAGAATCACCGCCAGAATGGCTCTCCTGCAGGTAGATCCCCGATGACCTCCCATGGCATCCTGGTCCCCTGTAACTACCCTCTCATTCTGTACCTGGTACCAGCCCACTGCAGTGCCTTCATTCAGCTCCTTCCCTCCTTCACTTCCCAGCCTTGTGTTTGGACAGTGACCCAGGTGGTTCCTAGGAGTCCTTGTGGCTAGATTTATCTGTCCACTGACTGCATTCTCCTGCCCACCCTGGCACCTCCTGCCTGTATTGTATTGCTATGTCTGAGTTTTTGCACTTGCTGCACGTCCTGCTTGGGCCACCTCCCTTGTCACCCACATCTGCCTTTCTAAGAGGAAAGCGTATTAATTACCTTTCTCCTTGGTGTGACAAATTACCCAACAAAAAGCGATGGCAGAAAGGAAGTCTTTATTCTGCCTTATAGTCCCAGGGTATCATCCATCATGGGGGCAAAGTCACAGTGATGGGAGTGGGAGGCAGCTGGTCACATTGTGTCCAGTTAGGAGACACAGTGGAAGTCTCAGGGACAGGAGTGGGAGGCAGCTGGTCACATTGTGTCCAGTTAGGAGACACAGTGGAAGTCTCAGGGACAGGAGTGGGAGGCAGCTGGATACATTGTCACCAGTTAGGAGGCATACGTGGAAGTCCCAGGGATGGGAGTGGGAGCAGCTGGTCACATTGTCACCAGTTAGGAGACAGAAATCTATGAATGCTGATGCTCGCCCTGAGTCTCCTTTTGGTACAGCCTAGGGGATGGTGCCACCCACATCCAGGGTAGGCGTTGTTTCTTCAGTTAGATTTCTGGACACACCTTTGTAGTCATGACCAGAAGTGTGTTTCCATGGTGATTCTAATTCTCACCAAGTCTACAATCCCACCCTTTGTCAACTTTCTACCCAAATAAAACTTTGTTTAAGTAATATCCCACCCGACTCTCCAAAGTCTTATGTTCATCTCGTAAGTAAAATGCATTCATCCTAATATTGAAGGCGTCCTTGATCTTTAACAATATGAACACTGTCAAGGCAATCTTCTTAACACTGTGAGAGCTTATCAAATCATACTACAGATCTCTAGTGTACAAGATGAACATTTCCATTCCAGAAGGGAAGGAATCAGGCATAGCAAGACAGACCCAGCAGGACAAACACCAAATCCTGTAGCTCCACATCAGGCATCTGAGACTCATGATAGAATCATCTGGGCTCCAAAGGACTTGGACATCCCTGTCCATCTAACATTGCTGCCTGCAACACACACAACCTCTCTCTTGGACTGGCTCCATGGTTGTAGATGACCCACGGTCCCAGCATCTCCAACATCCTGGGGTCTCCACTGCAACTTAGGTTTCACCTTCACAGATTCCCACAACGGCCTCTCAGAGCTTCCTTGCAGGTACTACAATTTGTTGGAAGAAGGCCGGTTGTTTGTTTCCAGCTGCCCGGCTGCTCAGACCCAAAATAATCACCCAGAAACTATATTATTTAAAACACTGTTTGGCCTATTAGCTCTAACTTCTTATCAGCTAAATCTTATATCTTAATTTAACCCATTTCTATTAATCTGTGTATCGCCATATGGCAGTGGCTTACTGGGTAAAGTTCTGGTGTCTGTCTCCAGTGGGGCCACATGGCTTCTCCTTAATTCCTCTTTCCTTCTCCCAGCATTCAGTTTAGTTTTCCCCACTTACCTAAGTTCTGCCCTATCAACAGGTCAAGGCAGTTTCTTTATTAACCAATGGTATTCACAACATACAGAGGGGAATCCCATATCACCAATCCTGTCACATATTGCCTGGCTTCAGCTGCTTCCTGGAATCTTGGTATAAGCCCCTATGAACTGCCCCTTCATTCTCCCGTTTTGCATGCCTGTAAAACCAGTAGCACAAGGGCAATGCTGCCACGTTCTGCTGCCAGGGTTCAGTTTAAGGCCTGAACCCTTAAAGCAGAGCTAAAGTGGTTTCTATGTTTTGGGGGTTGAATCTGTGAAAAAACTTTCCCAGGCATTTGTTTTGTGAGCAGGGGACCCCTTTCACAGAATCTACAATACAAACTCTCTCCATTCAAACACATTTGTGTTTTCATGAGTTGAAGTCTTCTATGTTGGTGGATGAAGTCTTGCTCTCAGGTACCTTCCTCGTTACCCCAGTTCAGGATGGGTTCTCTGCCAGTCAGTCCTTCTTTGGCACCTGTTTGGTCAGATGCTTTGAGCTCATTTCTCCTTTGCCTCCATCAACTTAACACAAGCTAGAGTCATCTGAGAGGAGGGAACTTCAACTGAGAAAATGCCTCTATAAATCCAGCTCTAAGGCATTGTCTTAATTAGTGATTGATGGGGGAGGGCCCAGCCCATTGTGGGTGGGGCCATCCCTGGGCTGGTGGTCCTAGGTTCTATAAGAAAGCAGGCTGAGCAAGTCATGTGAGCAAGCCGGTAATCAGCCCCCCTCCAAGGCTTCTGCATCAGCTCTTGCCTGCAGGTTCCTGCCCTGTCCTGCCTTCCTTTGATGATGAACTGTAATGTGGAAGTGAGAGCCAAATAAACCCTTTCCTCTCCAAGTTGCTTTGAACTTTGGAAATTTGGGCTGGAAAAGCCATTAAGTTTTCAAAGCTTGGTGAGACCTTGGGAGACAAGTCAGTTAAGAGTAACACAGATGATGTTAAGTCTGAGAATCCTTTAATGACCTTATTAGGACTGTTTGTTATTTTTGAGTTCTGGTTTGATGGGCCCGAAGAACCAACTGTGATTGAGAAGAGACTTGCATCTGCCTAGTGGTGGTGGTGCATACCTTTAATCTCAGCATTTAGGAGGCAGAGTCAGGTGGATCTCTGTGAATTCGAGGTCAGCTTAGTCTACAAAGTGAGTTCCAGGATAATCAAGGCTGTTACATAGAAAAACCCTGTCTCAAAAAAATAAAAACAAGCCGGGTGGTGGTGGCGCACGCCTTTAATCCCAGCACTCGGGAGGCAGAGGCAGGCGGATCTCTGTGAGTTCGAGACCAGCCTGGTCTACAAGAGCTAGCTCCAGGACAGGCTCTAAAGCTGCAGAGAAACCCTGTCTCGGAAAAACCAAAAAAAATAAAATAAAATAAAATAAAAAAATAAAAACAAATAAAAATGAATAAATAAATAAAAGAAAAGAGACCGACATCTGAGGTGAAGTCTTCTGGGAAGCGTTTCTTTAAACTCAGTACATGAAAGCTGTGTTCTAGAGGTGGCCAAAGTTGTACCTCACGCTGGCAGTCCAGCCTGATAGTGTAACTATCACCCAGGTGGTACTGGTTTTGAAGGCATGAAGGGGTCATGAAAAGCAGCTGGGACTTGGCACTGTGAGAGGCCAGGGGAGGCCATTGGTGGAGATGCATTCTCATTGGCAGTCAAACTTGTAGGGTAAGAGTCACTCCATGGTGCTGGTTTTGAAGGTGTGAAGGGGCCATGGAGAGCAGCTAAGGCTTGGCACTGCGCCGCAGGGTTAGAGTCCCTGAAGAGAGCCCAGGAGAGGCCATTGGTGGAGATGCAGTGTCAGTGGCAGGTGAAGGCCCAGGATTGAAGGGGTCAGGCAGAGAGGTTGAGACTTGGCACCATGAAGGGAGCCCAGGAGAGGCCATTGGTAAAAGTGCAGCCCAGTTGCAGCAGAGCCCCTACTGTTTTGAAGATGCCTGTACCATGGGGTGACCACCCAGGACAGAAGCAGCAGTGGAGTGGTTCCAGCCGGAGTTTAGAAGATAAGCTGTGTGTGCTGCAAAAGGCGGAGCCAGAGACAGGACGCAAGCCCTTTGGAGGAGTCTGGAAGATCACGATTGGATCCCAGTCTTGGGGCATTGCGTTAAGCTTGATTTTGCTTCGTTCAGATTGTGGTTGTGCTCTGCTGCTTCTTGAAGTAAGAAGGTGTTTAACCTATTTTTGACTTTACAGGAACCCACCATGGAGAGACTTTGAACTTTAAAAGAGGTTTTGGAATTTTACGAAGATTTTGGATTTTAAAAGAGGCTGAGCTTTTAAGTGTTTGAAGTTTTAAAGATGGGGTCTTTTAAGATTTGGAATGCTTTTATTGTAATGTTGATATTCATGTTCTGTCTTGGGATGAACAATGTAGGAAAGGTTGTGGCTTAACAGTGCTATGTGTTTGTGTTACGTTGACAAGGGATCAATAGTCCTGGCTAATTTTGTCAACTTGATACAAGCTATAGGCAATTAAAACCTCAGCTGAGGAAATGCCTCCATAAGACTAGGCTGTGGGCAAGCCTGTAGGGCATTTTTGTAATTAATGACTGAGTTCTATAAAAAAAAAAGAAAGAAAGAAAGAAAGAAAGAAAAAAAAAAGAAAAGCAGTCTGAGTAAGCCATGGTGAGAAAGTCAGTAAACAGTATCCTTCCACAGTCTCTGTAAGAACCCCTGCCTCCAGGTTCCTGCTCAGTTTGCAGTCCTGTCCTGGATTTCTTTGATGATGAACTATGATGTGGAAGTGGAAGCCAAATGAACCCTTTCCTCTCTGAGTTGCTTTGATCACAGTGTTCATCACAGCAATAGAAACCCTAACCAGGGCACCCCCTGTGGTAGCTGGAAGGTAATTGACCCCCATAAGCTCATAGACAGTGGCACTATTAGGAGGTGTAGCTTTGTTGGAGTAGGTATGGCCTTGTTGGAGGAAGTGTGTCACTATGGGGGGGGGGTGGGCTTTGAGGTTTCCTATGCTCAGGATACCACCCAGAGTCTGTGTCCACTTCCTGTTGCCTTCTGATCAAGATGTAGCCAGCACCATGTCTGCCTGCATGCCGCCGTGCTCCCTGCCATGATGATAATGAACTGAACCTCTGAAACTATAAGCGAGCTACCACGATCAAATATTTTCCTTGTAAGAGACCATGGTGTCTCTTCACAGCAATAGAAGCCCTAACTAATATACTGTCCCACCCCTAGACTGTTCAGTTTTTCCTACCTTTCTTTTTTCCTTTTTCTTTTTTTGATTTTTTTTTTTTTTTTTGAGATAGGCTCCGGCTATCCTGAAATGCACTCTGTAGATCAGGCTGGCCTCAGACTCACAGAGATCCACTCTGCCTCCAACATGCTGGGATTAAAAGTGTGTACCATCATGCTTGGATCATGCTTCATGTTTTTGTCCCATTTGTTGCTCTTTCTCAATGTAGACCTTGATATCAGCAGGGAGCAGTTTGAAAGCTGAATTTCCTTGAGAGTCCCTCCTCCAAACAGATAAATCTATTGCTTTTAAAAATATGCTTTACTTTGTATTTTTGTCTGTGTATCTATGTATTGTGTGTATATGTGTTTGTGTGTGTGTGTGTGTGTGTGTGTGTGTGTGAGAGAGAGAGAGAGAGAGAGAGAGAGAGAGAGAGAGAGAGAGAGAGAGAGTATGTGTGAGAGTAGGTATACATGATACATGCCATGACCACAGGTAGAAGTTGGAAAACAATCTTGGGTGTTGGTCTCTCTCGTCTACCTTGTCTGAGACATAGTCCTGTCACTGCTGTGTAAAGCCAGAAACTTCTGGAGTTCTCTGTCTCTGCCTCCTGTCTCACCATTACAACACTGTAGCAGCCAGCTTTATGTGGGCTCTGGGGATTCAAACTTAGGGCCTGTGGTTTGAGTAAGAATGACCCCCATGGGCTCATACATTTTGAAAGCTTAGTCACTGTTGGTGAACTGTTTAGGAAGGATTAGGAGGCGTGGCATTGTTGAAGGATGTGCATTTCTGGGGGTGGGCTTTGAGTTTTCAAAAGCCCACACTAAGCCCAGTCTCTCTTTTTCTCCCTGATGCCTGCCAATTAGGATATAAAGCTCTCAGCTACTGCTCCAGAAATGGCTGTCTGCTTCCTGCCCTAATAATCATGGACTAAGCTTCTGAAACTGTAAGCAAGCCCCCAATTAAATGCTTCCTTTTGTAAGCTGCTTTGGTTGTGGTGTCCCCTCGCATTAATAGAACGGTGACTACGACAGGTCCTTAGTCTTACACAGCAAACACTACCCACTGAGCCAACTCCCGGCCTTAGTCCACTGCTTTTAAACTTGGTTTCACTCAAGCTCTCTGGGTAAAAGCATCATACAGTCAGATTCTTTACTAGAATGTGCTGTGTGTGGCCTCTAGTGCAGTTCCTAAGAGAGTCCTTGTTCCGCTCCAACTTTATGAGCCTCTGCTCTCCATTTCTCTTGGAATTCTGGTTCCCTAAACTCCACCAGAATGGCCTATAAAGCTCTGCTTACAACACTCTGGAGCTTCTCTAGTTCCAGATTCTCCCACATTCCTTCTGCAAACCACTTCAGTGGTCTGTAGCTCACATAGTGAGGCTCATCACGGTGATGGCCCCACTCCTGGTACCGTTTTCCTGTGTCAGTTACTTTTCTCATTGATGTAACCAAGTAGCTGGCGAAGGTAACGTAAAGGAGCAAGGGTTGATTTGGGCTCACAGTTTGAGGGTACACAGTCCATCACGGTGGGGAAGGCATGGTGGCAGGATTGCGAGGCAGTGGGCCGCATTGCATTCAGAGTCAGGAAACAGAGAGAGAAAAATGCAGTCCAGGCCAACGTGCTGTCCTGCCTACCATCCCCTCATCTTAGAGATAATCAGTCTCCCAGAGATGAAACTTTCTCTGACAGAGGGGTTTCCTGTCTGGCTGGCTGAGATTTTTCCTCTTCTGACATAAGATTCCTGGGGGAATTTCTCATTTTTGGAGGGTGAGGGAGGAGTCCATTATCTCCATAGTCTGGTAGATGGATGGGCACATGCGTCTCTATAAAGTATCTTCATTTCTGCCAGACTGAAGATTGCCAGGAGCAAAGCCATGTCTCTGCCACCAGACTAATGGGTCCCCTGGATTAAAGACTGAGTCTCCTCCCTCTGAGCAGCTTCCTATGCCCCAGCAGTCAGACAGAGCACCCCTAAATTCCACCTGCAGGATGCATTTTCCTTTGGATTGACCACATCATTTGGGACTTACAAATCAGGGGAGTTTACATCAATGTCTAGATCTTTATAAAGCATGTCTTAGTCGGTCATGCTCCCCCCAAAAGAAGGGTGCTGTCTCCATGGGTCCTGTCTCCCCCATCCCCTGGCCCATGTTGCAGGCATCTTCAGTCCTGCTTCCTTTGGAGATCATCAGCTGCACAGGGCTGCCAGCAGGTCCATTGACAGTGACTCTGCCACCTCTGCCTCATTAGGATTGGGACGGGCTAGAAATGGATGTTCTTTAAAATTAGAGACACAATGGCTGTTACCCATAACAGCATCTGTCTGTAACCACTCAGAACACTTCTCACCTACAGCGTACCTCTGGGAAAATGAGATGGGGCCAGAAAAAAAGGGAGTTCGTCCACCCAGTGACTCTTTAGAGGGGCCACCGAGGCCCAGACACAGTAGTGAGCACAGTGCAGCCATGGGTCTATTTGCTTCATGGCCACTGTTACTCCCTCTGTGACACTGATTAGGCAGAGGAGGCCCAGAGAGGGTGAACAGAAAATGCAAGATCACACAGCAGAGGAGGCAAACACACAAACAAACAGAAAACCCAATGCTGCTTCCCAGGCCTCCTGCTGGGTCCTCTCCCTCCTGGACCCCTCTGATGGAGCCTTGAGCATATGACTTCCTTCCTATTCTTGTGTCTTCCGCTACACACCCATATTCTTTGCTGTATCTTTCCATGCATGATGACGGGAGACAGAAACTCATCCAGGGTGCGAGGCTCTGGTCAGAATGAATTTGACCCTTTCTGGCAATTTCCCCAGAGCCTCCTAAGGTTCTTCCACCTACCAGGGAACATTCTGGCATCATTACAGGGCTCACAGTTTCTTACACCCCCAGAGCGTGGTACTAATGTCTTTATTACAGGGACAGGCTTGGAACTGGGTGCCAAGCTGTCATCACCTTCATGCTAGTGCCACCGTTGGGGGACTGAGCCAGGTCTAGTCCAAGCCAGACCCTTGTTGACAAAGAAAAGAGCTTGAATCCCACCCTGCACCTGGCTGTTTGCAGACACACCGCCAACCGGCCCCTGCGTGCCCACACTGTTGCGCTCAGAGATGGGCCTTTTGACAAACCTGCTGGCCAGGCTCGATTTGAGCAGTCGGATGCTATGCCAATAACCAGCAAGTGAACCTCAACTAGCTCTCCCGGAAGCCACTGGGTGTGCTGAGATCAGCCAGACGGATTTTGGCCGACAGCTGCTGAGTTTGAAGCAGGTTGACTGTAATTGGCCGAGAAGCAGCAGCTCGCCCAAGCTAAATAATAAACGACGACAGCTACCCGTTCCGGAACGTCTGCTCTGTGCCAGGCACTTTCGGACATCACAGCTTCCCAGAGCTGGCATCGAGAGCCCTAGTTGACTGATGATGAAGTTAGGCCCAGAGAAATCAGCTCACTTCCCTGAGGTCACACAGAAGGTGTCCCAGCCAATGATGACATTGCATTTAGTTCTTAGATAAGACAGACTCTTCTCCTTCCCCTCTCCCTCCTGCCTTAGTCACTTTGGAGACTCCCCCTCTCTTGTCTCCTGTCAGTCTGAGCCTCACCTCTGACCTGTTGCCACCTTCTCTTAGCTTCCTCCCTTGGGCCTCCATGCAGCCTCAACTGTGCCCACGCAGTGAAGGATGTTGCCATTTGCCCTTAAAGGTACCACCAAGGCTGGAGAAATGGCTCGGTAGGCCTAATGCTTTCCATACAAGCCCAAAGACCTGAGTTTGATTCCCCTAGAACCCACATAAAAGTTAAGTGGGGTGCCATATGCTGGGAATCTCAGGGTCAGGGAGGTAGAGACAGAGGTCCCTGCACCTTGTTTGTCTAGCCTATCTGGTGAGCTCTGGCTTCAGTGAGAGACCCTGGCTCTGAAAATAAAGTGGGGAGTCGTCAAGTAAGACAGCCACCATCAACCTTTATCAACACATACGCACAGACACACATATATAGACATACATGCACACACAGAGACACACACAGATGCACACAGACACACAGATATAGGCACACATACACACACAGACACACACCTCTTCCTTCCTTCCTTCCTTCCTTCCTTCCTTCCTTCCTTCCCTTTCTCCCTCCCTCCCTCCCTCCCTCCCTCCCTCCCTCCCTCCCTCCCTCCCTCCCTCCCTCCCTCCCTCCCTCCCTCCCTCCCTCCCTCCCTTCCTTCCTATTTTTCTTTCTTTCTTTCCACAGCTCAGTCCAAAGCACAGAGACAAATCCAGGAAGCTCCAACCCAGCCCAGAGGGGTCTGTTTAGCTTAGGAAAGATGGGTGGCTAGTCAGTAATGAGGCTCTAATAGGTGGCAGGTGCCGACCTTTCTGAGGTCTGGCCTATGGTGAACCTATGAGCCACATTGTCTGAAGCCATACGGTGAGTTTGCTGTTTGCCTTGGGGAAGTCCTTCAACCTTCCCAAGCCTCAGTTTCCTTCTCTGTTGTGGAAAAAAGTGGAGGTACAAAGGTCCTAAGGTGGGGCAGGGCTTGTAGTCGGTACCCCATAAAGATGGGGCTCACCCTCCTGCCTTCCCTTTTCTTCTTCACGGGACCCCCAGGGGTTGGTGTGAATCCTACTGTACCAGAGAGGAAGCTGAGGTTTTGAGAGGTTCGGTAGCTTGGCCGCAGGCTGCGGAGCTGGAGTGTGAATCTGGGCCTGTTGCTTGGTAACCGTGCAAGAGTCTTATGCATGGGACCTGTCTCCAGGCTGCTCCCTCTGGCTGCCAGGTTTCCCTCTTTATTGCCAGTCGACTTAAAGAACATCTTTAAACTAAGCACACAGGAGGGAAGCCAAGGTCCACAGCAGGCACAGCCTGGCTGGGACACCCCGAAGCACTGGGGTCAGATTGCTGCTCCTTTGCTGCCCACTCCTGAAAAGCCTGTGCCCAGAGAGTTTGCTGGCAGGGCGTGGGAGACAGGTGACCAGGGGCTGATGAAGACTCTACTGAGGGACAGGCGCCAGTCACTGTTGGTTGATTGATGGCCTAACAGGTCATTTCCCAGCCAGATGCAGAGCTGGGCCAGGGATGAGAAATCTGTCAGCTGGCGCCTCATCCCTCTGGAGGGCACAGGAGCGGGAGCTGCAGGGACCTGGGGTGGAGATGCTTCCCTAGAGAGAACTAGCAACCATGGTGGGAGACTTCTGGAGACCCAGAGCTTCCTCATGGCTCCCCAGGATCAGCTGAGCCACAGAGGGGTGGTGCAGGGGCTGCTGCTGGCTGGAGAGAGTTCTTAGAGGGCCTGCCTGCCCTGGACTCTGAGCCATGGCCTACTGCCTGAGGCCCCTTCAGCACACTTAGAGGTGGGTTTCAGCGTCCTCATGTTCCTAGCAGGAAAACGAGCTCAGAGAAGGCAGTTTGTTTGTTAAGGCCACACAGCAGGGTGTTTTGTGTGTGTGTGTGTGTGTGTGTGTGTGTGTGTGTGTGTGTGTATTGTTTTGGAAACCGAGGCCTCTTGGTCTCCTCTCTGACCTTCAGAATGGAGTACATTTGAATCAAAACACATGGAGACTCACACATGCGTATACATCTATATGCATATATATACACATACATGTACACATAGATGCATGCACATCCATATGCATACACACACATATACATGCATGCACATAACACACATATCTCTACATACATGTATACAAAAACATGTGCATCCATACACACACAGAGATATGTACATATATGTTCATATGAATATACATATGCACATGTACACATATGCACACATACATATACATGCGTGTACATCACACAATTACACATATATGTATACCTACAAAAGCCTATAGACATATGCACATATGTACATACATACACACAAACACATATATAATATTACACACACGTACTCACACAACTCCCCCTTACATATAACCATTCAAAATTGTCTTTTATCAGTAGGCCCAAACAATTGAAAAACAGCAACTGTGAAAAGTTCAGCCAGGCATAAATTATCTATCTAATATAGTACATGTGTATGTAATTTGTCTCCTCATTAACCAAACATTATCTATTGCATATAGACTCTCTCTAAGGAACATATACACACAGCCGTGCAGAGTCACATGTTGCTCAATGATGGGGAAACATTCTGAGATCCACCTTGTTAGGCCACTTCACTGCTGGGGGTCAACACAGGACAGCCTCGGCACATTGGGACAGCCGTGTGTCACTAAGGTAGCTGAGGGCTGTAGTTGACGAAATACAGTCAGAGGCACAGGCCTGTCTACACAGAGGTTCTCTGAAATAGATCCAGTTGCCATCAGTGTGAGCTGATGGGCAGCCCCACCCTTTATTGTGGTATAAATTCTCCCCTGGGGCTGATTTCAAACAGCTTCTAATGTCATGAATGAGCTGCCGCTGCTAGGAACTGGCTTAGCTGTTTCTATTTATTTGTTTATCTATCTATCTATCTATCTATCTATTTATTTATTTATTTTGCACTTGCCTACGCTGTGCAAAGCTCTGAGTTCCACCCCAAGTATGACAAGGAAGCAAAACAAAGCAGATATATAGTCTTATGCTTGTAAGTATAGGTGGTGTGTAACCTAATCTCCCATCTCCTATCCCAGCGTCTCACCCACCCATCCTTCTGTTCTCTGATACTAACATTTGGATCTGGCTCTCTCTTTGTCTTTTGGGGTACTCTTGCCTACTGGGGTATGCAGGTAGGCTCAGTGGTGGCTCTTTTCTGGGAGTTTATCTCAGTGGCCGGTCCCAGATTTGCCACATGGCCATAGGCAAACCAGTTTGGTCCTTATGGGGGGAAGTTCCTCCCGTCCTTGCTGGGCTCATTGCCGGCTCAATGTTGGTGCCTGCAAGCCAGAGATGAAGTGTTGCTGGGACGTTTGCTCTTCCCCTGCCACGAATCACAGGATTGCTGTGTCTCAGGGGTCTCTGTCATGGGTTTGCTGTGTCTCAGGGGTCTCCTCCACACCCCAACATGGGTTGGCCATGTCTCAGGTTCTCTGACCAGCTTTTGCCCCAGGAGGCTGATAGCTTGGACATTTCTGCTCTCTGAGCCTCTGTTTGCCCCTCTGAGGAAGGGCGGGTGGCTCACATGCAATCTGAAATGGCCAGAGATTTTTTTTTTTTGCAATGACCTTGAGATTTCTCTTTAAAATTTATGAAATTTTCAACCTCCCCTTCTGTCATCAATCCATACTTGTTTGGATATAAAAATAATACACGAGGGACATAGCATCCTCCCCCTGAGTCCTCAGCCAGAGGGAAGCTTCTGGAGAGATGTCATTTTTCATTTTCTGACTGGGTCAGAAGGGGAGGTGGCTGGAGTCACCTAGGATTTAGGTTCCAGGTGGCCTGGCTATTTATCCTCTGTGTGACCTTGGGCAAGGGATGTGGTACTTCTGAGACTCAATTGCCTTTTCTGAAGCATGGCAGAACAGTGGAACTCTGCCGTGGAGTGGTGGGCGGAGGTGGGTGGTGACTTTTTGGGGTTTAAGTTGTGCAGGACCAATGAGGACCAATGGGTGACAGCCAGTGAGATGGGTAAGGGGCAGCAGGCTGGGCCAGAGAGCAAAGGGCTCCTTCCTTCTTCCCTTTCCTCCTTGTCCTCCTCCTTCCACTTCTCCTTAATCCTCCCTCCCATCCTCACCCTCTTCCTCTCCCTCCCTCTTTGTCCTCTCTTTCTCCTCTTTTTCTTCTCGAGTTGAGGTCTCCCTAAGTAGCCCAGGCTGGCTGACCTAGAATTTGGTAGGCAGCTGTCCTTGAACACATGGCAATCCTCCTGCCTCAGCATCCCAAGTGTTGGAATGGGGTGGGTGTCAGCAGCCTGGCTCAATTTTATTTTTTTTGTGGCATTTACATTCATCATCTGCTGTATTTTAGAGGGAATCGTTTGAGCCTGGTTGACCCTCCCTGGGAAACCACCGCTTGGCGAGGGCAGGAGAACATGGCAGGGTCCAGGCACCTGCCACCTAAAGGACATGTAACCCAGAAGCATTAAATGAAGGTGTGTGTGTGTGTGTGTGTGTGTGTGTGTGTGTGTATGTGTGTGTGTGTGTGTGTAACAGAGAGAGAGAGAGGGAGAGAGAGAGAGAGAGAGAGAGAGAGAGACCCTGCCCAATCAACATCATATGTATGCAGTGGGACCCAACAGCACCCACATGTGGGGACTGGTGGCTAGGAGCAAAGGGGACATGCACAACATCTTGTGTTTTTAGAAGGAGCCCTCATGTGTTGCCCACAGAGTCCATCCCCTGCTGCCCACCTGCCTGGTTCCCTAAGGGCTCGGCCTGGCTTGTTTCCTTCCTGCCCCAGTGTTTCTCTTCTGAATTTAAACACAGACCCTGAAGAACCACTTAGGAGAAACTAGGTTTCAGTGTCCAGCAGCAAGCTCTGACCTCGGTTGGGAAACACCCTGAAGCCTCCTGGGGTCCTTAGGAGGAGAACACAGGCACATCTTTACTCTGGGATTTCCCAGGGTTGAGGGCTGTCTCCTCCACGAGAGGGCCAGTCAACCCTAGTGCTCCATTATTTTCTCCTCCTCTTCTTCTCCTGCGCCTCCACATCTTCTGCTTCCTTCACTTTCTTCTCTTCCCCTCTTCCTCCTTTTCCTGTTCCTCCTCTTCCTCCTTTTCCTTCTCCTCCTCCTCACACCCCCTTCTGGAAGCCCTTGCTCTCTGTCTGGGTTTGGGAGTGAGCCTAGCAGTTAGGGTATCTCTCCAGTGCAAGGGCCTTACATACAGTGAGTGGCAAACTGGCCGCCTTTCCCTCCAGCTGTCCAGCCTCAGGTACAGATAACGCACTCAGCCTCCCCCTGGGCTCCCTGCCTCCCATTCCACCCATCAATGCTCCTGACTTTCTTCCATTTTACCCCAGGCTGCTTGTGAGCAGGTCACCACCCTTAGCCTTCTCTGGAAGGAAGGGCAGCTATCCTTCAAGGAAGTTCCCTGGGCTCTTTCAAGAGAAGCTCCAGGCTGCAGGATTCTGACTGCACAGTGAGGGCCACGGTCCTCCCTCAATCATCATGGTGATGACGGGGGCACTCAGTAGGAGGGTGGCAATCACAAGCCATGCTAAGGGAGTGATATTACCTGGAGCAGCCAGGGCAGCCTGGCAATAAGATCCTGCCCCTCTGTTTCTCTCAGAGATTCCTTGTAGAGCTCAGTAGAAGATAGGTTGTCATGGTTGCAATGGCCTACCTTGCTCCTCTACTTTCTCTCACAGACTTTTCATACTCCCAACCACAGGGCCTTTGCACTTACTCTTCACTCCGCCCGTGTGTGGTTCACTGTCCCAGCTTGAGCAGGGGTGTACCTGGGAGGCATTTCCAACAAATCCTTATTTGTTTGTTTGTTTGTCTTTACTAATTAGCTCAGACTGGCCTGGAACTCTTATTTAGCTGAGGATGACCTTGAACTTCTGCCACGCCTGTTTCCACTTCCCAAGACTGGGCTCACAGGTGGGCGCTGAGTGTGCTCACAGGTGTGTTTTCTGAGTCCTAGGGATAGAACTCTCTGAGCTACACATCCAGCATTAACAATAGATTTAACAACATCACTTTGCCCCTCCCTCCGATGGCCTCTCCTGGCTTATTCTAGCCTTACCCATGCTAAGCCCTGACCTGTCCATCACTCACTCTACTCCCCAGTCTCTTCACTTAAAGCCACCACTATAGCCTATCATCCATCAGTAACCACGTCACCATGATGCCTATTAATGGCCCCTGGGGAAAGAGCTGGCAGTAGTGGCTGTACCAGCTGGCACTCAGCCTACTCAGGCACTCTTCATGTCACTTGACCAGCAGCCTGCAGCTTGAGGTGGCACGGGGTGGGCAGGGGACAGTGTGGGCACCCCGAGGGCAACAGTAGAACTGAGATGGAGGGACACGCCCAGTGAAGCCCAGGACAGCACAGTCTGCCACCTGCAATGGAGGTGCCACTGAGACCCAGGCCAAACTTCAGGGGAGGTCCTAGCAGTCACTAGCCTGAACTGAGTCCTGTCTCCTCCCTCTTCCTCAGTTTCCCCCTTTGTTAAGCCTATGCCCACCACAGCAATGCTGAGAGAAACACCTGACATTCAGGGTCCGGCAGCTGCCTTTGGCTCTCGATACAGTGACTAACCTGCTGAAAGGTGATGGGAGAAAAACAGCCTCAGGTCAAGGTCAGGGTGCAGGGTCGGAAGGACAGAGGTCAAGCATATAGGGCTTGCTGATTAAACAAGCATTTGTCAGGTCCAATTGTACCCCTGAACATAAACCACCGTGCTTTTCCTTTCTCTCAGGAGTAGGATGGAGATTGTTTATGCTCAGACTCTGCATGGGATGTGGGTTTCTCTATGGCAGCCCCGGGAGTGCTCTAAGGGTGTCCAGTTCACCTCTTCACCCAGTAGGGCTTAACTGGGTGCTTCGGAGAGCTCTGTCTCTGGAGAGTGTGGAGTGACGTGAGAGCCCAGAGCTGAGGGCTGCCGCTGATCAGTGCCTCCCACCCCCCACAAGCTCTGTCGCTGCATCCAGGAGCCACCAGGGTGGGAAGAAGGGGGATTAGATTTCAAGGTACACAGCTGGGTTCTGTTGTGGCTCTGGCTGGGGGCATGGCGGACCAGCCAAAGGACTAGGGGCATCATCAGACATAGGGTACCTCTGGCTGGGGGCATGGTGGACCAGCCAAAGGACCAGGGGCATCAGCAGACACAGGGTACCCAATAAAACTCTGGGACTCTGGGAAGAGTGTGGCCTGTCAGGGAGGACAGTGATGGGCCTTCTGTGGGTCCCACTGCCAGTTGGTTTCATGAGGTGCAATTCTGTCATCAGCTTGTCTCTAGAAGGCCTGCATGGTCTCCTCCTGGAGCAGCTGTGCGGAAATGCAGACATTTCCTGAAGCAATGAACTGTTTCTTCAAATAAAACCTGACACAGAGCGTCAGTTTATGTCCGACAAGAGCCAAGCTTTCGGATGACAGAAAGTACCTGAGAAAGCCTGTTCTCTCTGGGGTGGTTTTCTGTGGCTTCTGTGAAGTCTAGGGATCCCCAGGACACACATGAATGTTAGTGACCTAGAAGGCTGCTTCCAGACTTTTCTTTATCAGGTGGGAGTACCATGCTTAGTGTTCAAGTCATCTTGTCTACAAAATGGGGGTGTTGTCAGAGTGGAGGCACGAACAGATAACCTATCTGTAAATGTGCATATGTATATTACACATGCATGTTCAAGCATGCCTGTGTGTGTCTACACCCAGATATGTACATTTGTGTCTGAGCATGTATGTACATGTACTTGTGTATGTGTGTAAAATGTCGGGGTCCAGAGCGGAGGCATGAGAATAACTGAGGCACAGTTCACAGGGCAATATCAGGAGGGAGTCTCAGGGTTCATTCAAATCCTGAAGATGACCCTTGTTTATTATCCAAACAGCTTTTATATCAAAAGGTAAACTGAGAGGGAAGTTCATTAGCATTCTGTTTCCTGGGTAATGGGGGAGAATGACTTAGATCATGTCCACAACTATGGCTGCTCTGTCACGTAGACTGATTAACACCTCTTCCCCAGGCGACCTCCTAAATGACAATAGAAGGAGCAAAGTGACATTAGCATGTCCTGACCACTTGTTTGGGATGGTGTCAGGTTGTCTCACTACCACTATCAAAGGCTAAGCGACCACCTTCTGTGGAAGGTGTAAACTGTGCCTTGCCAGGTGGCTCAGAATTCTGACTGCCATACAATTAGAAATATTGGCCTGTATAATCTGGCCCCTACATGTAAATCTGTATATGTGTGTATACATGCACATACTTGCTTGTGTGCATATCTGATTCCATATGATTGTGTGTGTGCATGTGCATGAGTGGGTTTGTGTGTATATGTCTGTGTGTATTGTGGGTGCATATGTGTGACTGTATATGATAATGTGTTTACACATATGTATGTGCATGCATATATGCATACGTTTATAAGTAGTATGAATAACTGTATATACACACCTGTATGTATGTGTGCTTGAGTATGTACACATTTGTGTACTTAGGTATGTGGGGGAATGTGTATATGTGTACTTGTGTGTCCATGTGTGTGCCTGTGTATGTGTGTATGCATATATATGTATTTGTATGTGTACTTGTGTGCGTGTGTGTGCATGCATTTCTACGTGCATACATGTGTATATGTTTGTGTGTACATATGTCAGCATGTGTGAAGCGTCGATAAGTGCATATATGTACGCATACATGTGTGTTCACTTGTTTGCTTGTGTGTTTGTGTTCGAGTACATGGATATATGTGTGTATACGAGTGTGTACATACATGCATGTGCTTGTATGCATATGTGTACGTGTATTTGTCCATGTGTATGTTTGTACCTACAGCTGCTCCCAGTAGTGAAGAGAAGGTGAATCCGTGACATTCTCACATTCAGAGACTTTCACTGAGTGCCTGGTACAAGCTGCCAGGTGTCATGTGACTTTCTCCACAGTGGTTTGCCAGGTGTCATGTGACTTTCTCCACAGTGGTCTGCTCCTTCTAGACAGGACACTGATGACACACCAGATCAATGGTTCCTCCCGAGTCTTGCTTAGTGACTTAGTGGCATGCTGGATTACCACAGGAGTGTGCATGGCTCAGAAGCAGCTACATCACCAAAAACCCTACCCTGGGCTTGGAGGGATGACTCAGTTGTCAAGAGCACTGACTATTCTTCCAGAGGATCCAGGTTCAATTCCCAGCACCCACCTAGCAGTTCACAATTGTCTGTAACTCCAGTTCCAAGGGACCTGACACCCATGGCAAGACACCAATGCATATAAAATAAAAATAAATAAACCCCACCCCAACACGTGTGAAACTCAGGAAAACCGAGTCCCTGCATGCCTTGAAGGGACTCTCTGCTAGTCAGAGAATCTCCCCTCCCAGTCATTGGGGTGGGCAGGAAGGAGCATGGGAATCCTTTTAGTGCCAGGAGTTTCCTGAGATGTACAAGTTTTGTTTACTTTCTGAGCCTTAGTTGGGTATTTCCATCCGAAGCAATGGCCACACAGTGGTAGGTGGAGGAGGCAGAGGAGGCAGGTGCTCCGCAGGTGAGCAGGGCTGTACACAGATCTATTATTCCTGCCTGGCACTCAGGAAACACCACGAACATGTCTTCTTAAGAATGTAGGGTCTGGCGGTGTCAGGCAAAGGGTTGCAGGAGTCATCCTTCTCTGAGTGAATGTGTTGACAGGGCAGGCCCTAGGGGTGGCAAGCTTCTCTCTAATTGTCTCTGCTGTGCTCCCACTGAGGGGAGTGGCTGTGAGGCAATTAACAGGAGGGCTGGCTCGGGAGCTGTCACTTTTCCAGCTGGCCAGCCTTGTCTCACTTCTGGAGGCAGCGCGCGCATCTCTGGGCTTTGCGCCTTTTCCTTTTCAATCAAAACACCTGGAAAGGGCATAGCATTTGCTTCTCACCCCGCATCAGCTTGACAGATGTGATGATCAAATTCGCTCTTCCCATGTGCTCCCTCAAGCTCACTGCAGTGGCCAGTGGGAACAGCTGGACACAGGGAAGACCCACAGACCCTAAGGAGAGGAAGCCACCCCTTCTCGGCCTCTCTTTCTCCAGACAGAGGAAGCTTGAGTCCCACACCCCAGTTCTTCCTCTTACCAGAGCAGGGGCTTGGCCAAGACTTTCTAGTTCTCCGAGTCACTATGTCCTTGACCATCAGGTCCTATGGCAGGACCGCCCTGCTCTTGATTGTAAGATACATGAGAATTCTATCACAATGCCTGGGGCCAGGTACCTCTGCCAGGAGGGGCCCTGTGTGGGATGTTTCTGGTCTCCTTCCTCTGAGCACCCTGAAGACTGCTCTTGGCTTCCTTAACGAGGATTGGAGGGGGGGATGGAACCTTGAACTGCTTTCCTCTTTGACCTTGGTGTGCCCAGGAAGGATGGGTCCTAAAGGAAGAGGAGAAAGAGAAAGTTGGGAAAGAGAAGAAGAGGGTGGGGAGGAGAAAGGGCAAGATGAAGAGGCAGAGCAAGAGAAAGAAAAAAAGGAAAAGCAGAAAAAAGAATGTTGTATCTATTATGTTAAATTAATGAGAAGTAAGCCTATGGCATAGTCCATCACTGACATGTTGGGATATTTGTTACTGCAGCAGATACAGCTTTTACTGACAGATACAAGAACAAGTTCCCTTTGTTTCCTTATCTGGGAGATGAGAGGTTGGATGAATCTCCTGTAGGTTCCTCCATCCCGGATTTTGGAAGACAATCAGATGAAGCTGCTTTCTCCATGCATCTTTCCCCATCTTCATCTCTGTCCTACGCCTCCAGGCTCTGTTATTTCTGTAGCCGAGAAGCATCTAAGTGTGAAGAGGGCCCGTGTTGAGGAATGGTCTGCCACAGGTGTTCCAGGCTTGAGACCCAGAATGTTTCCCCCTATGGGCTCTTAGAACGCTGGCTTCCCTGGCTGGGTGGGGTTTTCATCTGTTCAGTGGTCAGTGTGGCTCCTGGTGGTCCTGGTGGCCCTCAGGGTTCTCCATCGCCCCCTTTCCTGCTTCCTTCCTGGTTCTCCTATTGGCTGTTGCCCATTTTTCCTCCTCTCCCTTCCTCACCTGTGTCCTCACTAGTCCCTCCCACAATCCCATTGCCCGAGGAATCATCTTGAAGGACAAGGTGGGCAGGCCACCCTTCTTGGTGTTCGGACACCAAGTCACCTGTCACCTCCAGTTGCCCACCAGGTGTTGGTCATACTGACCCCTCACCTGGGCTTCTCCACCCCTCAGATTTTCCACTTCAGCCCTGTCTGGTATTGCCAGGCTCTCTCTTGGGGGTGCATGCTTGCCTCTGTCACACTCGGAACAAGACCCTTTCCTGGTTGTAGCAGCCTGTAAGCAGCTGGAGGGTGGAGACCTTGCAGGTTTTACCCTAGGGATTCCAGGATGGGGGCTAGTATACAGTGGTCCTTAGCAAGTGTTTCTTTCACTTGCACACCTGCTTTTGTGTCTCATAGAATTCTAGGTGTGGAAATCAGGGGGAGGAGGGTGGAGCTCCCTTCTCTCCTCTCTCCTCCTCCCTCCTTTAACCTCCCTTCCCTTCTCCCTTCCCCTCTCCTCTCCTTCCTTTCCCCATCCCTCCTCTCTATTTCTGTTCTCACCTCTCCTCTGTGTACCCCGCTTATCCTCCCCCACCTTCAACAAGGGTTTCTCTATGTCCCAGGCTCACCTGGAACCTGTGGTCTTCATCAGCATCCCGAACACTGGGCTGCCCTGTGCCCACCTGGGAAAGACACTTGTTTTTTTTTTTTTTTTTTTTGTTTTTTGTTTTGTTTTCTCTCTGAATTGAAAGAGGAGAGGGAAGGTTCAGCAATGACTAAATTCATGAGCAAAACCACAGGTGACAGAAAAAGGTACTAAGTAGGTGGCTAAACCTCTCTGTGTAAATGACTAGGAAAGGTCGTTCTCTTTGAAGAGCTGGCATTTGAGCTAGGAGCTGCAAGACAAACCGGTCCCTCCATGTGGATGCCCTGAGGGACAAAGGGTTCCAGCCCATGGGAACAGTGTGCACAGAGGTCCTGAGGAGGAAGTGCTTACTGAATGTAAATAGGGATGTGGAGGTGGATGGGTAGATGGAGGGTGCTCACATCCTCTTTTTAGGATCTGGATGCATGATCTCATAGATGGGTAGAGCCAGTTATCATCACTGTTAAGATGCTAGCATCCTCCTATGGAAGGTGCTGGGACCTCCTTCATGTCTTCCAGCCACGGCAGTGTGGCTGCTACAGGCTCCCGCTTCATCGCTCCGTCTCCTGGGCAGCTGAAGAGGAGGCGCTTGGCCAGAGTCCGTTCTGGAGAGGCCTCTCCTCCCTGCTGCAGTGGCTTATTCCATGTGAGCAGCTCTCTGAAGAAGCAGGCGTGGCTATTCCAGCTTTGTGGCTGCTTCCCCCACCCAACATACACTGTTCCAATTTCCACAACGGGCTCTAATGAGAAGGTGCCAATTAGCGGGACCCGGGGCCGAGTGGAACTTGCAGTAATCAGCCTTGGCTCTGCCCTGTGCGGCACGTTGTCTCACGCACCAACAATTAGCCCAGGGCTGGTGGTGTGGCTGTCCCTGGGGGAAGGAGAGACAGCTGCTTCTGCTGCTGCTCTTGTCCCCTCTGTGGCCTGCAGAGTAACCACCATGCTGGAGTCCGTGACTCTGTCCTGGGACAAAGGTCTTGGAGATATGTGACCTGGCCCTGGACTGTCGCCAGATCCTCTGTGCGGCTTTGAGAATAGATCTAGTCCAATACCTCTCAGCCCAGTGTCCGCATCTGGGAGGGCAGAGGGCACCAGAGCGGAGTGTGCTACCCCTGTTAAGCTCCAGGTATATAGACGTATGGTGAGGGGTGTGGGGCGTGTCCTTTGTTACCCCTGAGTCAGGTGCAGCTCTGGGAAGTGGCCAAGGTTTAATCCCACCACTGCACGCTTCCTGCAAATACCCACACTGTTCCAAGAAGTGGGGCTGAGATGCCCCCTTGAGGAAGCTGAGTGAGGAGGAAGCTGGGACCCAGCACAGCCAGTCTCTGTAATGATGACCCTCAAGGCTCCAGAACAGCTTCTCCAAAGGGCTCCTAAACCCAGATGCCAGCAGCCTGGACGGCAGCCCCTGAGCAAGATGAAGCAAGGTGAAGTGTGGTGGCTTCTTTGTTTTAGGTCCAGCAGAGAGCCCTGCTAAGATGAGTCATGACCACGGGGGCTCAGGCTGCCTGTGTTCAGTGTGTTGTGTGAATGCGAACCTGTCAGTGTATGAGAGTGTGTGAGGGTGTTGTGAAAGGGAGATTCAAGAATCTAGTTGCTGTGCAGAACACAACTGCTGTAGCCCTTCCCCTCGCACACACACCGATAGCTACCTGCTGAGACGTTATGAGTCCCCAGCTAACAGACTCTCAGGGGCCAAGGTCCCTCATCTAGGAAGTGAATTTATATTGAAGGGGGTATCCAGGGCCACACACCCTCTCCGCCCCCATTCCCTGCCTTCTGCCTGGGAATCAGGGCCCGGCTGGTGTGCTATGAAATCTTCCCATCCTCAGAAAGACGGAAAAAGAGTCTTTACTTCTGGCATGTGGGCACAATCTTTCCCTTCAGTGGCCCTGGTCACACTACCGTCTGTCTGTCTGTCCATAGCATTAATACACCTTAAAATAAACTTGTTGCTGCCCGGTACTCCATCCTAGTGTCCCTCTTGAATCTCCCCATCTAAGACCTTTCAGGTGTAAATGCCTGTGAGTGTGAATGTGTTGTATTTTTGTGCATGCATGTTAGTGTGTGTTTGGTTGGGTAAATATGTATGTTTGTGTGTTATATGTACATGTGTATTAGTGCACACTTTTATGAGTGTGCAGGTAAGTGCATTTGAGTGTTTTTTGAGCATTAGATACACTTGTGTGTTAGTGAATGGATGGATCTGTGTGTGACTGCGTGAGGACATGCGAGTGTGAGCTGGATAAAATATATGTGCTTGAGTGTCAACCTCTGGCCACCACACAGTATGTGTGTACCCAAGTATTTGTGTGTATGTGTCTGTGTGGCTTCCTTGCAAGGCTCTAGCTGACTTGTCTCCTAAGCGGCCTTTCCCTTGGTTGTGCTGGTTCAACTTCTAGTTTGTCACTGGGAGGAGATGACAACTCTAAGCACCTGCCAATCCCTGTGGTGTAAACTCCCACCCATGGTACCTGGAACTGCAGGGAACAGGGGAGAGGGGGTGCATGGCAGGGAGGGGGAGGGGAAGAGGGTTTCGGGAGCAGGTATGAGTTCTCTGCAGCAGTTCCTGGATCTCCCCTTTATCTTTCAGAGTTTGAAGCCCCAACCCTACCCCTCATTCCCTCCACTCCAGCCTGGGCTCACAGCTGCCAGGGTCTAGCTAAGGCAAAGTGGGCACGGAGGTTGCAGGCTGTTTCCTGGGAGGCCTCTTGGACTGGTCATGACTGCCAGGGAGGCAGGTGGAGCCTATGGTAGGCCTTGGCAACTGTTTTGGGTCCCAGACCTGCTAAGAATCTATTGGTTGAGCATTTAGCCCACTTGCTTAAGTCATGCACGAGACTCCTGGGCTCCGAAGGCAGTCAAAGAACACTGGCAAGGGCTGGGAGTTGAGGTGAGGCTCCATGGAGGCCAGGCTGGCTAGTCAGGCTTGGGACTTCACAACTCTTGACTTGAAGCACTCCCAGACCTCCTAGATGTCCCCATGGCCAGTTCTTAGGAACCCCAAGCATTCCCTTTCCCCAGGCTCAGCTGCACTGAGGCCTGAGGCCTGAGGCCCTGGCTGTTGACACAGTCTGGGAGCAGGTGGATGGTGTCTGTGGGAATTCTTTCTCATTGCCACACCAAAATCAGCTCTTGCTCAGGCGCTAAGCTCTGGAAAGGGCAGAGCAGAGAATTTATCTCCTAAGGCATGAACACTAAACAACTGCTCAAGGTGCTGGAGAAATTGTGGGTGCTCTCTCTGAAATGAAAGTAACCCCAGGCTCCGAGGGGGCAGCTGTGGCTCCTTTGAGCCTTGTGACATTGGCTACAGGCAGCTGTTTTCTTTAAAATAATTTTTTTGGTGTGTATGTGCGTTGTGTGCATATGCATTGCGCTGGTGTGTATATGAGTGTGTGCATGTATGTATATATGGAGGCCAGAGGCTGGTGTCCCGTGTATTTCTCGGTCATTCTCTGTCTTATACAGTGAGAGAGAATCTGGAACCCACAGAGGTGGTTAGTCCAGCCGAACAGCTTGCCTCCAGGATCTGATCTCCTCCTACCCCCGAGCGTAGGCTGGCAGGCCGGCTCCCCCACCTACCTGGTCTTCACAAGGATGCAGGGATCTGACCTCCAGACCTAAGGCTTGCACGACAGGTGTTTTATCTGTTGAACCTTCTCCCAGCTCCATGCTTTTGTTTTAATGGGTGTGCCTCATCTTCCCTGTGACCGCCACTGCACCTTCCTTGCTTAGACACTGGCTGGGGACACCACGAGTTCAAAATCAATTCCTCTGGCTCGAAAGCCATTGAGAGGAAGAACCTCTTCCAGAGTGGCTGTCATTCCTTGGCTTGTGGTTGCTTCCCTGCCATCTGCAGCAGATGAACCTTCAACCTTCCCTATTCTCCATGTGTCTCTCGAGTCCCCCACTGCCTTTCTCTAAGGGCACCCACAGGGACCAGGATACCTCCCTGTCACAGTGTCCTCTACACAGTCTCGCCTTCAAGGCGAGGGTTCAGAGGGTGACAACCACAGGTCCCAGGGCCTAGGCCACGGGCAGCTTTTGTGGACCATTCTCAGCCATCACAATCAGGCGACATCATTTTCCTCTTGTAAAAGTCATGTGACCAGGGTCCCATAAAGAGGATGTGGCACCCCTGAACTCAAATCTGTTCTTTTCACATGAGAGTTGCATGCACCCGGGTGGCCAGAGATTGACACCAGGGATACCTCTCTCTAGAGCTCTGCAACTCATTTTGCAAGACACTCTCTCACTTAATCTGGGACTCACCAATTTGACTAGATTGGTTGGGCCAGCTAGCTCTAGGGATCAGCCCATCTCTGCCCCACCCCCCAGCACTGGGGTTACACACCCCACTTTTTGCACATGTGCTAAGAATCTGAACTCAGGTTCTTACCCACGGAGCCCCCTCCTCAGTCCTTCTTATGTTATACACACACACACACACACACACACACACACACACACACACACACAAGATCCTCAGACAGCAGGGGCAGAAGAAGCAGGCTCAGGGTCCGTGGGTTGGGAGGAGGGTACCAGGTTCTGGCTGCCACAGACTTTTCAGGTCTGGAATTTGACCCCAGGGACCAAATTAGAGCCGATTTGGTACCGTCCCAGCA
Organism: Arvicola amphibius; assembly: GCF_903992535.2. Taxonomy (NCBI): domain Eukaryota; kingdom Metazoa; phylum Chordata; class Mammalia; order Rodentia; family Cricetidae; genus Arvicola; species Arvicola amphibius. Next base: position 12,835,694 of record NC_052052.2, on the reverse strand, counting down.
GCTCCTCTGTGAGCTGAGCAGGTACAGGAAGGCCCGCTGATGAGAGGGATGATGAGGGGCCCTTCTGTTCCTGCTCCGAACAGCTCTCAGCTTTCAAACCCAGCCAGCCCGAAGGCTAATTTCCAGCAGCTTCCAGCCGTTCAGCTCCATTTGTTGTGCCTGACACCATGAAAGCTTTTGCTATCGATTCTAGGCTATACTCACTTCTCCCCCTCCCCTCTCCACTCCCCCAGTCCCCTTCTCCCCAGCAGTTTTTGGTCCAGCAATTAGGTATCAGCAGGGACAGTGTGGGGGTGGCCAAGGCTAGCTTTCAATTACCGGCACAGTAAATACAGCTCCATCTCCACCACGGAGTCCCCACTCCCGCTGCGGGGGCTGGGGGAGGGGCTAGTGGTGGAGTTGACTCTCCGGTCCTACTTGACATTCGCCACTCCAGCTGATCAATGTCTGCCTCTCTCATTCCCAAGGTTTCCCCCAGGGCCACCTGATCTTGCTAATTGGCTCTGGGGGCTGGCTGGCCAGCGGGAGGGTGGGAGACGAATCCTACCTGAGGCAGGAGGAACCTTCTGCAGGAATTCGTGCGGAGAATCTCTTGCTTTGGAACAGTCAAGTTCACAAACAATGATTTGTGATTCCTTTAGATGAAAATTCAGATGGGCTAGAGAGATGGCTCAGCCGCCGAGAGCTCTTAGCGCTCTTTTAGAGGACAAACTGGAATTAGGTTCCCAGCTTCCACATGATGGCTCCCCATGGCCAGTAACTCCAGATCCAGGGGTATCTGGCGCCCTCTTCTGGCCTCTTCAGGAACCCACACTCAACATGTACGTGGCCACACACAGATACACATACATACGCATAAATAAAATACATCACAAAAGAGAAAATTGCCACCAAGCAGAGAGACACTGTGAGGGAGGCACAAATGTGTCTATACCCACGGGACACACCACTGCTGTCTGCCTGTCCTTTTTATCACATCTGCACGTACACGGTCATCTTCCAGAGGCAGGTGGATGGGATAGGGCTCAGAGTGTGGCTCTGGCAGTCAGGCAAACCTGCATGTAAATTCCTGCTTCAGTTTTACATGGAACAGTGAGCTTGGCCAGGTCACATGACTTCCCCAGACTCGTTTCCCATCTATAATACAAAGACACCTTGCAGCTTCTTGTGTGGACCAAGAGCAGAATGTTACTATATGCACACAGCATCGTGAGCAGGGAGCCTGCACCCTGGCTGATGGCGGTTGGATTGATGGTGGCAAGGATGGAGAAAGGAACGTGTCCAGGGTTGTGGCTGGCATTTGGTAGCTGGTTATTTCCCCTATGGCTGCTCTATTGATGCTATTATTTTATTTTCACAACGACTTATGATGAGGGAGTCCAGCAGTCAGTAGTTGCTCATTAAATATTAAACGGTTAGAGAAAAGGAGCCAGGCAGAAAATTGCACCTTCATTTAAAGACAGCAAAGCAAGAAGATGAAAGATGCACGGAGGACGGAGCCTGGCTGGGCCACGGTACCTCTGACAGCCTCAGGCTCCACACAGCCCTCTGTGCAGAAAACAAAGGGGGAGATCATGGTCGGTTAGAGAAGCATTTTCCAAACAAGGTCCTGGTGTCAGGAAAGGGCTAGCCAGGTCTGAAGGAGGCCTCAGAGTTGGCTACACCCAAGCTAAGCAAGGTCTTGGCTGACTGATCCTGGAACTGGGTAAAAGCTATGTTGACCTGCTATGGAGTTCTAGTATGTGGATGAAGAGTTTTGTCAGCCATGGGTACCAGTCTTCAACTCCTCCGGGGCCTCCAGTTGGGCAGGAACTTTCAGATCCTGATGGCAGTGGCTCCTGGTGTCTGTTTAAGAAAATGCAAAGCCCCCAAATCACCAGGAATAATTAAACCATAGGAACTGGGCTGAATGGAGCCAGCATGGAAGAAAAGCAAGGAACCTGGGGATGCAGGAGCTGGGGGCAGGAGGGGACAAACAAGGAGCAGTCCCCACGAGGGCTGCTCTGTCCAGTAGGGTCCTGGGTCTAGAGATCCCAGCTGATGTTGGGTACTCTTACCAGGTGGGTGTGATCAGGAGCAGGGCATCTCAGTAGCCATTCAGAAGAAAAAGAATTCAGATGCTCTTGTCTTCTTGGGCTCCAGGAGCAAAGGTAAACGTTCAGTCTGTTGCTGCAGAGAAAGGGCCTGCGGGGTGGGGGATAGGAAGCTTAAATTCCTTCCTCAGCACCTATGCAGCTTCCTTCACTCCAATCCTCCTGGGCTCTGCACTCCCTCCCTGGGGTGGACGTATGGGGCGCCCCTCTGATGAGGACATACTGTCTGCTCTGCAGGCTGAGGTTTGCAGAGTGACTTCAGAGTCCATTCAAAGTCACACCTTCAGTGACTAAGTGTGGCAGAACCATCTCCTCCAACTGGATGAGGTCACTGTGGAATCTGAGCATTCATGCCACCTGCAGGACCCTCGTGGCTGACTTAGTGTCCTCTCAAGGGGCTCAGTCCTTCCCAACTGGGGCTGGGGATTCTTCAGTGGTACACCTGCCACTGAGCTGGTCATGCTGAGGGTGTGACTGGTGGGGGGGTAGTTGCTTGGAGCCCCCACACTCCTGTGAGGATGGCCCCCCCATAAGCTCATGACTCACCAAGCAGGTTTTGGGCGGGGTCTTTCTTTGATTGATGGGCTTTCTTTCCATTAGGGCCAAGAGACGTTTCTTTGAGTGTCTTCCGGAAAGGTCACCTGACGCTGAGCTGTGATGGGAGCTAGCTGTGGCTCAAACTGCTTTCCCAAGATCTGCTGGTCTGTCTGTCCAGTGTTTCACTGAGGCCATGTGCTTGGGGCCACTTCAAACTGAAGCAAGGCTCTGAAGCTGGGAGCCTGCTCTCTGGTTCTCTCCTGGGGAAACCACTATGGGTTTGTGCAGCTATGAGCCCTAAGGTCCCCTCTGAACTGGGTGAGTCAGAGGGAATGCTGGCAGGCGCAAGATCCAGGTCTGTCCACAGGAGAGCTGGAGTGTGAGCTATTCTGGGATGAGCTGGGCTCCCCAGCTGTTCCTTTTCAGGGCAGGTGACATCACGAGAGCCCTTTAATTGGCAATATTAGCTACTTTGTTTAGTATCGGCCCATGGCTGACTTTGCAGCCTTTCACCTGAAGCAGCAGCAGCAACACTAGGAAAGGTTTTTAAAAATCAAAATGTAATTGCCTACTGAATCAGGAAAGATTGCATCTGGATGTAGGGACGAGAAACCCAACAAACAGGGCTATTTTTTGCATTGAGCGTGGAGTCAAGAATTAAGCAGTTCAGGTGCGGCAGGAAGGAGTCGTCGAAGTGCGTGCTCTTTCTGTCCTCCCAGCCTGGGCGTATGACCGTCATCCTCTTGATCACAAGATGGCTGCCACACAGCTGGACATTACTTCTGCATTCTAGACCAGAAGAAGCAGGAGTGTGGAGTGGTATGGTTGTCAACCCGAATGGATCTGCCATCAACTAAGAGGGCTACTAGGAGCTTATTTCCTGAGAAAGGGGAACTGGCCGGAGGGAGACCCTGTCCCAGAGTGCTGAAGGCTTGGTCCACTGAGGCATCTGGGTTGCCAAGCCTCTTCAGTGTGTACACAGCCATTGTTGGATGACCCAGTCTGAGCTGTCTCATCTAATGATTTTGTAACATATATACACACACAGTGTCTCAGGTCCATACTGGGCTGTGACAGAGGCTGGAACTGGACCGGTCTGAAAGAGAAAGAAAGGAAAGAATTGGCAGGGGAGCGATGTGGGAGTGTCCTTCTACATCACCCTGCAGGGCTGCAAAGTGTTCATTAGCACCTGGTATCACAGGCCTTTAGGGAAAGCTGTCTGCAGAAAAGATTCGGATGAGACCTAGCGAGTGTGGCATGACGGGCCTGTGAGTGCGAGATAGCTTAACTCCCAGCCTGGATGAGCAGACTGTCAAGGTGTGGAGGGGGAGAGGGAGGGGAGGGAGAGAGAGAGGGAGGAGAAGGCATGGAAGAGACAAACTGGGTGGGACGGGGAGGGGAGAAGTGAGGAAGACGCCACTGGTGCCCAGCAAGCTTTCTAGAGCAGGGAACACTGGGCTCAGCAGCTAAGAGCACACTCTGCTCCTGCAGAGTTCAGTTCCCAGCCCCCTGCCTGGCAGCTCACAACCACCTGTAACTCCAGTTCCAGGAGATCCATCACCGTCTTCTGGCCTCTGCAGGCACCTGCACGTATGTGTGTGTATGCACACACAGACATGCACACTTAAAAATAAAATAAGATGTATTTTTTTTTTTTTTTTTTTTTGTTTTTCGAGACAGGGTTTCTCTGTGGCTTTGGAGCCTGACCTGGAACTAGCTCTTTAGTAGAATTTGCCAGGCGGCAGCGGTGTACACTTTTAATCCCAGTACTCAGGAGGCAGAGACAGGTGGATCTCTGGGAGTTTGAGGACAACCTGGTCTGCAAAGTGAGTTCCAGGACAGCCAGGAAATACACAGTGAAACCCTGTCAAAACAAACAAACAAACAAGCAAACAAACAAACAAAACAGAAGGTAGAATTTCTTATCTCCAGCCCCAAGCCACTCAATAAAGACCCCCCTCCCCCACATCTCCCATCCCTCCCTAGACCTTGGGTCCATTCTGTTATGTCAACAAATACTTGTAAGTCCTCTGGGAGGCTGTGGGTTGGGGGAAGTGGTGGTTTAGGGCAGGAGATGGAGCCAGGTGAAGGGGTTGGAAGTGAGAGGGACTGAGGAGGTGGCTTGGCTGGGAAAATGATGGCTGCAAGTATGGGGACCTGCTCTTGGTCCCCAACACCAAATACAAAGCCCAGTGTGGTGGTGTGCACTTGTAATCTCGGCACTGGGGAGGTGGAGACAGTGGATCTGGGGACTTGCTGACTTGGTGACTGTCAGGTTCAGTGAGAGACAAGAAAGAAAGAAAGAAAGAAAGAAAGAAAGAAAGAAAGAAAGAAAGAAAGAAAGAAAGAAAGGAAGAAAGGAAGAAAGAGAAGGAAGGAAGGAAGGAAGGAAGGAAGGAAGGAACAGTGCCTGAGGAACTACACAGGAAGTTGGTCTCTGGCCTCTACACGCATGTCTATCAATTCTTGCATACATGAACATGCATGCACATTCATACCCCTCCTCCCCCACAGGTGTGACCTGCAAAGTGACCATGTCCTTGTAGCACTCTTGGGAGGGCATAGACTTCCTAACAGCAGGATGGGGGTCCATCAGTCACTCAGCGCTGCAAAACAGTCACCCCCAAACATAGACATTCTGTAGCTCTGTTGGGCTGGGCACCTCTGCCTCTGGCTTGGAGGTGACATTGACTGGCTTTGACAAAGCTGGGATTGAGCACCGCACCGGACAGTTTTCCGGTTGCTCTCGAGGCAGGGCATTGGTTGTTTTCGTTTTCTTCTTCACTTTGCACAGGAGGATTATGAAGTCACCCTGAATTCCCGGAACATCAGACCCAAACAGAAGAACAAAAACAAATTCTGGAGCCAAATATAAATGCGTTTTTAATTATCTGCACTGCTGCTCCCTCCCATTAGTGTGGGAAATGAAGGGTTGAGTGTTTAGCACTTACAGTGATAATCCCGGCACCAAACTTTCAAGACGACTCCTTGATCCCCGAGTCCGAGGTATATGAGCCTTCTTCAGGAGGCTTGGGCTCACTCGGTGGCTGGGGCTCGCTTGGTGGCTGGGGCTAGCTCGGTGGCAGGGGCTAGCTCTGTGGCTGGGGCTAGCTCTGTGGCTGGGGCTAGCTCTGTGGCTGGGGCTAGCTCTGTGGCTGGGGCTAGCTCTGTGGCTGGGGCTAGCTCAGTGGTTAGGGCTAGCTCGATGGCTTCTTTGTTTGGGATGGAATAAATAGCCGAAGAGGGAAGAATGACCGGCTGAGACTGGTGGCCTGGGTGTTTTTCCAGTTAAGGGATGAGCTGGGGCTTGTGGGGCAGCTGGGGAAGCCCTGAACTTGGAACCAAGCGCCTCTGGTGAAATTCCAACAGAGCTGCTTCCTCGCTGGGCCACCTGGAGTAAAGCTCTTTGCCTCTCTGTGCTTTTGTCTCTGTAACAGCAAAATGGGACAACATCTCTTTTCTTGCAGGGATTGTAAAGGTACGGCACGGGCCAGGCTGCTTTATCATGGTTGTTACTATTCTGAACTCCTCCTCCTCTCCCTCCTTCTCTTCTTGCTCCCCCTCCTCATCCTCTCCCCCCTTTTCCTCTTCCTCTTCCCCACCTCCTTTCTTCTTTTTTCCCTCCTCCTCCCCCCTCCCTACTCTGTTTTCTCTTCCTCTTCCTTTAACAATGATTTTTTTCCTTCACGAGCCCTAGCCATTGCTTAACAGATGCATTTAATCTTTCTTGCTTTGCCTACTAGGAAGCTCAAACCCAGCCAGCAACCCAAACCAAGCAAACTGACATCTGGGATGTAAAAAAACAAAGCGTTTTGCTCTCGTGCTTGTCTTCCCTGCATCCCCACTCCATTCTATCCATTGTCTCTAGTTACACATTTGAAACTTGCCTCAAGCTTTTCCGTGTACGTGGTGGAACAAGACAGGGAATATAAAAACACATCAACAGAATCAATAGAACCAGAGTCTGGGGATGAATTTAAAAATAGAACATTCTGCGTGTGGTTCTATGAGGGTAGTGGGCCGTGGGGGATGCTACTGGGCGGTTTGTCCTGGAAGTTGTCCCCTGGTTTTACTGCCAGGAGACGCTGGATTCTGGTTCTGTCTTTAGCAAACTGGCCAGACTTGGGGGGCATGCAAAGAAGGCTGCCTCAGGGACACACACTCAATGGGCAGGCACAGTATGGATGAAAGCCGAGTGGTTCATGGGCTGGGAGCCAGGACCTACCTGGTGGGATGCATGTTCTCCACTCCCATCATTGGCTTTAGAAGGTTTGGTAGAGGCCAGAGTCCCACTTGTAGCTGGGGCTGCCATCAGGGATGACCCTTTGAGAGGGAGTCTGTGGACTTAGCTGCCAATCAACTGCACAAGGACGGAGTTGCCCAGCCCACTGCACCATGCTCTAATCTGCCAAGGAGCTGCCTTCAGGAGCAAAGGCCAGGCTGGGCATTCCTCCCAGGCATGACCATCGGCTGTCCCTGGGCACCATGGCCTTTGTATGTGCTACCGTGATGCTGGGGACATGCCCGTGTGGTACAGAGATCAAGAGCCAAAGACTAGACTCCAAGCTGGGTTTTGTCATTTACTTCTATGTGCCAAGCAGGTTCTCTAACGTCTCTGTGGCTCAGTTTCCCTTTTGGGAATGGAATGATGGTGCAATGACCTTGCTGGGTCCTTTTGAGTCCGAGGGCATTAACTTCAGCGACATGGCAGAAAAGCATCTGAGGTGGGCTGGGAAGGACTTGTGTTTGACCCCAGAACTTGCATGACAAGAGTTGGGCATGGTGGTGCACACTTACAATGTCAGCACCGGGGAGGGGCAGACAGGTGGATCCCTGGGGCTCGCTGGCCAGCCACTCCAGCCTAATCTGTGGCCCCAGGCCAGTGAGAGACTCTGTCTCAAACAATAGAAGACTAAGGAACCTGAGGAATGGCAGTTGGCTTGTCCTCCGGCCTCCACATGCACATGGGTGCACATGGACACAGGTGTACATGCACCTACACACATATGAACTCCCTGCCCTGGAAAACACCTGGCCTTCCTTGACTCCTCCCAACTGAGGATGACTAGGGCAGCCCCCCTATCGGCTGCTCTTAAACTCTCAATGTCTGCTTTTGACCTAGACCTTGCCCTCCTGGGCTGAGAGTGAGTAGGCAATGCCTCTGCCAGTGTGACACTCAGTCCAGGACCTGGTACAGAGAAAGCACCAGGGAGGGGAGAGAGGATTCCACAGCATGACTTGACAGGGCACTTCTGTCACAATGAGGGTACCCTGGGCATCATCTGGCTCAAGCCATCTGCCTGCAGTACCCCAGAGGTGCAGACTGGAGATGCTTCTTTCGCCCTAGAGTGTCTCTCTCCTCCCAGAGAGGCAGAGCCCGTATTTGCTGTTACTCCAGCGGGAATATATCCAAACCCAATTGTTCCCGGGGATCCCCCAGGCAAGCAAATGGCATCTGTCGTGCAGAACTCCCGAGGGCTCTGTAGTGAACGTCAGGCTCCAGTGCTGGGGCTCAGGGCTCACATGCATCCCCCCGACTGAGCTTCCTTTTCTCTTCTGAGATGTGGGGTTGGCCATGACACTTGAGTCCGGGGAAGTCCCTGAGGATTTAGGAGCGGGGATTTGTGAAGCAGCGGTGCTGGCGTTGCCCCTGCTGCAGAAGCCATGGGCTGAGCATATGGTGGCCGTGGCCGGTATGACGAAGGATTTCTCAAGGACTGGAGCTCTGTTAATGAGGACCTTTTCCCTTTCTCCTCTGTGCTGCTGAGATCTGACCTGTCCGCTGGGATGCCACGGGTGAGAGCTGCTGAGCTCAGGGTGACGTCTCGTGACATCTCCATGCCTGTCCCCCCTCCCACTGTGTGTGTGTGTGTGTGTGTGTGTGTGATGGGGGCTGGATGTTGAGGTTGGGTGTCTTCTGTCACTATCTGCTTTATTTCTTGAGACAACGTCTTTCGCTGAAGCCCACCGATTGACTTCTCATCAAGCTCCAGGGAGCCTCCTTCCTGTATCTGCCTCCCCAGTGTGGGCTTGTGGGCCTGCAGGCTTTTGCACTAGAGTGCTCAGGTTTTATGTGGCTTCTGGGGATTTGAACTCCTGTCCTCATGCTTGTGCAGCAAGCTCTTTATCAACTGAGCCATCTCACCAACCCCACCTTTTTTTTTTTTTTTAAAAAAAAAGACAGGTTCTTCCTCTATAGCCTAGGCTGATCTCAAATTTGTGATCCCGCTGCCTCAGTATCCCCAGTTCTGGGATGACAGGCGGATGCCACCACACCCAGTTGAGGTGCTTTCTATTTAGGTGTTGGCCCTTTTTGTAGGGCTGTGAAACCCTGTCCTCCCCAGGAGACTCAGCAGTGACAGCTGAGAACATGGCCAGGTGATTTGAATGAGCACATGCCCAAATGCCCCTCACCACACGTGTGCTCACATGTGTAGCCATAGCCAATGTTCACTCTGCAATGACAAAAATGAGCCCCAGAGATGTCTTTGAAGTGATTCAGTCACACAGCTTGGAAATGATGTGGTTTAGAGGTGGAGTCAAGATGGTACTCTCTCCACCCTGTCCTGTTGGCCCAGGGCTCGCTGACGGCCTCAACACAAGGCAGGCCTTGCAGGGAGTAGGAAGATTCAGTGTGTTGATCCTGAGGCTAGAAAGAGGAGAGATCGTGGGTTCTACAGTTTTGTAGGCTAGAATACATTGGCCTTGAGATTCTCCTATGCAATGGTAACTGTCCTGGAGGCTTGCTTCTGAGCTGTTCCACTTTCTTCTGGCAGCAGACATTTGGGACAGGGTGTCCGAAGACCCTTGCTGGCCCTGACATTTCTCTTAAGCTCAGACTCTTGAGCCTGAACCATCAAGGCTGGATGTAGATTTTGGTGTTTGCACAGCTTGTCCCCAAACCAGCATTAGCGTCAGTTGGGGACAGGCTGCAGATGAAGGGTCTTAGTCTGCTCCACGCCTGCTGATCAGAAGCCCTGAAGGTGTGGTTAGTCAGATCCCCCGGGTGATGCCAGAGAACAGGTTGTTCAAGACCTCGGCAATGATGAGTGGGAGAGGTGTCCATGTCCCTCAGCAAATCACCTAGCCTTTGCTGGGGACAGAAGGGACAGGAGCTCAGATAACTGCCTGTGATTCAGGGAAGGCATCCTTAATTCATAGAAGGGGGACACGGAAGCCCCCATCTTTATTTTCTTCTGCTGTGTAATGAGCAGAGCCCCTGTGAATGTTGACAGAAAGACTAAGAGAAAGAACCATGTGTTTACCTGAGCAGACGTCCACAGGGAGCCAGAAACCAGTGACATCACGCAGCTCTGCAGGATGTTTAATTGGGAGCTCTTTCCCCTTTCCCCCAGCTGCTAGCTCAGATCTTCAGAGAAATGAGCTGACAGCAGCCGCTGGTGTGCAGCGTCCCTGCTCTGGCTGAGGTGTTGGGGAGCTGCACCAGGCGTTCAAGGCCATCTGGGTAGTCTGCCTGCAGTGGATAGAGCTATAAGGAGCATCTCGAGAGCTGACTCCCCGTGCCTGCCTAGCTCAGGCGTTCCAGAATGCCTTTGTCACCAGTCTGGCATGAGGGCCTCTCCCGGGAGCTCATTTAGCAGCAATGTTCTTGGCAGGAAGCAAGCTCCTGGAAGCTAAGTGTCTGGATGCCCGCTTCCCCCAGTGGGGTTGTCCCATTGGAGGGATGAGGAAGCAGCTCCGTTTAGGCTGCAAATGGCTCCAATTAGTTTTTGAATCTCGACCTTCATTTATTCTGCATGAGGTGTGGGAGGCTGAGGTGCCTCTCGGGTTGTCGGCCTTCTTCTGTTCCTTCCCCAATCTCTATCCTTCCCTTTCTATGAGGAAGGCGGTGTTGTGTTCACATCTGGCTCCCATCACCTTTCTCATCTGTCCCAGCTCTCCATCACCATGGCAACTGCATCAGGACTGACCTCAGGGTCTGTTGTGATGTCTCTTTCGTGGTCTTCCAGTGTCTTGCCCCAAAGGCCAACTAAGCCATTGGGCAGAGTAGATAGAGTGATAATTGACCATAAGGATATTTAATTTTTTTCAAAATTAGAAAATAGGAAACTTTTAGAAAGAAGAAAAATGGTATGTGTATGTGCAATGTTGGTGTGGATATCCATGCATGCACACACAGAGCCCAGAAGTATCAGGTGTCTTTCTTTACCCTCTGTGTTTTGAGACAGGGTTTCTCGCTGAACCCAGTGATTGGAGACACTGGCTGGCCAGCAAGCTCCCAGAATCCTCCTGTGTCTGCCTCCCCAGCTCTAGTATTGCAGGTGCACATCACTATGTCTGGGGATCCTGCTGAGATCCTCAGTAAGTACTTTACCCACTGATCTATCTCCCCAACCCTCAAAAAAAATATTTTAACACGTTACAATATGTTTATCTGTCTTCTCTGTTTTGTTCTGAGACACGTCTCATATAGCTCAGGCTGGCCTTAAACTTGCTACATGGCAAGAATGACCTTGAACTTCGAATCCTTCTGCCTCAGCCCCCAAGCATTGGGATATGGCTGTGTGTCAGCACACCCTGCGTTTATTCACAGATGTTATCTCGTGGTCCTTTCTACCTCCAATGGTGTTTTACTTGAAGCGGGGGGGGGGGTGCACCTGACACATCTGTGACGATGGCTCAACATGACTGCAGCCGTGGGCACAGAGCTGGCTAGACAGAAAGTCTGAGGACTGTGTCTTTTCCATCCTGCTCTTCCCCGGGGAAGCTGTGCCCAACTCAGCTGCCCACATGCCTGAGGATCTTCTCTTCCTCAGAGAGACTGTGGTGACCCCTGAATGCTGAAGTCTGCAGGCAGTTGGCATCTGGGGCACTTCCTGTGGAATGCAGGCTCCTTGTATCTGGTCAGTCAGGGCTGAGTGTCCACTATCACTTTCGCTGACAAGGGTGCTCTCAAGCACTTTAAGAAGGGAGCCGAGTAGGTGGTTCTAAGAGCTTGCTGGCCAGCCAGTCTAGACAAATACTGACTGTCAAGTTCACTGAGAGACTCTCCACCTCAAGACAGTAAGGCGTGTACTAACACACACACACACACACACACACACATACACACAATGTTTTGGGTTTTTTTTTTTTTAAAGACAGAGTTTCTCTGTGTAGCCCTAGTTTTCCTGGAACTAGCTTTGTAGACCAGGCTGGCCTCTAACTCAGAGATCTACCTCCCTCTGCCCTCTCAGAGACCCGCCTGTCTGCCTCCCGAGTGCTGGAATTAAAGGTGTGTACCGCTTGTACCACCATGCTCAGGAGAGAGAAAGACTCTCACCATCCCGCTCAGGCTCGCAGGTGTTGGGACTAAAAGCAGGTACCACCACACCTGTTGTGCTGGCACATGGCACAGAGCACGGGTGGAGGTCAGAGGTCACTTTTACATAGGTTTCGGTTTTGAACTCAGGTCGTTGGGCTTTTGGGCTTGTGTGTCAAATGCTTTTCCCTGCATAGTCACCTTACTAGCCCCACCTGGTTTTTAATACTGTCTCTCACTGAACCTACAGCTCACAGGTTCTGATCAGCTGACTGACCAGTGAGCCCCAGGAATCCTCCTGCCGACCTCTGCCCCAGCTCTGAGATTTCAGAGCCACACAGCCACACTCAGCTTTTGAAGCTGGACTCAGGGAATCAAACCCAGGACCTCATACTTTCCCAGCAAACACTTTATCTGTGGAGCCACCTCCCCAGCCATGGCCCATCTTTCTATCTGGTGGGACAGGTTCTTATCTCTAACCACTTCTGATTAATGTCAGAATCAGTCTGTCAAGGCTGTGAAGTGCCCCGCCGGGACTCGGGATGGAAGGACAGTGAATTCATAGATGAAGTCTGATATCTTGTCTCCCCGAGCGTGAAGGGGGAATATTTCTCCATCCTCCCAAGTCTCCTCTGACGTCCTCAGTGACTTTCATAATTCTCTCCATAAAGGTCTGGGATATCTTTCAATGGATTTATTCACAGGTAACTCAGTTTTTCTTACTTTGATTGTGGGACACTCTCTTCCACTCATGCTTCCTAATTGATTACTTAGGGCACCAGGGACGTGAGCAGACTTTGTTCAGTATCTTCTGCTGCTGATCTCACTAGCTCTATTTTTGCGTCGATGATCTTAGGTCTTCTAGGTAAACATTTGTAGTCAGTGTGCACTGACATTATATTCTCTCCCTTCCTGCCACTCTCTCAACTCTTTTCCTTTACTTCTTTCCCCTCCTCTTCCCTCTCTTCCTCTACCCTCCCTCCTCCTTCCTGTCAGGATCCCACTGCATAGCCCAGGCTAACCCAGAACTCCTGCTTTTTCTACTTGAGCCTCTGGACTGCAGGATCACCAGCACCCTGGCTAATGTCCCCCTTCCTTTCTGCCATTTCTGGTCTCTGGTACAACACTGCATAAAAACTGGAGTGGAAAAACTGGTTCTGTTTAGTTTGTTACCATTCCTTTTGCGGTTGATCCTGTTCCTTTTGTGGTAGATACCATTCTTTTTGTGGTTGATCCTATTCCTTTTGCAGTAGATACCATTCCTTTTGCAGTTGCTGAAGGCTGTAGCTGGGGCCTCCTTCATGCTAGTGGATAGGCTCTACCACAGAGCTGTACCCCTCTTTTAACTTTTTATTTTGAGACAGTGTCTCTATAAACTCCCTTAGCTGACCTTGAACTCACTCTGTAGTCCAGACTGACCTTGAACTTGGCAGGCCTCCTGCCTCAGCCTCCTGAGTATCTGGGATGATAGACCTACAGCTCCAGCCTCGGCTATGCCTACCTTATTTTGGTTTTAACTACATTGTAAACACCTGTTACCATTACATAATGAGTTTAGTTCGTTGATAGTCAGATAGTCAGATAGTCAGTTCGAGTCATCAGAAGCGTTTCTAGTTCACTGTGCGTATTCTACAACAGCCACCCTGAGGTGCAAAGCTGCACACCATAAAACTAACTCACTCTTGTTTTAATGTTCATTTATTTATTTACTTATTTACTTTTTTGTCTACTGGGTGTTTTTTCTTTTATTCCAGAATCAGGTAATGCTTTGTCCTGTGAAATATAGTATGCTCCCTATTTTCTTAGCAGCACTGTGGCTCAAACCCAGGGCCTTGCAGATGCCAGGCAAGCATCCTGGGAACCCCTGTGCTGTACCCCCAGTCCTTGTTTTCTTTTAAGAGGGCTCACTGTGCCCCGAGGCTGGCCTCCAACCACCTAGAAGGCAAAAGCAAGAGGATTTCAAGTTGAAGATGTTTTAATTTACAAAATGTGCCTTGCTCTGATTGGGAGGCTCATTGCTCAGCAGAAATCTTTAGCACTTGAGAAAATGCAGGAAGAAGGAATCATTACTTCGTATTATTAGTAGGGTCTGTCTCAGTGGCTACTGCAAACACAGCTAATGACAAGACTCACTTTTAAAAATGATGCATTTTTTTATTTTCTGAGACTACAATTATATAATTTACTCCCCTTTCCTCCCTCCAAACCCTCCCACAAGTTCCCATCCAAACTCGGTTTCTTTTTCTTTAGTTGTTGTTGTTTGATGGTAGTAGTGGTGTATGTGTGTGCGTGTGTGTGTGTGTGTGTGTGTGTGTGTGTGTATGCCTGAATATACAAATACAGCCTGTTTAGCCCATAAATTGTTTCTTGTATGTATTTGATCTCAAGATTGACCACTTGGTATTGGCTAGCTAAGGGACTTCCTCCCTCGCTGCAATTACAGACAGGCCACACCCACCTGGCGTTCATGTGGGCTCTGGAGGTCCAGACTCTCCACTCCTTATGCTTTCAAAGCAAGCAGCTAAACCTGCTTGAGCCATCTCCCCAGGCCTCTCCAGCAACTGTGAGGATTCCCGGTTTGTCTTTCTCCCTTCGCCTTTCTGCTGTGTGCTCAGACCTGCGTGCTCAGTCTCCTTTGAGGCTGTCCCAACTGCAGACCCCAGACTTTCCGGATGTGTAGATTATTGCAGGCTTGGGTTTTCAAAGTCATTTTGGGTGCCTGAGAGATGTTTCAGAGGTTAAGGACATGGACTGCTGGATTGTTCAGATCCTGGCACTCCTGTCCGGCAGCTCACAACTGTAATTCCAGCTCCAGGGGACCGACACCTCTGACCTCCACCGGGACCTTCACTCTTGCAGGCAAGAGTACATATGTACGCACACATGCACCTTTTAGAATTATCTGGAATATTCTCTGCCATTTTTTTTCAAATGTCTTCTCTTTCTGGGACTCTGGCTGTTGGTGTGTTGGACTGGACGGTCTCCTGCAGGTTTCTGGAGCTGCCCCTCATCTGCACACTGTTTTCCATTGCTGTCCACAGAGGAATTTCTGTCTTCAGCCTTGCTCATTCTTCTATCACCACAAATGCATTACTGAGACCTTCCAGCAAATTCTGCCTTTTAGTTGTAATTCCAATACCAACATTTATATATTCTCTCTCTCTCTCTCTCTCTCTCTCTCTCTCTCTCTCTCTCTCTCTCTCTCTCTCTCTCTCTCTCTCAATCACCCCCTCCAAGAAACGTCGTTAGACCAGTTTCCTTTACCTTTTCAGAACAAGTTCCCAGTGCTCATTGAGAGAGTTCTTTAATTAGCTCAGTGTGGGGATCTTGGATCCCTCAAAGAGAGTTCCCACCAACAGAGGACTTTCCTGCGTGGGGACTGTGTATTGATTTCTTTACATAACTTGAAATTGTTTGTTAAAAACGAACACCTTGTCAGGCAGATGGTGCATGTCTCTCATCCTAACGCTTTGGAGACAGAGGCAGGGGAATCTTTGTGAGTTCCAGACCAGCCAGGGTTACATAGTGAGACCTGTCTCAAGAAAAACCAAACCAAATGAGAATAAAACAAAAGAACAGAAACCAAGCCTAAAACAAAAACCCGAGCAGCTTCAGGATCACGGTGCGACAACGGAATCCCTGCTCCCCTGAGTTTGTTAATGCAGTTTTTATTTCTTCCTTCCTTTGGTTTGTTTTGTGACTTTTTTTGGACTAATTATCTCAAGTGTTTCCTGTTATGTGTGGGCCCCAAAGTCCCTGATTACACATCCCTGCGGGCAGCTAATGACCGAACAGAGGCTTCCTCAAGGCTGTGAGCCTCAAGGCTCTGTGTGTGCCTCTACTTTTTGTCGTGTGGGGTCTCACGGTCATCCAGAGGTGGGAGGCTAAAATCCTCACAGATCTTCTGTAGGCTGAAGCTAGTTTCTGGGATGGTGTTGGAGGTTTTCCACACTTCCTGTGGGCTATTAACTGCTCTACTTTTAGTGTTTATGTGCGCATGTGCATTGCAGAGCCTGCACATGGAGTTCAAAGAACAGCTTTTGAGAGTCAGTCTCTCCTTGTACTATGTGGTTCCCAGGACTGAACTCAAGTGACTCATCTTGGCAGCAAGCACCTTTATTCTCGGAGCCATCTTGCCAGCCCTGGCCTGTGATGTCAAACTGTTCTTACTGTTACATATCATCCATCACTGTCACCATCACTGCCGTGACCATTACCACCACCACCACCACCATCATCACTAATTATTATATTACCAAATGCTCTTTTGGGCTTTTTCTATGCAGCAAACACAGAGTCAGATTGAGTGACAGCAAGTCTTGCAAACAGAACTTTCCAGAGAGCCCCAACAGATAAACACACAGTAGCTCTCTGGGGACAGTGCTTGTCTCGGAGCTCCAAACCCAGCCATGTCCGTGGGGGCTGCCAGCTGCTGTTCTCACAGCTTCTCTGTAGCCAGTCTCCTGGCTTTCAAAGCTACCGGCCCAGGAAAGAAAAGAACAAAACAGGGACAATGGAAATGCCCCCAGCATTTGGTACCTGACTGTACCAAGATCCCGCTGTGTTCTCAAACCAGCTTTTGGCTACTTACAGCGCTCAGAAAGTTGGTTTGAAATTGGTTTGAAATGCTATCTGACTGGGCTCTCATTGGTTCACAGAGGAGTGGATTCCTGGAAGTCAGGACTGCAGTTTTCTGTTTAAAAAGTCACCCCCCCCCAAATGTTCTCTGCATCTTCTGGGACAAGCCAATGATCGTTCTGATGAAGCAGTTTCTGTGTCATTCAGGGATCTAGGTGCGTTCCCAGGCAGCTACTAGACTTCTCTGTCTTCCTCCCTCCCTCCCTCCCTCACCTCCCTCCCTCCCCTCTCCCTCCCTCCCTTCCCCCTCCCTCCCTCCCTCCCTCCTTCCTTCCTTCCTTCCTTTCGTTTGTTTGCTTTTTGAGAAAGGGGTTTCTCTGTGTAGCCCTGGCTCTCCTGGAACTCACTCTGTAGACCAGGCTGGCCTCAAAATTACAGATCTGCCTCCTGAGTACTGGGATTAAAGTGTGCGCCACCACACCTGGCTGACTTCTCTGTGTTTTCAAGCCGGAACTGCACCGAATAGTTCCCTGGATTCTGAGCCTGGGGAAGAAATTTGAAGAGTTTGGTGGAGTCTGTGCATGGAAACCAGACAGAGAATCTTCCTGGTCGGGATTCTTCCCTCTTAAATATACTGCTATGCTTGCTTGCTTTGAAGATATTTTTATACAGTCTAATTTTTCCCCCAGAGGTATTGAGTTTTTGTAGGTTGGGCAGTGTGTGTGTGTGTGTGTGTGTGTGTGTATACAGGTGTGT
Source organism: Arvicola amphibius (assembly GCF_903992535.2). NCBI lineage: Eukaryota > Metazoa > Chordata > Mammalia > Rodentia > Cricetidae > Arvicola > Arvicola amphibius. The sequence continues at coordinate 12,818,468 of NC_052052.2, read as the reverse complement.
GTGTGTACAGGTGTGTGTGTATGTGCATGGGAGGTACTGTTCATCTTGGTTCTTTGAGAATGGGTCTTTTTATTAGGCTGGCTAAGCGGTGAGCTCCAGGAACCTTCCTGTCTCTGCCTCCTCAGCACCCCAGGATTACAAGTGCACACCATTAGGTGGGTGCTGGGGATGGAACTTGGGTCTTCAGGCTTGTACAGTAGGCATGTTACCAACCAAGCCATTCCCCACCCCCATTGGTTGGTATTTTACTTAGAATGCTTTGTATCTATGGATAAGAGTGATATCAATTTAAAAACTGTATCTTTCACTGTCCTTGTTTAGTCTGGGTATCTGAGTTAATAAAGCCTTAAGCAAAACAAAATCCCACACCCCCCCAAAAAAAAACAATGCCAAACACCCTGGATAGGGTTCTGTTGGTAAAAAGTATTTCCGTTCAAGCAGGAGGACCTGAGTTCAGATCTTCATCACACACATGAAAACCGGGTCTGGCATGCATACCTGTAATTGTAGCATTGGGAGGTAGAGACAGGGGCTTGCTGGTCAGTCAGCCATGGCCACTGTCAACTCAGGTATTTTGTCTTAGAAATGAAGGTGAGCAATGAGGAAAGACATTTTTTGATGTTTATTTATGGCCACCCTGCATGTACACACATGCACACATACCACATACACACACACACACACACACACACATACACACACACGAAGAGAAGAACATAACACGACATGCCTTCTTGATGCTGGGGTGAACTTTTCACCTGCTGGGGAGGCTAAACTACACTCTGTCTTAGTCAGCATTTTGTGGCTGTAATAAATGGAGGAAAATAGCAGAAGGAGAAGAAAGGCTCTTGCTTTGGGTCTGCTCTTCTAGGGCTTGCCCCTGCTGACCTAGCCCCTCACACACATCAGATACTTTCCTTAACCACCTCCATTTTTATCTCTTTTATAAGTTTTTGTTTGTTTTGTTTTTGTTTTTTGCCTGGTCTGTATATCCATGTCACTCTCTGCAGTGCCTTTTGAGGCCAGAAGAGGGCGCTAGATGCCCAAGAACTGGAGTTACACTTGGTTGAGCTGCGCTGTGGGTTCTGGGAGCTGAACATGAGCCCTCTACAAGAGCACTTAACCACTGGGTCACCTCTCCAGCTTTATTTCTGAGACAGAGTCTCTCACCCACTCTGGAACTCACTGACTAGGCTGGCTGGCCATTAAGCCTCAGAGAGTCTCCTCGCAGCCTCCCCAGAGTTGGGATCCCAGGTCGGCACTGCCATATCCTGCTGCTTTTACAACATTCTGGGGATGGAAACTCAACTCCTCTAGCCTGTGCAGCGGGGAAGCACTTCACCCACTGAGCTATCTCCTATCGTCCCACAGCACTGTCTCATGCTGTTTTCTTTGCTTCTTTTTATTTATTTATGCCCCTTTCTAACCCAGGAACTCCAGGCGGAAGAGCACCCAGCTTCCTTCATCTCTCGGTCTGCAGGTTTAAACGCCCCCCCCCCCAACCCCGCGCGCCCCGCCCCGCCCCGCGTGCTCTGAACAAGCGCTCTCTCTAAGTCCGCGGTGGAGCTGAACAGACAAACGTCCTCTCAGTGAGCCCAAAGCCCGTTTCTGAGTGAGGCTTTCAAGAAAAGAACCGTTCAGATGTGGAGAGAATTAGCGGAGGAGGATGCCGTGCACTCGCGTGTTCGACATCTATTCCGACCTCCTTCACGCGTGCCTTTTTACATCAAGAAGCCAGGAAAAGAAAACCAATTTCCCTATAACCCACTTGCAAAGAAGACTTTCAGCTGCGATTCAGTCCTCGCCAACCAGAGTCACGCGAGCAGGACCGGCTTTGGAAAGAGTTTAAATGGGAAGAAAGATGGAGCGCGCGCTTCTCTTTTACTGGCGCGCTTAAGGAGCTTCCTGATTTGTTGGTTTCCTTGGCAACGGTGGAGGAGACCCAAAAGGATTCTGGGGATTGGAGGTTTTCCCTAGGGCTCAGCTCACAGCCTGCTTTTCCTGTCTCGATGGCTTGGGGGGGGGGGGTGCGGTTAATATTCCTTGCTAGGCAAAGCTCCTTCTGTCTAAACTACGAAGGCACCTTCCATTGTCTCCAGCGCAATCTCAGGAGGCCCCACGCCATAGGTTCTTAAGAGACATGGATGCCTGTGTTTGGTTACCAGATCTGATTCAGAGCCAGCCATTGAGAGTTGTTGCCCAGTGGTGGAGTGCTTGCTTAGTATGCACGAGGCCCTGGATTCCAATCTCAGCTCTTTGAGAAACAGGAAAAAAAAACCCACACAGTGAGTTCAACAGCAGGGAGGACCTTAGGGCAGAGTGAATAGGACCTAGAGTCACTTGGTCACCACCACAGTCTTGACGACATCAGAGCAAGGATGAAAGATGCTGGGCTGGAGAGATGCCTGGGTGGGGAGGCAAAGCGATGGCCTTGCAAGCCTGACATCCCGACTTCAGACCCCTGGGAACCCATATGCAAGCTGGGTGCAATAGTACAAGTATCTGTAATCCCCACCAGGAGGCAAGAGGCAGGAGGCGGACACTGGAGCATCCTCAGAAGCTGCAGGTCAGATAGTCTGGTACACGCACTGGCAAAGAGACCCCGTCTCAAACGAAGTAGAAAGGCAAGGGTTGACACCCAAAGGTTGTCCTCTGACCTCCACATGCTTGCTGATGACACAGAGACCTGCATGGGCACAGAGGGGTGGCTCCTGAACCCTTGTCTACTAAACTCCTTCTCACCATAATGACCCAAGGAGAGGTGGTGTACAGTCACCTGGGCCAGAGCTCTGAATGGCAGGAGATGCAGAGACAGGTGGTTCCTGGCCACATCTTGTAGATAGAGGTTTCTGTCCTACCTGGTCCTGCAGCCATTTAGGCCCAAAGAAACAGAGAGAGGTTTATATTAATTATAAACTGTTTGGTCTATTTAATTTAATAAGCTCAGGCTTATTAAATTAACCCATAATTCTCATCTATGTTTAGCTACTTGGCTTGGTACCTTTTCTCAGGAAGGCATTCTCATCTTGCTTCCTCTGTGTCTGGCTGGTGACTGACTCTCTGCCTTTCCTCTTCCCAGAATTCTCTTAGTCTGGTCACCCCATCTATACTTCTTGCCTGGCTACTGGCCAATCAGCGCTTTATTAAACTATTACGAGTGACAAATCTTTACAGTGTACGAGAGCTTTATCCCACAACACACGCGTTCAAGGCTTAGTTTCCAGACAGTGATGTGACCAAGAATTAATGGAAACCTTAAGAGATGGAATTCTCCGGGAAGATGTCCAGCATGCAAAACACCTGCCGCACAAGCATGGGGCATGTATTTGGGTTGGCAGCACCCAAATGGAAATCTGGGCATGGTGATACACACCTGCAATCCAAGCTCCGGGGCATGGATCCCTGGGCCTCCCTGGCCAGGTGGTCTAGCCAAATCAGTGAACTCCAGATTCAGTGAGAGACTTCCTCAAGACCTAAGACTGAGGGCCTGCTAAGAATAGAGATGACATGTGACCATGCGGTGCATAGCATTCTGTCAGCAGGTTACAATAATCGTCAAGTATGTGACTCCAGCAAGGTCATTCCTCACAAAACACAAGTAGAATACCTCAAGCTTAGGGATGACAGACAGCTTTCCTCATGATGCTAATCTTCACCATCCTGACTGGATTTCCATTCAACTAGGAGATTGGTGAGGCACACCTACAGGTGAGGGTACTTCCAGGGAAGATAAATGGTGAGAGAGAGAGGGGGGGGGAGGGAGGGAGGGAGGGAGGGAGGAAGGGAGTGCTACCTTAAATACGGTGGACTCAGGCAGAATGAATAAGGGGCAGGAGGCAGTGAGCTGGGTGCTGGTGAGTGTTCGTGCCTCTCCACCCCCAAGCCACTGTAGACTGAATCTCTCCTTAAGTTTTTCTGTCAGGTATTTAATTACAGTAATCAGAACGGTCTCTAAGACTGAGCTATCCCATCACCAAAGATGACCATTGTCAGTTCTTACGGGCTCCACACCTAGCACCTCTTCTCCTGCCAAGAGGTAAAACATGAAACAGGTGTGGTAATCCCGGCCCTTGGAAAGCTGAGATGAGATGTCTCTGAGTTAGGAGTTAGCCTAGGCTATACTGCATGACCCTTGTCTTGACCACATTCCTCAAAGGGAGGCAGAGCTTCTTCTTCCTGCCTTTGTGAGTGTATATCTGTGTTGGGTTGTGATTTCTTCAGTCGACAGAATGTGGCTGTCACTGTGTTCCCAGGCCTCCAAAGCCAGATCTGGAGCAAGTTGGCCACTTCTCTTTCCTCCATTTTGTGACCTTCACTTTTGAGATTGTCTTTTGGGGTCTGGTTCTCCAGCCACAAGAAGCCCAAGCAGGTGGAGAGTCTAGCAGAGGGAGTCCTGGAAGGGGCAACTGAGACCTCGGTCCATCACCAACCCTCAAACGGTCATCCAGAACAAATACTTCGGAAATTGTTATTTCTCTCAGCAACGGGAAAAGTGGCAGTGCTTATGAACAAGCAGTATGCGCTGATTAAAAACACGAAGAAATTAAAGAGAAGTAAACTTGGCTCGTTGGAAAATTAAAGCCCAGATAAAAAGGGTGTTTGCTGCTACACACACGTCTCCTCTCTCCCCATCAACCTCCAAGAACAAATGACTGCGGAGGGCTCTGGGGTGTTTGGGATGTCAACAGTGTTAGTGAGCACACTCCAAACTCCAGCGATGGGAGTGGCATTCTTTTTTGGGGGGTGAGGTTTTCTTCACCCACCCTCTGGCACCAGAAGGATGGCGATGACGGCTGCATCTGAAGCCGTCCCCACCTCTTCAGTCACGGGCTGGGGCTGAGGGGAAGCCAAGCGCCCCATTTTGTTTGCTCTGTGCAGCCTGTCTCTCCAAAACCAGGCAGGCGCTAATTAGATAGCCACTCTCGAAGATGCTATCGCTAACTGGAAGCCATCCAAATTGCTCTCTTTGTTCCAAGCCTTTGGAATATGCCCCCCTCCCCAGCTCTCCTCCCCAGCCCATTCTCACATGCCAAACCTCAAGGACCACAAATACAGCTAATTATGTCAGCACGGCCCGGTGCTGGTGTTCTGGATAGCATCTTTCATTAGCACTGACCTTCCGGCTGCCTGGACCTGTGGGAGCTGGGGGGAGGGGGAGTATGGCTACCCTGTGGCATGGCACATGAAGCAGGAGGTGGAGGGCATTGGTGACATCTCTAACTCGCCCTAGGCTGAGTGTCCTCTTTCTTCCAGGCCTCCTATACCCCCCACAAGATGGCAGTAAACCACGTAGTGACGCTGACATCATGTCTCCGAGGGGCATAGACAAATGGTCCCTCAGGGTACCTTCACATGGTCTCTGGAGTGAATTTTGCGTAGGCACATGTATATTGATTCACAGGTGTGTTCTCTCTGCCTCTCGAGGCCAGACGTCATACTTCCGGCCCTTCACTGGTTGATTCTAGGTAGGTGTCTCACCTTTGAGTCAGGTCCCCAGTTTCTCATTGGTTGATTCTACATCAGTACTCTACCACTGAGTCAAACCCCATACCCCTCATGAGTAGATTCTAGGCAGGCGCTCCACAGCTAAACTATGTCCTTGCCCCTCACTGGTGAATTCTAGGCAGGTGTTCCTCCTCTGAGCCACACCCCAACCCCTCACTATAGGATCTGAGGCAGTACCCTATCACAGAACCACACCCCCAACCTCTCACTTGTAGAAGCTAGGCAGGTGCTCATCCCTGATAGGGCATCATCCCTACAGGCCACAGATAACAGAGGGGTGAAGAGAGGCCACCTACCACTTCCCGTCTTCAGCTTTCAAAGTGGTTTTTCTTAGCATCACCAAGGCCACATGGAGGTTCATCCTTTTCTTGACAAGAGTTTTGGTAACTCAGACCCTGCCAGCCTGTACCTTCCTGTGGCTCGTCAGCCTTTCGGAGCGCGTGGGAATGTTCCCCAGGCTGCCCACCCATAGATCACTCAGCTCATCAGAAACAGGACATAAGGCTTCATTTGCATGACTAATAACGCTGATGCCATTGAGAAAGGGGGCTGGGATTATGACTGAGACTCAGGGAAACTGACAAGATGTGGAAACTATGGTAACCTTCACTCCAGAGGGCGGACTGACTCTGACAGACAAGAGGGGAAGGTTTTCGTTTCTTCTGTTGCCCAGAATATTTGGCCCGCATCCCAGTTGCCTCTGCTGTGGAGAAGTCACTTTGAATATGGCTCCCTCTCTTTGTTTGTGAGAGTCACTTATAAAAGAAGGGAACAGTCAACACTGTGCTGGCCCGGATCCGAGCGTCTCTCTCGATTGGACCAACGATGTGTTCTTTGTCAGGGTCCCTGTGAAGTGAATCCCGTGCTCGGTGCCAAGGACAACAAGAACTTGCTGGTCTGGATAAACCACGTGACGGCTGCTGAGGGCAGACGCTGGCTCAGTCCTGCACATGCGTAGAAGCATTTGTGACCGTGTGGCCAGTGGGGCCCAGCCATTTCTGTCTGTTCCAGCAGCTACTGTGTGTTGTGTTCCCATGGTCAACTTGGTCACCAATGAGTTACTGCAGTTCCTGACAGGAGCAGGAAGGACCCAGCAGGGAGGACAGCCTCATCACCCTGCCCTAGGTGCCGAGTGTGCCTAGGTGCAACCCTGGTGCTCCCTGTCTGGCTCGCAAGAGTTGGAGAGTCTCTGCTGTCTCTGCAACCTCTGAGGAGGAGCCTTCTGGGTCCTGTAAGCTTGTTTCCAGACTTTGAGAGTCTTGTTGATTTTCCCAGTCTCCTCCCTCTGGGAAGGAATGCTTGAATTCAGAGCAAATTGCTAACCTAAGGTATTTGAGTTCCCAGTCTCTCTCTCTCTCTCTCTCTCTCTCTCTCTCTCTCTCTCTCTCTCTCTCTCTCCTGCACTGTCCTGGTTACTCTAGGCATTCAGTAGTGAAAGGATCTAGTCTCCAGGAGCGGAAGACAGGCCCACTGGAGGCAGGCCCACAGGGAGTGAGCCCACAGGACCAGATGGGCTGAGTTCTCATCAGTACCCATCATCACCTTCCTCCACCCTCTTGCCGCCTTCTGTTTAGTGACCAGGAAGCCCATGCTATTTTGATGAAGGGCAGCTGTCCAAAGGGAAAGTCACATGTGTACACAAGGGAAGAGGTGAGCACACAGAGAAAGGCTGCTCAATCAAACAGGACGGGTGGCATTCAGGAGGGCTGGCGTGCCTAGAGCCACAGGTGTATCTGGTTTCAGGGACTTTCCTTCAGGTCACAGAGGGGCCTGGGCTGCTTTCAGAGGTGGCAGAACAACAGGTTGGATCTCAGTGGTGGACCCAGATGGGCACACAGGGGCGATGTGTACTCAGTGCAAAGCCTCATGCCTCGGAGAGCAAGCAAATATAGACATGGCGTGTCTTGGGAAGGCTCATGGTTAGAGTTCCCCTTAAAATGAAATTGTTTATTTGCTCAAATCTCTTAAAAAATTCAAAGTGAAGCTAAATATTGGGATACACAGTGGTCTGTGAAGTGGAGCTCGACCTAAAATTTAGAAATATTCTCTAGCAAACCCCAAATCCTGCAGTGAGCAGAATTTACCTGCTACAAATATGCTGACTCAGTGTGTGCTGACTCAGTGTGTGCTGACTCACTCAGTGTGTACTGACTCAGTGTGTGCTGGCTCAGTGTGTGCTGGCCGACTCAGTGTGTGCTGGCCGACTCACTGTGTGCTGGCTCAGTGTGTGCTGACTGACTCAGTGTGTGCTGGCTCAGTGTGTGCTGACTCAGTGTGTGCTGACTCAGTGTGTGCTGGCTCCCTATTTGTACTGTTTGATCCTTGTTTGCCAGTGTAAGTGGCACCATGTTGGCTTATAGTGGGTCTGGGTTCTGCCCCTGGCAGACAACACAGACCAGGGACCCCTGCTCCCAACACCCTAAACCACAAAAGACAGTATGGGAAGTAACAGTCTTGATTGTCAACTTGACTGGATTCAGAACACCATGGAGACAAGGCTCAGGGCATGACTAGGAGGAAATTCTCAGATTAGGTTACACATCAAGTGTTCCAACCTACACAGCACTGTGAGATAGATAACTCATGTACACTACGGTGATGGTGATGGTGGTGATGATGGTGATGATGCTTTTGTTGTTTTGGGGATTGAACCTAGAGTCTCGTGCATGGTAAGCTTGTGTTCCCCACTGAGCTATAATCCCAGCCCTCTTTTTACTTTTTATTTTGAGACAGGATATCACTAAGTTACCCAGACTGGCCTCAAACTCACTCTAAAGCCCAGACAGGCCTAGGATTTGTGATCTTCTTTCCCCAATCTCCTGGGATGTCTGGGGTTAGACATCCCGGCCCTGGCTGTCATCTTAAATAATGAAGTTCATGGACATTTGATACAGCAGCAATAGGAAATGGATATATATATATATATATATATATATATATATATATATATATATATATATTGGTATGTTATTTGTGTTTTAATAAATAAAACTTGCCTGAAGATCAGAGGGCAAAGCATCCATACTAGTCAGCCATGTAGACCAGGGAATGGTGGAACATACCTTTAATCCCAGGACTCTGGAGACAGAGGCAGATGGATCTCTGTTAGGTCAAGGCAATCAGGGCTACACGAGATTGAATGTATCTAAAAGAGAAACAGAGCTCACACAAAAGTGATCCCAGCACTTGGGATCCCATGCCTTTAATCCCAGCACTAGGGAGGTGGAGACAGGAACAATACGGCTGGGTGGAAAGAGGAATATAAAGGGAGAGGAGATAGGAACTCAGTGGAATGTGGAGTCTTCAGGATTTCATGGAGACAGGGTCTCATCCCTTCAGTTTGAAGATCTGGCAAAATCTCTCTAGGTAAAAGATCTCTCTAGGGGTTGGCTGCTTAGGTTTTCTGATCTTCAGGTTGAACCCTAATATCTGTCTCTGGGTTTTTATTATTTATGGCACAGAAACACACTCTTTTTTTTAAAATATTTATTTATTTATTATGTATACAATATTCTGTTTGTATGTATGCCTTCAGGCCAGAAGAGAGTACCAGACCCCATTACAGATGGTTGTGAGCCACCATGTGGTTGCTGGGAATTGAACTCAGGACCTTTGGAAGAGCAGCCACTGCTCTTAACCTCTGAGCCATCTCTCCAGCCCCCAGAAACACACTCTTAACTGCTGAGCCATCTCTCCAGCCATGGAATTTCTTAATCTGAAAGTGTATGATTCTTGTGTGTGCATGTGTGCATGTGTGCGTGAGTGCGTGCGTGTGTGCGTGTGTGTGTGTGTGTGTGCATATATGTGTGTCTTCTTCCCTGTGTGGACACATGTGGAGGACAGAAGTCAATGTGGGGTGTCCTCACTCACTTTGCTTTCCACTCTATTGCTTGAGACAAGATCTCCTGCTGAACCTGAAGACATCTGGGCTAGATTGGCTTCTCAGCAAGCTCCAGTGCTTCTACTTCCCCAGTGCTGGAGTTACAGACGCGCACCATAATGCTCAGCCTCTAGGTAGATCCTGGGCATTGAACTCGGGTCCTCACACAAGCGCTTTGCCCCCTGAGCCATCCCCCAGCCCTCACTCACTGGTTCCTGTGTATTCACAGTCATGCAACCAGTGTCAGTATTTAATTCTAGCACATTTTCCCCAGTCCCCAAAGAAGCTCGGCACACACGAGCAGTCACTCCTCATTCCCCTTAATGTCCCTGCCCCTGGCAACTACTAATATGCTTTCTGTTTCTATGGATTCCAAACAGGCTGTATAGATGGAATCGCACACCCTCGTCCTCCGTGCGTGGCTTCTTCCATTTAGTGTAATATTTTCAGAGCTTATACATTATGTGGTTTAGATTGGCCCTTCGCTCGTTTTGATGGCCACACCACATTGTTCATGCATTTATCAGTTGATGGGCATCTGGGCTATCTTCCCTGTTTGACTCTTATGAACAATGCTGCCAGGAACAGTTTGCATTTGTTCTTGCATGAGTGCAGTTTGGTTCTTCTGAGCGTCCACCTCAGCTGTGCCTCTGTCTCTAAATTGAGAGGTTCTGTGGCAATGCCATGTTTAACTGCGGGAACAGCTTGTGACCTCGCCTCTACAGCGGCTCTCCCTTACATGCTCACTAGCACTTAATTTATTTTGTACGTGTGCGGGTGTTTTGCCTGCATGTGTGCAAGGGTACTATGCACAGGTGCAGGACCTGGGGAGGCCAGAAGGTGTCAGATGCCTTGGGACTGAAGCTGCGTGGTTATGAGTCATCCCGTGGGTGCTGGAAACCAAACCTTGGCCTTCTGCAAGAGCAGCTAGTGCTCTTAACCACAGAGCCATCTCTCCAGCTGTCCCTTCGTCTATGCGCTAGCATTTTTTTTTTTTTTATTTTTTCCACATTCTTGCCAGGCCTTGCTGTTTTCCATTTCCAGATGATAGCCATCCTCCTGAGTAGGGCATGGTTGCTCCTGGTCACAACTGCATTCCCTAGTAACTAGTGATGCTAAGCATGCTCTCATGAGCTTATTGGCTGTTTGAGTACCTGCCTATTCAAACTATTTGCCTATTATAAATTGGATTGCTATTATACTAAATTTCTGTTGGGTCATAAAGGATATATTTTGGGTACTAGACTTTTATTTCTCCTTTTGGAGGGTTATTGTGTGTGTGTGTGTGTGTGTGTGTGTGTGTGTGCAGCACACATGCCATAAGAAACGTATTGAGGTAAGAGAACAACCCCGAGGGTTTGAGACAGGGTCTTTCTGTTCACTACTGTGTGCGCCAGCTTAGCTGGTCCTGGGCTTCCAGGGATTCTCCATCTTTCCACAAGACTACCTAGATTACAGGTGCACGCTACCATATCAGACTTTATGTGAATTCTGGGAATTTGAGCCCAAGTCTGATGGGGAACCTCCTTCAGCCAATGGCCTTTGAGAGGCTGGACCAGATTGGGCGTGGCCTAAAAGGAGCTGGCCCACCCACTCTCTTTCTGCTCTCACACCTGGATGCTGGATTCTGTTCCTGTTCCCTGTTGTGATCTGTGAGTCCTCCTTCAAAGAAAGAACCCCTTGTTATACCGTATTCGGAGCTAGTGTGGGATTACTTCATCTGGCGTGTTCCCCTTCCTCTGGTTTCACTCTTCTTTCCACAGGAGAAGAAAAGCTATGGATGCCATCAAAATTAATAAAGACTTGATCTGAAAAGGAGAAATCCCTTGAGAAATGACAGCTCATCCACAGAGGTGACAATTATATAGGTGGCAAGAAAACCCCATAAGGGTTGGGGCAGGGTTCTGTTCTTGTCTTTGCAGGAAAATACTCATCTTCAAAAAGTCAAGAGACCCTGAACTTTTGGATGCCTAAAGAGGAAGTTTCAGAAAGGTTCACCAAGCAATGAGAAATGTGGCTTATATAGACAGGTCATCTGCAGGGTAAAATTTCATTCTCTGTATACATATATTTATTTCTGTTAACCAGTAGAATAATAGACTTACTTAAAAATCAAAGCTGGCTTTGGAGTTAAACAGTGGCTCTCCTATAAATCCAAGCATGTTCTTAAAAGAAAAATTCAGAGTTTCTGTCTCATTTCAGGAGCCATCTGGTATGGGACAGAAAGATGAAAGAATTTAGAAAAAAATGTACTTTTCTCCATACCTATTTTTGTCTATATTATATCTTTCATTGAATATATGTTTATATGAATAACGTTTAAGTTTTTCACAATGAACAATATATTTTCCTACAGTAATCTTTGAAGTTTCCAGGAAGAAGATGGGGCCCCACAAAACAACTCCACCAGGTTGATATGACATCATGATGTTGATATGACATCATGATGCTGACAGCACTACTATGAGACCAGTTTTGGGTACCAGCTGCTCAAGATGGTTCCAACTTGGTTAGCTGAAATGGTGCACCTCCTTACAGCATTCTGGCCAGAGCTCCAAATAAGAACTTCAGAAAAAAACCTATAGACTACTCAGAGACTATTTACAATTATATCAGACAGTAATCTTGAAACTTAACCATCATTTTAGTTTTACAGGATCCCATAGAAATAACATTGTCCCCATGACAGCTGGAAGTGATTCTAGAAAACAACATACTCTCTCCCAACAAAGTTTGTCCTCAGGGCTAGGGACATTATTAGGGGTTGATTATAACTAGTGTAGGGTTGGGGGTTGGTGTGGAAATTTTGTAGGCTCAGGGATCTCATAAAAAAAGGAAATTGAATGGGATAATAGATAGGTTAGTGTGAGCTTATTCACACTAATAATAGTAATAGAGTGAATACTTGTGAGCTATTATTTATAGACAATTTACATTGGTATAGATGTAATATAGATTACATTGGTATATATTGATACAAGTTCAAATTATATTTGTTATATTGAATATGCTTCTATTTCTGTTTATAATATTTGTACACCTATGCAAAGTTATTTTGTCATATTGTATGAATACATATGTCTACCTCTCCTTAAGACATTTTGTATATTGATACCATTTTAGGATATATTTATCATATTGCATTATACATTCTACCTCTGATCAAGATACTTATACATTGTTTACATTTTGAGGCTATTGTCCTCATTTGCTGCACAGTTGTTTAAAGATTGTTTAATATTCTAATATATATACTCTCACAAACACTGACACATGCACACTGTCACACATAAACATTCACACAATGCATGTGAACACACTTATTCACACACAATGCACACACAAGCACACACATGCCTGTACACTCCCCCACACTCATACGTGCTAACACACATTTACAACCTCAGTCACTCACACTTTACAGATACTTCCATGCTCAAAAACACACACATACAGGGAAATACACTTATACAAGCACATTTACACATGCTCACACTGGGTCACACACATTCACACACTCAAATTCACGTAAACACACACATACCAGCACACCTCACTTATACCCACACGCTCACACACTCTTACAAACATACACACACACACACACACACACACACACACAGCTGGTACCCCTCTATTCCCTGGGTCCTCACTTTTCCACTTCGTTTTTGAGGCAGGGTCTCTCTTGTTGTGCTCCCCCACTAGCCAGCCTGTGAATCTCCAGGTGAATCTCACCCTTCTACCTCCCATCCCACCACGTGAGCCCTGGGAATACAGATGTGTTCCTATCTGTTTATATGGTTCTAGGAATAAAGCTTAGGTCATCAGGCCTGCCTGGCAGGTGCCTCTGCTCACTGAACCATCTTCCCACCTGGACCATCATTTCTTTATCTGTGTGAATGCAGTCATCTCGGTGTCAGCTGGGGACTGGCTCTAGACACCCTTCTAGCTTCTCTAGTGGTGTATTTCCCTCTGAGCACCATCTCTCTTTCTTTTCTTAGAAGGGCATTTGAGGTCCCAAGTCTAAAACCTCTTTGAATTTCTCTTTTGGGGGGGGGGGGGAATTTCAGGGCGGGCAAATATCAGCAAACACGATATATCTATTATTTATCTTTGATTTTTTGAGACAGGGTCCACGCAACCCCAGCTGGCCTTGAACTTACTAGGTAATGGGAGGATGACCTTGAACTTCTGTTCCTCCTGTCTCCATCTCCCAAGTGCTGGGATTACAGGCTTGTGCCATTGCACCTGGTTTATAATCCCGGCCCTAAAGCATGCCAGGCAAGCATTATACCAACAGAGACACATCCCTAGCCATCAATCTAACGTCACTAGTTTATGTTGCAGGCTCCATGAACTAGTCTAAGAGAGTAGAAGAAAAATATTGCTTCTTGTGTGGAAGATAAATAAATTTACCTAACAAAAACAATTCTAAAGAATCTTTAGGTGTATGTGAATGCAGTGCCCTCAGGGGCCAGATGGGGGCGCTGGACCCCTGCAGCTGGAGTTGCAGACAGTTGGCAGCCATCCCTCATGGGTACTGAGAACCAAACTCAGGTTCTCTGCAGGAGCAAGCAGCAAGTGCTCTTAATTGCTGAGCCATCTCTTTAACTCCAGGAAGAGAGGCTTCCATAGCAGAATGGAACCTGGGCCATGGCACTGAGAGTGCCAAATCCTAACTGTTAGACCGTCCTAGAGAATCAATCCATCTACTTTTTAAGAAGCTTAAAGCCACAAAGCTTATCTATGTGGTTCTTGAAGCATTTAAAACCTAGAGGATTTGACCGCACATTGTCTAGCTAGTTGTGAATAAAATCCAGATCGAAGACGGATGCTGGTCTCGTTTCATGAACACAGTGGCTGCCTGGCTGTCCCCATCAGCAGCCGAGCTTGAAGTTTGTCCTCTCATTTGACCCAATTTCAGGGAAGGCCTGGGTCAATCCAACTCCTGTTTATAGATATAAACTTACCCATCACCTCTTCCCAATGGCTCTGTGAGACAGGATCACCCCCATTTTATAGATGCAGAATTCAGGCCCAGTGAGAAGGGAGAAGAAGTTGAGCCGTAGGGAACTGCTTCCAGTAAATGACTATGTTACACACTCTGGAACCATCACAGAGCGTTGCAGAGCCCCGCTCGCCAGATCTGTCCCAGCGGCAGAAATGAGGCTTATCTGGCGAGCTCATTCACTGTGTGCAAATGGTCCTAATTGCTTAAAAACAGTGTGCCGTCTTAAGTAGGTTAAACAGTCCCTTCTGCAATCTTGTTTGTACTATTAATTTGAGTAACAAACTCTTAATGAAGGCAGACAGGCTGAGAAGGGGATTACAGAATCCTGTTTGTTGGAGTTGGGTCTGGGGGTATTGGCTGGCATGTGCTTCCCAACTGTGCTACCAAGAGCTCTTGGGATAAGGGGCCTCCAAATGTAGCAGTCGTCTGAATTATTAAACGTGGGCAAAAACCAAAGCGGCTTCTTATTCTATTACCAAAAACCATAAGAATGTTGCCAGTGCAATCTTGCCAACAGAAGGTCCTGCCGGGCCCGTTCAGCAAACAGATAAGACTCCATTTTAATTAGTACACTAATGGTCTATCAAACAAATGTGGGAGAGAACTCCATCACAGTTTATTTTGTTAAGTGGGCTCCATGGTGTTCCCTGTGGCCTGACATCGGTGCTCCACTGCTGTGCAGCCCAAGAGTCCCCATCAGACTTGTGTGGCTCTGTGTGAGAGTCAGGGCCTCATGCAGACCTAACTTCCAGAAATCTATCGGAGAAGTGGAAGATAAGAGAGCTGCTGAGCTCTGCCAACTACAGGTCCAGGCTGTAAGTCATCTGGGATCACTGGGGAAGAGAAGGTGTGGCAGGGGTCTGTGGGCAGAGGTGGGCTGGGCAGCAGCCAAGCTGGTCCATATGGCTGCCACAAGGACCAATCTCTAGCTGCCCATTAGTCTTGTGTGATGTAGACCACCACTATTCCACAGATATTATACCCTCTGTGAAGAGTAATAAACATTTAACAAGATGTAGAGCCACCCAGGAGACATAGCTCTGGGCATATCTGTGAGAGCGTTTCTAGACTGGATTAATTTAGAGAGTGACACCATCCCTTAACCTGGGGTCCGGGACTGAATAGAAAGGAGGAAGTGAGCTGAACCTCAGCAGTTGCCTTTTCCTGCTTCCTGACTGCAGGTGTCATGTGACCATCCACTCACACTCCACGCTAAGACTCTTCTCTTCCAACACGCACTACCATCAGGCTGTGAGCTAGAATAAAGTCCTGTTTCCTCAGAGGAGGACACTTCAACTGTCACATTGCCTGCAGGCAAGTCTACGGGGACATTTTCTTGATGAATAGTTGATGTGGCTGGGCCTAGCTCACTGTGGACAGTGCTCCTGACTGTGAGCCTGGAGAGCAAGCCTGTAAGCAGTGCCCCTCCATGGCTTCTGTTTCCGTTCCTGCCCTGATTTCCCTTGATAGACTGTAACCCGGGAACTGTAAGCCAAATAAACCTCTCCTTCCCCAGGCTGCTTTGGGCCATGGTATTTATTATAGCAGCAAACAATGAAAACACCTCCTTAAGTTTCTTTTGCCAGACACTTAGTCGCTGCCATGAGGAAAGCGAGTAACACACCCGAAACTGGCACCATTGATACATCCCCTCCCAGGTGACCCGAGGGACACACTGGATGATGCCACCCTGTGCTTAGACACCATTAGTGTCAGACATTGGTGACTGGTGTCATTCTCTATATGCAGTGTTCAAGGTTCTTTGGTTATTGCTTTTCTCATCATTGTGATCAAACACCTGACAGAAAAGGAAGAGAAGGCCTAGTATAGCTCACAGTTCAAGGGTTCACAGTCCATCGTGACTGGGAAGGCATGGTGGCAGGAGCATGAGGTGGCAGGTCTGACAGGAAGCAGGGAGAGATAAACGCTGGTGCTCGGGTCACCTTCTCCTGTTTATTCAGCCCGTGGGGTGATATTGCCCACGTTCAGTCTTCCTACCTCAGCTAACCCAGACTCGAAGCTCCCTCACAGGTATGCCCAGAGGTTTGTCTCCTTTGCTTTTCCACAAAACACCCTATAATCCCACAGGGAAAGCCTCTGATGGAATTCCATGGTGGTCAGTTTTCAAGTTTGTAGATGGAAGTTTCTGTCCCACCTGGTTCTACAAATGTTCAGTCTCAAAGAAACACACAGGGGCTTGTATTAGTTATGAACTGTTTGGCCTATTAGCTCAGGCTTATTATTATCTATTTCTTATAACTTAAATTAACCCATAATTCTTATCAATGTTTAGCCACGTGGCTTGGTACCTTTTCTCAGTGAGGCATTTTCAACTTGCTTCCTCTGCATCTGGGTGGCGACTGCAGACTGATCCTTTCCTCTTCCCAGAATTCTCCTAATTTGATCCCCTGCCTATACTTCCTGCCTGGCTACTGGCCAGTCCGCACTTTATTAAGCCAATACGAGTGACAAATCTTTACAGGGTAGAAGAGCACTATCCCACAGCACCGGCCATCACAGCCATTGCCAAGGAAATCTTGGGGAAGAGTTCCCACCAGGAGCAGATTAAGGAGACACAAAGACGGAAGGTAACACAGTCTCCCGTGGTGATATTTTGTTTGTGATCTAATAAATAAAGCTTGCCTGAAGATCAGAGTGCAGAGCTAAGCCACTAGTTAGCCATTGAGGTGAGGCACTGGTGACATACACCTTTAATCCCAGCAATTGGGAGGCAGAGGCAGACAGACCTCTGTGAGTTCAAGACCACGCTGGGCTACATGAGACTGATCCGGTTTAAAAGAGAAACAAAGCCAGGTGGTGATGGCTCAAACCTTTTGATCCCAATATTTGGGAGTCATATGCTTTTAATCCCAACACTAAGAAGGTGGAGACAGGAAGAGATATGGTTGGGCAGAGAGAGGATGAGAAGGCAGCAAGAGACAGGAGCTCAGGGCATTCAGTCTGAGGATTCGAGGAGACAGGATCTTGCCTTATTCAGTCTGAGGATTCTGTAGAGGTAAAAAGTCTCTCTAGTGCCTGGCTCCTTAACTTCTCCGATCTTTCAGCATTTACCCCCACATCTGGCTCCAGATTTTTATTATTAAGATCAATTAGGATTCACACCACAGTCTCTCATGTAGAATCCTGGGAGAAAAGAGGCATCAGGTGCGGGCTCAGGAAACCTCCATAAGATACGGACATCCATCAGTGAAGCCGCATCTGCAGAAATGACAAAGGAGTCAGCTGAGGGTGACATGCTAATGACAGAGGAAGCCAGGATGAGGACGGTGACTCTATCCTGGTGCTGCCATTGACACTCTTCCATCTAACAAAGTTTAAAGTAAAAGTGTATTAAAGGGGCCTGGAGAGATGGCTCAGCAGTTGGGAGCACATATTACTCTTGTAGAGGACCAAGGTTCAATCCAGCATCCACATTGGCATCTCACACCTGTCTGCATCGCATCCCCACCCCCAAATGCATCTGCAACCCTGGAAGAGAGCTGCCGACCCCTGCAACCCCAGAGTATGGTGAGATAGGCAGGAGAGTGCCACAAGTTTGAGGCCGGCCAGAACTCCGTAATGACATCCCATCTCAAAGGAAACCAAAACCAAATGAACGGATTGTGATGACAGAATTCTCTGAAGCTTTCCAGGCAGGCTCCAAATAAAACCCAGATTTCTTACCCTGGCTGACAGTGCCCTGAGACCTGGCCTTGTCTAACTAAGCACCCTAGCATTGCCCCGGGTCTCCACTTCCCTGCTACCCCAAGTCTTGTGAGTCTTCATGTGCCAGCTTCAGTACCACTGTTGGGAGAAGCTACCTTGAGAGCAATCTCATGCCTCTGCTGTGTTTGCTGTCCCATCTCCTTCCTGTGCTGGAGGCTGTGCCAGACTGCCATGATGTTATCCCTCAGTGCCCACCCACCCACCTTTGAGGGAAGGAGGCCAGATGCGTGCATGTCAATCATGTTGACTGACCAGCTTGCCAGCCCCTCCCTGAACCTCACTGTTCCCTGAAACATCACAATCTTGGTCTTCTGGTTTCCCACGCTGCTCAGCCATGCTCTGTGTGTGCGTGCATGTGTGCATGTTTGTGTATGTGCACACACGTATGTGTACATGCATGTAGATAGCAGAGGGCAGCCTCATATGTCATTCCTCACAGGCACACCATTCACTGACCTAGAGCTAACCCAGTAAGTGGGCAATCTCAAGGGACCCTACCGTCTCAGCCTCCCTGGCAGTGGGATTCCAACTGCACTCAGTCAAATTACGTAGAATCTGAGGAATCGAACTCATGTCCCGAACCTTGAAAGACAAGCACTTATCAACGGAGGCGCCTCCCCAGCCTTAACCATTCTCCATAAATACAGTCCTTGGCCTAGGTATCCTGCAACTGGGAAGAGGTGGTTACCATTTAGTCACAGCTGCTGAGTCCTACATCCCAGGAAGACTTACGGCGTGCACAGTGAGGACCCACGGAGATCCCAGTCATTAGCATGCTGCATTATCCGCTGTTTCCAAACGATATTCTGTTAAAATGCCACAAGTAACTAACTGAGCCAGAAGCCTGAAAAGTACGCAGGGAGTCGAGACGCTCCCTTGTCTTGCCCACAGGAATGCAGAGGGATGTGGTGTCTCTGAGAGGAAGCCATTCTTCAGATTCTTCTGCCCCAAAGCTTCCCACTGAGCTGACTGCTGTGTGGTCTGTGGAACCTTCCAGAATGAATGAAAAGCCAGACTATCTTGGTGCTTAAGGCGTGTTTCCAATTATCTGTGCTGACAGAGAAGAGAGTATCTTCCTCCTCAGAAGAATGTTGTCCAGAGGGGAAGTCAGTGTTTACTAGGGGGAGGGAAGTGATGTAGGGAGAGGAGTTGGGGAGCGATGTGTGAGTTTCCCTTTGTGCTAAGAGCTACACTGCCCAACTCTCCACTTATGAATGGCTCAGATGGTAAAAACGTTACACTGTGTGTATTTTATCACAATCAAAAGAGACCCAGGGATACATTTTTAAAACTCAAGTCACAAAAACAGTCATAATATTCTGATGGGAGAAAAAAAAAATCAGCATCAATCATGGCACGGGGGAGAATACGGTTTTTTATCTTTAAAATCACGAAATAAAGAAATCAAGCAGCAGTGGGTTGTTTCTAGGGGGAATGGCTTCCACTCTCTTTGGAGGCTGTATTTTCCCAATTATATATCCTGCAGTAAATGTTTATATATCTTTTGTAATCGGAAAAACGCGTAAGAAGACACAGGCTGTGAATGGGCTTCCTGCTGGTGGACTGTGTATTTTAAAGTTATCCCAACGGCAAATGTCATGCTGTGTTGTATTTTAACACACACACACATACATACACACAGTGTCTTTTTTATTTATTTAGCGTGTAGGGGAATGTGTGTGTGTGTGTGTGTGTGTGTATACATTGAGGTTACAGAAGCTCCCAGTCAAACACAGTTTTATGTGGGAGCTGAGGATCTAAACTCAGGTCCTCACACATATGAAGTAGGCACATGACAAACAAAGCCAGCCTACAGGTCCCCAGGCCTCCAGCCCCTCAGTCCCCTAGCTTCCCAGTCCCTCAACCTCTCAGCCCCCAGCTCCTCAGACCCCCAGAACCCAGCTCTCCAGACGCCCAACCCCTCAGTCCCCCAGATCCCCAGTCCCTCAACCTCTCAGCCCCCAGCTCCTCAGTCCCCCAGATCCCCAGTTTCCCAAACCCAAGCTCCTCTCAGTCCCTCAGTCCCCCAGATCCCAGACCCCTAGATCCCCCAGTTCCTGAGCTTCCCAGCTCCCCATCTTAAATGTCTTTGTGGGGTGAGGGGGTTGGGAAACGGGGAGGACGGCAACTATTTCTTGCTTCCCGGATTCTTCCTGAGTCGGAATTGCCCCAGCAACTCTCCACCCCCATCTGGTCTGGACATCGGAGGAGGCTGAGTAAGTGGAAGGGCAGAGATGGAAAGAATCAAAGCCGTCTAAAATTCCTAGGTCCAATCCAGGGAGGAAAACCTTCTCTCCAGGAGGGTCGGGCTTGATTTGGCCCCCTAGGATTTGATTTAGTTACAGAAGGTTCTTGTTTTGTTTTGTTTTTGCGAGAATTCATTCCATTTATTGAGATTCAAATTGAGGCCAGGTTAAAGCCAACCCTCCTCTGATCTAGCAGGTAGCCCGCTGAGCGCGATCGAATCAAGGTGGTTGTAGGAATAAATAGCAATCTTCAGCGGGGTAAACCGCGCTCCCGAACTGAGCGAGGCCGCATCTCTTTGACACTCATTACAAAGAAAGACGTCTCGCAGGTGGGTGGTGTTCGCCACCTTCCAACGTGCTTTCGCGGTTTTGTTTGTTGTGCCACGAGGTTTGTCAGTTGAGGTGGGTAGCTCCAGGGCATTCCCCCCACACCCCGTCAAGAGCTGGGGGGAGAGAGAAGTGGGAAAAAGCTGGCCTAGAACAGAACTGTCCACGCGTGTGGAGGGGTGGGGTGGGGGGGTGGCCCAAAGAGCGGTGGTAGGGAAATTGGGCGTAGGTTGAGCCCAAGTGACTGTTAAAGGGACCTTATCCAGCTTGTTCCTGGTAGGACAGGGCAGAACTAGGCCCTCAGAGCTCCCCCACCCCCAAGGCGGGAAACTGCCGGACCACACCACCTGCAGTTTCCTGGAGCTCCTTCGGGGGCGCTGAAGTCTGGGCGGTGCCAAGGCTGCTCTTGGAGCTAAGGCTGCTCTGCACGGGCAGAGGCACCTTTCAGTGCCCTAGAGGATCTAGGCGGGCAGTGGGACTGCAGAGCCATGGGCTTCCCTGACCTTGTGTGCCAATAGGGTATTAAGCGACCAGGGGAAAGGAGTGGCCCAGCCCCTCTCACAGACAGGAAGGCAACCTGTTGGCCTGGGAGGCAGGTTGTGAGCCGTGCCGGGGGACATTACAGACACGGCACAGTTAAGTTCCATAAAAAGCCATGGTGAGCACCAAGAACACACTCAACTACTGCCGGTTACTTCCTGTGGTCACCACGGGGACCCGCAGCCCTGCAGACAGAGGCCACGGTATGGAGAATGTTGTGATCAACAGGTCTTAGTTAGGGTTTTTGTATTGCTGTGAAGAGACATCATGACCAGACATTTATTTATAAGACCACAGCAACTCCTATAAATAAAACCATTTAATAGAGGCAGCTCACTTACAGTTTCAAAGGTTCAGTCCATTGTCATCAGGATGGGGAGCATGGCTGCCTGCAGACAGATCAGGTAAATGTGGTGTTGGAGCTGAGAGTCCTACTTCTTGACTCAGAGGCAACAGGAAGTCAACTGACTGTCACACTGAGGGAGGCTTGAGAAAAAGAGACCTCAAAGCCCGCCCCCGCAGTGACACACTTCCTCCGACAAGGCCACACCTTCTAGCAACACCACTCCATTTGGGAACTGTTCTCTTTCAAGTCACCACACCACACTTCAAGGCCTAGACAGGTGACATTGATTGTGAGAGCTCTTTGTAAACAGAGGCCGCTTGTTCGTTCCCCGCCGCCCAGATCCAAAATAATCACACAGAAATTGTATTAATTAAATCACTGCTTGGCCAATCACTAAGGCATATTGCTAGCTAGCTCTTATGTCTTAAATGAACCCATCTCTATTAATATGTGCATCACCATGAGGTCGTGGCCTACTGGCAAGGTTCCAGTGGGCTCCCACAGGCATCTTTCTCCTTCAGCGGCTACATGGCACCCCTCTGACTCTGCCTTCTTTCCTCCTCTGTTTGCTTGGAGTTCCTGCTTTGCTCTATTCTGCTAAGCCACTGGCTGAAACAGCTTTATTCATTAACCACTAAAAGCAACACATATACAGAAGGACTTCCCACACCACCCCTTGCCTCCTTTGCTTTATCTGTGAGACAGTGACCATTTTGAAGTCCCCGTGGTGACTGCATGAATCCTGGCATTAGGTATTCAGTGACAAGAACCTCTGGATTCCAGACTTTCTACTCTCATTCATCCCTGGGACCAAATCCATGCCATGATGCTCCAGGGAGTCCAGAAGGACCTAGAGTGGTTCTGGGTTGCCACTGTGCGGTGATGCCCACTACCTTCCTTCTTCAGTAACTTGTCATTGGGTCCCTGCCTAAGTCAGGTCCAGGACCTGGATATACCAAAACCCAACAGGCAAGACAGCCTTGGCTCCTGGGACACACAAGGAGCTCAAACAGGGGTCAACACTGAGATCCCAGGGTAGAGTCAGAGGCAAAGCCCTCTGTTGCCCCCTTCCCTTCTCTCCGATGCTGGGGAGTAGCCCCAGGCCTAGTCATCACTTCATGGTTATGCAGCCTTGAGGAGGTGGCTTCGGTTTTCTGTGACTCAGTTTCCTAATTTGTAAAACAGTGCAGTGTCTGATATGCAGGGTTGTTCTGATGAGTAAATAAAGGGATATCACACAGTGGTCGTTGTCCAGGGTGCTCAAGGCCCTGAGTTTGGTTCCTAACACTGAATAAAGAAGAAAAGTAAATGAATTATCTCAAATAAAGTGCCTAGTGGGTGTTAGTGGTTGCTGCTTAGGGAACTGAATTTGTGATTATGTGGGCGCGCATGTGCAAAGGAGTACATACATACATACATACATACATCTGTGTTTGTGTGGTGTGGAGGCCAGAGGTCAGTTTTGATTGTAATTCCTCAGAGGCTGTCCATCTGCCTTGCTTTGAGAGCCTCACTAGAGAGTCAGCAAGGCTTTTCATATCTCCAGTGTGTTGGGATTACACGGGCATGACATCACTCTCGGCTTTACCTCATCGGTTCTAGAGATCTGAACTCATGTCTTCATGCTCCTACAGCAAGCACTTTGCCTCCGAGCCAACTCCCCTGGCCCGTGCTCTAGATCTTTCTAAGGCCCTCCTCTGACTTGACTCAGAGCCCACCTTATCCCTCCCCTGTATTCCTGAGGCCCTGGAGACAGCCCTGTCCCTCTGGAAGGACAAGGAGATGGGTAAGTCCTCAAATGAGAACCCATGTTTTAATTCTGGATAAAACAGAGCCCAGTAATATGGTTGAATGGTAAAGAACCTGGGGCTTGATGCCAAACAGATCTAGGTGGCTTTCCAGCTCCTCTCCCTTGTAATTGTGTGACCCTGGGAAGGAATGATACTTTGTTGTCTTGAACTCTAATTTTCTCAGTGAAAGTGGTGGCATTAGCTTAGACTTCACAGGCCTGTTGTGGATTGCCAGCTGCCACCAATTCAGTGTCTCAAACCATGGCCACCTGCTTCTCATATACATTTCTGGATTGGTGACTTGTACCGGGTTCAGCCCTTGGTTCTGCTGGGCTCAGTTCCCGCGTCTGTGGTCAAGGTGAGTGGGTGACCCCAGGTTAGGGCCTTGGTTTGCTGTTGACTGGGATAATTGCTCATGTCATTGTTCTGTGGCTAGCCTGGGTTTGTCTCCATAGTCTCAAGACTTCTCTGAACAAATGGTGAACAAACTCTATTTTCAGAAGTGCCTTCTGGGGACTGGGTAGATTGTCAGCAAAAGGCCTGTAGCAGAAGCATGAGGATTTGGCTTAGATCACTAGCACCCACATTTAAAAAGGGCGTGGAACTGGGTGCCATAGCTTGCACCTGTGGTCCCAACGTGGCGAAGCAGGAACAGGCAGAACCCTGGAGCTCACTGGCCAGCCAACCTAGCTGAACTGGTGGGCCCCCAGTTTAGCGAGAGACTCTGTCTCAAAAATATAAAGTGGAGAGTGACCGAGGGAGACCTGACACCTGACTGCCACATATGTGAATACGTATGTGCATATGCAATTCACAAGAACACAGACACAGATCCACACGTACACAGACACCACACACACACACACATACACACACACACACACACGATCAATTTCCAAGCCTCCCACAGAGGTCAAGTCATGTGACTAGATTCTAGTAGTGAAAGAATTGATGGGCAAGAGAGTGAGGAACTCATTTACCACCCTTTCTTTGAGGATAAAATGAAATCACAGAAGCCAGATGAAAGTGACCTCTGCCTGTGGATCCAGCTATTTGGGAGGCTAAGGCAGGTGAATCCCTTGAACACAGAAGTTCAGCGCTAACCTGAGCAACATAGCAAGACTCCATGGTGAAAAAAAAAAATTAAAAAAAAAAAAAGACTCCATGGTGAAGCTTCGTTCAGAAGGGTAATGGGTTGGAGAATTGTGTGACTGCTGATGAGCTTCCTAGATCTGATTGGTCCCTGAGGATTCCATGTTACCAATGGATCCTACCCCAATCAGTGGGTTCTGTTGATGGAATTGTAATTGGAACCATCTAATTATGATGGAAGATGGTATTAAAGGAGGAGGCAAAGCCTCGTCAAGGGAAATAGACCACTAGAAAATTGAAATTTGCCTGGTCCTTTGATACTCTCTGCTCTCTCCCACCCTGGCCTGAGCAACTTTGTCTCACCACATGGTCCTGGCCTGGAAGCTCTGCCTTGACAGAGTCAGACACAATGGATCCAGGGGTACATGGTGGACTCCTCTGAACCTGTGAACCGAAGTAAACCTCTATTATTTTAAACTGTCCCCATGTATCTGCCACACCGGGAACACCTGATGCCCAAGTCTCTTAAAAAAAAAAATGAAACATAATTTAAATGACACAGAGAGCTTGGGTGGCTTGGGTGGCATCTGTCTGGAACTCCAGTAGGAGGATGCCCGCTTTGGGATAATGCTCTTGTACACTGTAAAGATTTGTCACTCCTATTGGTTTGATAAAATGCTGATTGGCCAGTGGCCAGACAGGAAGTATAGGCAGGGCAACCAGATTAGGAGAATTCTGGGAAGAGGAAAGGCAGTGTCAGTCACCAGCCAGACGCAGAGGAATCAAGATGAGAATGCCTCCCTGAGAAAAGGTACCAAGCCACATGGCTAAACATAGACAAGAGTTATGGGTTTAAGTCATAAGAGCTAGTTAATAAGCCTGAGTTAATACGCCAAACAGTTTATAATTAATATAAGTTTCTGTGTGTTTCTTTGGAACTGAATGGCTGTGGAACCAGGTGGGACAGAAACTTCCATCTACAGATGCCCACAAGTTTGCGGTTAACATGGTCTATGTAAAGAGTTCCAGGCCAATTAGGGCTACTTAGCAAGACTCTATCTCAGGGCTGGAGAGATGGCTCAGTGGTTAAGAGCACTGACTGCTCTTTTTTTTTTTTAAATATTTATTTATTTATTTATTTATTATGTATACAGCATTCCTTCCATGTATGGCTGCAGGCCAGAAGAGGGCACCAGACCCCATTACAGATGGTTGTGAGCCACCATGTGGTTGCTGGGAATTGAACTCAGGACCTCTGGAAGAGCAGCCAGTGCTCTTAACCTCTGAGCCATCTCTCCAGCCCCCTGACTGCTCTTTCAGAGGACCCAAGTTCAGTTCCCAGCACCCGCATGGCAGCTCACAACCTTCTGTATTTCCAGTTCTAGGGGTTCTGATATTCTCTTCTGGACTCTGTTGGCACTAGGAATGCATGCAGGAGGAATACAGACATATATTCAGGCAAATATACTCATACACACAATAAAAATAAGTCTTTCTAAAAAATCCTTTTTCAATAAACAATGAGTTTATAAGCCTGGGTGTTGAATTACTATGTAGATAATGATTGCATTTCTCTCTGGAGATTCTTAGTATTAAAGATAGATCTGAGAAGGTTACATTATTCTGCGCACTGATCTTAGAATGATCAGAACTCTTTATTTCTTGTACAGGGCTTGAAGTGCCTGGTAATGATATTCTCTCTCCTTCCAATGATGGCCCTCTGCAAGCTTGGACCCTCTTGTCCCCTCAGATCACACTGTTATGGGCTTCTGACTCCTGGCTAGGTAGGGGCTATGCTTTGGTTGGGTATGGAAGGAAAGTACACAAGACAGAACTTTGGCCTTCTGCAATCCCCTAACTAGAATCTCTGGTAGGAGAAAAACTGAGGCATAATGGGAAAACAGGAGAACTTATGGGGATATGGGAAGAGAAAGGAACTACTTACCTTGGAATGTGACTGAAGCCTCTGACTGTCTGAGAAGCACACGTTCCAACAGAATTAGCAGCATTTGCAATGAAGGCTTTCCCACATAGAGCACTCTTTCCACACATGGGCTGTTTTTCTTTTCTTTTTTGTTATTTTTTTTAAATAGCAATGACCCAGCTTCACAACCCAAATGGATATGACTTTGAGTAGGGCTTTATTTCTTCCCCAAGACGTTCTCTTGGCATCTCCGATCAGACCTTGTTTATGTGAATGTACCCTACCTGCCTGAATCCCTGAGAGACTGAGTTTACTTTATGGATTGTCACCCTGATGGAGCCATCTGCATGTGGCTCTGCAAAGACAGTAATGAAGTGCGGGTCTTAAGGAAGTTCACTCCTTCACTCTGGGGGGGGGGGTCTTACTTTCTTCCTGTGGGCCTTTTTCTTTCTCTTAGCCCCTGTCTTCAAGTCTATACTAACATATATCAATTAAACGCCACTCAACTTTTAAAAGAAAATCACTTAAATAAAACAAGGTCTCATGTAGCCCAGGCTAGCCTCAAATGTGCTATGTAGCCAAGGCTGGCCTTGAATTACTCCTCTTGTCTACACATCCCAAGTGCTGAGATCACAGATCTGCACCTACCATGCCGTTGTCCCCTCCCCATTTTCCTCTGGGCTGTGAAGATAGTAGCCAAGCCACATACCCTACCTTGGCATCAGTGAAGGATGGTGGCTTCCATCTCTACCACGCATCTGCAGAGCCCTGGGGCTGGGAACGCTTTGCACACAAAAAAAGGCCACAGAGACTCGGTTGCCATCTCATTTTTTTTGTTTTATTTTGACCCGCTTCTCACTTTTCAAAGGACCGGAGGCTGGGAGCTGTTTGCAGAGCTTTCCCCCCAGGCTGTCCTTTCTTCTGTTCCCCAGCTCCCCGAAGGGGCCTCCTGCCCTGGTTTCATCTCTTTCTGCCACAGCCTCGCATCTGCCTAGGGGCTGCTTCTAGCTGGAGCTTCAGCTTCAGGGGACTCCAGGGGGTGGGGCAGAGCCACTGTGGGCTCTTCCAGGTAAGGCTGACAAAGTCTGGAAGCTCCGCATGTCTGTGCCCATGTTTCTCCCTGCCAGGGTGTGCTCTCCCCTTTCTGAGGAGTGGTTACTCCCAACCCATAAGGGAAAGGGACTTCTTTGTTTGGAGCTGGAGGGTTTCCAGGGGGCCTGAAGCTTTCTGATATTTCTCCAAACTCTAAATCATCCAGAGAAAATGGCAGTGTTCTGACCTGGGTAACCACCAATCGGCAAGCAGGTGGATCTTGAACTCCCCTCCCTGCCTGACACAGCTGGTGCTTACATGTCTGAAACCCAGACGCCCTAAAAGAGGACTAGCTTTCATCTTGAGAGACCTCATACCTCAGACAAGGAAAGAACAGTACAGACAGCTTAATTCATAGACAACCTGGCTCCTCAGAGGCCCTGGGCAAGGGAGCTGGGGTGTCGGGAGTGGTGGTGGGGGGAACCCTGTCCTTCCAGCTGGACCCTCCAGGACAGCTGGGAGTTCTTCTGGGCTGTCCTTGAGATTTTGGCTTAACAGGAAGTGTCTTGTTCTCACATTGTGCCCCTGGAGCTTGCTGGGGACAAACCCATTTTACAGATGTAGGCCCTGAGAGAATGAAGGTTCATAAACAGAGGATGATTGGTTGTCACAGATAAAGTGAGGTCAGGAAAATCCCAGGGATGGGGCTGGTGTCCAGCCAAGGTGAGGTTGGCTTCTAGCACACTTGTTTGTTTAGCGTCTCAAGATGGGGTCTCATGAATCCCAGACTGACCTCAAACTTATGATATAGCCAAGGATGACCTGGAATTTCTGAGCCTCCTGGCTTTACCTCCCAAGGGCCGAGTTTGTACACACGGTCCCACCACGCCCCGTTATTGCAGTGTCAGCGAGGTAACCCTGGGCTTCATGCCGGCTAGGCAAGCACTCGACCAAGCCACACCCCCAGTCCCTCTAGCACACTTTAAAGAAACGAAGTCCTCAAATTGTGTCTCTAGGGAAAATTTCCCTAGACTCCCACCTGGAAATGGGGCAGTGGTAGTGAGGGGTTGTGTACAGAAGCGTGTGTAATGTTGATGACGTCACTGCACTGAGACCCCTGTATGAAGGATGCCTGGGCCGCTCCCTCCCACCAGCCAGCTCTGACTTTCTCACTGAGCATCACCAAGGTCAGCTGTGTGTCCTACAGCTCAGCTTGAAAGGGGCAAAGCCATGCTCACTTCGGCAGCACATATACTAAAATTGGAATGATAGAGAAGATTAGCATGGCCCCTGCGCAAGGATGACACGCAAATTAAAAAAGAAAAAAGAAAAAAGAAGGGGGCAAAGCCCCAATTCCAGGTAAATGTTAGAGCCTGTGTTTGTTTCAGCAGCCGTGCGCTTCCAGATAGGACTTGAGCTGTCTTCTCTGGTTCTGGGGGAGGCTTCAGAGAAGAATGAGGAAACAGACCATTTTATTTATGATAGAGAAAGAAATCAACAGGGGGGACAAATCCACAGGCCCAAAGGGAGGGGAGCCTGTTTAAATAGAGTGAGATGCGTTCACTTGCTGGAATATTCTGTGACTATTGAAATGATGTTTACCCAGCGTTTGTAATAACACGGAAGATGCTTATTCTGAAAACGCCGTGTGCAGAAGGAAGCAGCAGAATTGTATGTTCAGCACAAACACACCCGAGCAAAAACCAATCCAAACAAAACCCACAAACAGAGGAAAGGGACCTGAGGGGCACGCACTCCAGCAGGAGATGTCTTTGGGTGGCAGAACTGAGTTTTCTTATGTTCTTCTCTATCTTCCAATTCTATCTCTATTTATTTTTGTATAAAGGGGCATGGACTGGCTTAACATGGAAAGTAACTCAAGCGTCATTTTCCTCCCTCCCAAAAGAGTAAGAACTCTTATTAGAAAAAAGCAAGACAGACGGTCCTCGGAGAGCCGGTTGACACTCAGGTCACCTGGAAGCTGAGGCCAGGAGGTCGGCAGACCCCGGTCTATTTTCCAAAGTCAAGTGGTCAGCCTAGACTCCGAGCCCACGGGCAGCAGATGCCAGCTGGCTGTCCCCCAGCTGCAGACATGGACATGGTATCTGTGACTCCCTGGTAATTATGCTGGCTGCTGACACCAAGTTGGCTTCTCCCAGATCTGTCATCTACCTCTCTTCCACCCTGTGGTTGTCTTCCTCTGAAGCAGCTCCGTTCCTCAGCCTTTGTGGCAGAACCATTCCCCTTCCTGCTCGGTGCTTCTCCCCAATTCCTCCTCAGATACCATCTCATCAGGAGGCCTGATCAGAGCACTTACCTGGCTTTGCCCTTGTCTTAGCGGTTACTTGAGCTAAGTTCAAAGTCTCTCTTCCTGTGCTTAGTCTACGAACCAGCCACAGAGCGGTGCCAGTCCAAACAGCCTGCACGTGTTCATTTCACCAGTGAACTCTGACCACCGTGTCTAAGCTGGGTTCACTGGGTTACTTGGTTTCACTGTAACCCCTTCCATCCCCCAAACCAGCTCCTCAACAAGCCAGCTCTGACGTGCCAGCTCTGACCTATCAGCCATGACTGCTGGGTTTCTGTTTTGAACAGTTCGGAGGTCAGGGATATAGGAATTGATTGGTGATGTCTGCCACATAGCATAAGGGAGGCCCAACAGGCTGATCTCAATGGCCCCTCTCTATAAAGACCACACTCACCATTCGCTGGTTCTAGAACATCTTTTTTTTTTTTTTTTCAACTTCTCTGGAGTACTTGCCTGGTTCCTACCATTGGTGTGCCTCAGGCTTCTGAATGTGTCTCAAGTGTGTTCTCTCTTCTCTTGGATAGAATCTATCCCACACCTTTCTCAGCTTGGCTGGGGTTTTGCCTTCTGTCTGGCTCATGGCCAGAGGCTGCCCTCAGACATATGCTCACTTGTGCCTGGGATCTGGAGGTATCTTCCAAAAGCACCTTGTCTTGATCTGGGACCACCATGCCAGGTAATCAGATTTATTTATTTATTTATTTATTTTGTAATCTGATTTTTCTTTGGGCTGCCAGCTCACAAATGACATGGAGACTTATTATTAATTATGAAAGCTCGACCTTAGCTTAGGTTTCTCCCATTAGCTCTTTTTTTTTTTTTTTTTTTTTTTTGGTTTTTCGAGACAGGGTTTCTCTGTAGCTTTGAAGCCTATCCTGGAACTAGCTCTTGTAGACCAGGCTGGTCTCGAACTCACAGAGATCCGCCTGCCTCTGCCTCCCGAGTGCTGGGATTAAAGGCATGCGCCACCACCGCCCGGCTTCCCATTAGCTCTTATAATTCAAATTAGTGCATTTATTTTAATCTATGTTCTGTCAGGTTGCTCGTTACCTCATCGTCTCTCTGCACTGCCCAAGCTGCTTCCTCCGCGTCTGGCTGGCAGCTCTGCCTTCTTCCCAGAGTTCTCTCTCTGCCCAGAAGTCCCAGCTATACTGCCTGCCTAGCTATTGGCTGTTCGGCTTTTTATTACACCAATCACAGCAATACATTTTCACACGGCGTACGAATATTCCGCAACCTCCTTTGACTCTCTTTACTGAAGCGTTCCCTCCCACGGCCCCGATGTTCCTCAGAGGTTGATGCCTGAGTATTGATATAGCCTTGGCAGAGGGCAGGATTCCCTCCCTGAAGACCCACCATGGCCCAGACAGCCTTTCTTACTCAGTTCTCACTCGAGAATCACTCAGCTGCTTCCTCCTCCCATGTCCTCAGCCAGGGATAGTCACCTTACATGGTCCAACAAAAACTCCACGCCCACCTCCTCCTTGGTCTACATTCCAATCCTGCATCTTCCAAAAAGTCCCCAGACTCAGTTCTAGCAGCTGCGTGGCCACCCACGGATCTGCTTGGCCATCAGTGGGAACTGGGGAGGACTTTAAAGGGACACAGAGCCCAGAGAGTTCTTCTCCCCCTTGTCAGGCCCACCCCAAATGTGACTCACACCTCGTGGTTCCTGGGCAGTTCCAAGAGCATCAAAAGGTTGTTTTTTGTCTCCCTCAGAATGGAACACCGGCACGACAGAGTAAAAGGTGAGACCAGGTCCTCTGTCTTCCTCCTGGAACTGGGTCTTCTTGGATGTAAAAGACTGAGGGCTTGGAAGTCCCACTGGGATCTCCCCTCTTCTTAGCTCCATGCTGGGCCTGCTTCTCCCTGTGGCTTCCCATCTGACCTGGCAGACAGGACGGTTACGGCCATGGAGGGGACCGTGCTGATGAGCTGGATAGTGGTGGCTGTCCTGGCCTGTAGGCAGAGAGAACTCTGGGGAGAGTGCTGTGGTCAGGTGGGAGTGGGCATGGCAGAGGCCTGGCAAAGGGGAGTCTAGAACCACATCCGGACCCCATCTCCCAAGACTTCGGCAGCACAACGACTAATGTTCAATTAGTATTCACATAGAACTTGTGCTCAGATGGAGACTTCTCTTCCTTCCAGCACATAGAACTGGAGGCAACCGAAAAAGAAAAGCAGGCCTCTGTCAGTGTGCTCTACAAACAGATGTTCCCGTCGGTGCCTTCAGTTTTAGCTGCGGCAGTCCTTCTGGCTGAACCTCAGGGGTATCACGAGCTCCTTCCTGCTCCTGCCCAAACCTGCTCCTTCAGTTGTTCCCACCAGTGCTTTAGATGCTTCTAGATGCTTCAAAGTGGGTCCCAGTGCTGGTCTGTGGTCTGTGATGGATCACAGAAAGCCAAGCAGCTTCAGGGGCCCCTGGGGGTTCCCGGCACCTAGAACTGTGATCAGGATAAACCTATGGTCCCGAGTTTCAGTGGGGTCCTGACATAGCCCCTGCCAGGAATTCTAATTTGAAGTACAGTGCTGGTCTGTCATTCACACAGTTGTAGACACCCATTGTCCTGGAATGCTGGGCCCTGGCTTCACAGTTTCAGCCGGCCTTCGAACCAACCACAGAGGTGCAAGAATTCTCCAAGGCCCTGTAGCCTATGGTGGAGAGATAATTTTCTACCCCTCTGCCATGTTCCTTCCTACCTCTTATCCAGAGTGATGGGCAGAGAGTTTTGCTGCATCCCCTTGGAGCATCGTGGAGGGGCTATTAGACAGGGGTTTGAGGCATATCAGGGAAAGGCAGAGTCAGGACGGCAGGCAGAAGGGTGCCCCGTGCAGCAGGGAAACCCTGTAGCTCCTTAGGCACAAACCTGGGCGAGATGTGGTCGGCCAGGAAACAGAGCATGCGCTTGCGCCCCACACAGTAGATATGATTATCCACCACGGCACACTGGAAGGCTTCAGGGTAGGGCAAGCGGTACGTGGCGCACTCATACCAGAGGCGGGTGCTGGAATTGCAGCGGTACACGCTGATGCCCAGGCTACGGTTGAGGTCAAAACGGTAGAGAAAGCCATTGACGGCCACCATCTCAGCGGTGCGGTCCTTGCTGCCTCCCGTGGGGCCCGCCCACCAGCGCTGCTCCTGGGTTGAGAATCGGAGTAGCAAGTAGCGAAGGCTGCCTCCAGTGACAAAGATCTCATTGGCGCATACTGTGGCTGTGTGTGCCAGGGCAAATGTGTCATTAGGGAGCGGCGGGGCAAAGGTCCAGCGGTCCACTCGAGGGTCATACCGCTCCACGGTGTTCAGACACTCACCTCCAATGGCATAGAGGTGCCCCTCCAGGGCCACCAGCCGGCAGTGTGGCCGGGCCTGGTTCAGTGGGCACACCTCACTCCAAATTGCAGTCAGTGGGTTGTAGCAGAAGACACGGTTGGAGGGTTGGCCCCCGGGTCCCTGGCAGCCAGACACCACGAACAAATAATTGAAGAGAGTACAGATAGCACAACCCCGGGACATGGCCTCCATGGGCAGCTGGGCCAGCGGGTGCCAGGCATCCTGCACACTGTCATAGCAACAGAGGCTGCCACTGTCTTCCTGGGGACACACGTCGGCCACCACCAGGCACTTGTGGCCACGGAACCGTCGCTGGAGGATCAGCTCTCGTTCTGTCCCACTCAGGCCCCCGTAGATGGCTGTGCTGCGGAGGACCTGGAGGTAGTTATCACTCATGACCTTGTAGGCTGCCTCCTTCAGAGCCTCTAGGCCCTGCCTCTTGGCCAAGGTTAGCACCTCAAAGCAATTGCCCAGGTCCAGGTGGACCTCCTGAGCTGAAGCCGGGGTGAGCTGGATGTGAAAGAAATTGGTGCCAGCTACGAGTTGCACATGGGGCTCCCCATGACTGCAGGCTGAATCTATCTGAGCTTTCTGATCCAGGTGGGCAGGAGGGGGCGTCCTGAAGCCTTCAGGCTGCAGCTGGAGCTCCGGGTTCTCAGCGATCTGCAGTAGACTCACCTTTCTACTGAAGCCTGGTGTGGAGGGGGCTGGCACAGGAGGTGGGGTCGTGACTTCAGCTATATTCTCTGGCTTAGCAGCTGGGTCTCTGGAGTCGGCTCCTGTGACCAGGGACTCTGGCCCAGGCGCAGGGGATGAAGCATCAGTTAGAGCTGCCATGCAGGGGATCGGCCTGGAGACAGCCTTTGATGTGGACTCCACAAAATAGTCATATACCCTGCCCTTCAGCTTGGGCCCCGGTCCCTCTGCCTTCTGTATAATATTCTCCTCCATCCGGATCCGGGCCATGGATGAGAAGGTGTAGGAGGCATTGGTGGTTCCTTCCCGCTGCTGCGTGGCCAGGCCCATGTCTGCAGCAGCCTGGAGGGCCCCAGTCTCTCCTCTGCTGACCCCTGTCACATGGGTGAAGGCCCAGCTCTGTTTCATGTCACTGCTGACCACTGTGGAATCAGTGCAGCAGTCGGGGGCTCCCGGGTCCCCAGACCCTGTTTGCTCTGGGGGTCTGTTGTCTGGCCATGGCGAGCTTGTGTCACCCACCCAGCAGCAACCCACTCCTGGGGCAAGTCTGGCTGGGGAACTTACGGGTTCACATCCCAAATGAGGGAGGTGGGGAGGGCTGGGCTTACCTCTAACAGCTGTTCCGGCTTCTACCTGGCTACCGCAGGGAGGAGGCACCTGCTGAGAGTCTGGGCTCTGCCCTCCCTGATTCTCACCGGAGCCTTTCCTTGTGGACTCCTCAGATCTGGGGATGACCAGTTGGCAGGAGTCTCCCGGATCCTCCAAGTTGCCGTCCAGTGGGGCCCCAGCCCCCTTGCTGGTCTTCCTGCGTCTTGTCCCCTTTGGCAGGGTCCCTGGAGAAGCCCTCTGGAAGGCAGCTTGCCCCCAGCCCTCTGCACCATCATCTTCCTTGTTATTTCTCCCTGCTTGCCCAGCTGGGGCAGGTCTGGACCTGTAGAGTTTGTAAGCTGCAGTTACCAGGAGCAGCGCAGCTGCAGACAGCACCACCTTGCTGGTCAGCTGCATGTCCAAATGCCAGTCGTAGGTCTCTGCTCCAGCTCCGGTGGGAAGCATGCTGGCCAGGGACAGAGGAGAGGAATGCCAAGAATCTGATTAATGATTGCCCAATAAGGACCAGTTCCTGGATCCTGCTGCAGAGTGGGAGGGAGTCCCTAGCCGGTTCTGGCCAGCTGAGTTCCTGGAGCAGAGGTGACTTTGTGTTGGCTGAGGTGGCACTGGGGCAAGGGATGGTTAAGGTCACTGCTGGCCTCTTTCGATCTTCCCCTGAAGTTGGGGGACAAGGATCCTAACCAGAGGCTGGGCTTGAGATCAACCTCCTGCCGCGGCTGGAGGGCACTCAGAGTATCAAAGAGGCAGGAAGCTCCGAGATCTGTCACCTGATACCTGGAAGCGTGTGCAGCTGGATTTTGTGTGCAAATGTGTTTTCTCTTTTGCAAATCCTTGGGTTGGAGGCTTGGGCAGCTTTTGTCGTGGTTCCTGGGGCAGGTGGTGCCACAGGTCCTGAATGAGTAGGGATGGTCTTGGCCCCAACAGAGGGGTCAACATTTAACTGACCAAGCGAAGAGGCAGTGGAGGAGGGTGAGCCTGGGCCAGCAGCCAAGCCACCTGACCAGGCTCTTGACCGCCTCTGCTGTCTGGGTCTTGACAAGTTGAGGAGAAACCAGCTCAGCTAAAGCAGATGGGGAAATGTAGCGCATCAGCATGCAGAGAAAGTGAGACGCTAAAACGCACCCTCTTCTTCAGGATGAGCCACCCTCCTAGGCAAAGAGGTCCGTGGAGGGCTGACACCCCTCAACCCTCATAGGCAAAGAGGTCTGTGGAGGGCTGACACCCCTCAACCCTCATAGGCAAAGAGGTCCGTGGAGGGCTAACACCCCTCAACCCAAATCCACACTCACGCTAACATCAGCACTGTGGACCATGGACCCAATCTGCCCAAGTTTGCTATTTACCATGTGACTTCAGGTAACTTCTCTGTGCTTCCATTTCCCTATCTGAGAAGTGGGAGGGGGGGGAAAGACGGCAGGTGAACCGGCTCAGGTTGTAGTTAACAAGTGGGAAGCCCCATGTTGCTAAAGCTCTGGGAGTCTCAGCTGCTCCTATCCCTGCTCCCCGCACACACCAGGGTCCTCTAAGGGTTCTCACGGGTGGGTGTAGAGGTCGCAGCTGCAAGGGAGTTTCCAAGTCAGTGAGCAAGAGCTGGGCCCAGCCCTGCTCTGCGGAACCCTCCATCCATGCCCAGGATTCAGGTGGCTGAGCTGCCTAGACGCCCTTTGCACACACGGTCTACTCTTTTGGTGCTGTCTTCTGACTGGAAAGTGAAAATAAGATCCATTTGGAGGGCCCAGGAACTTGGTTCTGAGGGCTCTGACCGTGGGAAACGCTACACTTGTATGTATGTGTGTGGACGTGCGTGTGTGCATGCACATATGTATGTGTGTGCATGTGTGTATGTGTGTACATACATGCCATAGCATACACGTGATGGTCAGAGACCAGCCTTAGGAGTCTGTTCTATCCTTCCACCGTGTAAAGCCTGAATACTGAACTCAGTTTGCCAGGCTTGACTGAGAGCTTCTACCCACAGAGCCATCTTGCTGGCCTCCTAGGATCTTTACTCCCTTATCAGGGTGACCCTCTACTCCACAGCCTCAGTTTACCCTTCTGCGTCATGTCCAGGTTCAGTCAAACTCCAGGCCTCCCTGGGCCCTTCCATGTCCACCTCACTGAGCTCTTCATCCTTCCGAACTGGCCTTTCCTTCCTCAGTCTGTTTCCCAGGCTTTATTCTATCCAAAGGCCCCGAGCAAGGCGTTTGTCTTCAGTGCGATTGACTCCTAGTGGCCCAGTGGACCTGGGCTTAGTGGACCATTTCCAGCGAGGGAGGGGCTATGAGCCGAATCAGGTGGACTTCTGGTGAGGTCAGAGCGCATGCTCACACATGAGATGGCGGTCTCCACCTCTCAGCGCTCTACTTGTGAATGTTTGAAATGTGGCTTTATTGTTCCTCTGTTACAGGGAGGCCACCAGAGCAGAGAATGCAGCCATGAGAAGAGGGTTTGTCACTCACGGTCCTCAAGAGGAGGGGGGGGGTGTCTACTCTGGGTGGGTGGGGGGGGGGTCTCCAGGAAGGTCAGAGCGCAGAGGGAGAGGGGAAATCCAGGCTGAGCATTTCTCGTCCGGAAGGTCAGAAGCCATGATTCGTACAGAGAAGGCGGAAGAAGGGAGGCTCTGGGGTCCCTGGAGGCAGCCTCTCCCTTCCAGAGTGTTAGGATTCTAGTTCAGGCTTCCATCTGCAGGTGAACAAACATTACCTAAAGGCCATAAATTACAGACTTTTTTTTTAAAGTCTCCGTTCAGAGAAAACCGAAATGAACAAATGAAGGCAGAAGTGAAATTAAAAGATAATTGGAAGCTTATATCGGGCTTCTGTGGATGCGCCTGCCCGCCACCAATCTGGTCTCCTGCGTGCTCAGGCAGGATAAATTGACAACTCTCATGGTAGCCCCAGGGGAAGGCTGAGCCCTCACGTGGATGCCACACAGATCAACAAGCCCATTCTGAGCAGGCAGCTTTGCATCCGCTAGGCCTCTGCTGTGCCCAGCTCAGTTTCCCAGGGTGGAGCTCACAACCCTGGTGACCGTGGTAAGTGAAACCCAGGACTGAGGAAGGTTGGTGTGGAGAATGAGGGACCCCCGGGGACACCGGAGAAACGTGGAAGACAGATGTGTGCCCTCTTCATGTACAGTGCATGCCTTCATGTGCCCGGACACATGAGGGAAGGTGTAGGGGACCTTTGGAGTGCAAAGGTCAGAGATGAGGTGACCCTGGTTTTGCCAATGGGGAAACTGAGGTTCAGAGTGTATGGGCCAAATGTGGAGGCTCACTCCTGGAATCCCGGCACTAAGCAGTCAGAGGGAGGTGAATTTAAAGTCGGCTTCGGTTACATAGTGAAACTGTCTCAAAATACACACTCACACACAATCATCCTCTCAAACCCTCAGAAGTTCAAACGAACTCACACTCAGTAACTCACACATTCACTTACATTAAGACTCAAACATGCTGGGCAGTGGTGGTCCACGCCTTTAATCCCAGCATTCAGAAGGCAGAGGCAGGTGGATCTCTGTGAGTTCAAGGCCATCCTGGGCCACAGAGTGTGTTCCAGGGTAGCCAGGCTACACAGAGAAACCCTGTCTTGAAAAGCAAACAAGTAAAAAGGACTCAAATTCCTTT
Source organism: Arvicola amphibius (assembly GCF_903992535.2). Taxonomy (NCBI): domain Eukaryota; kingdom Metazoa; phylum Chordata; class Mammalia; order Rodentia; family Cricetidae; genus Arvicola; species Arvicola amphibius. Next base: position 12,780,480 of record NC_052052.2, on the reverse strand, counting down.
GTGTTCACAATACTTATACGCTCAAATAAACACTTCTCACACAACATTCACCCTCACCCTTGTACACACACACACACACACACACTTATTGAACATTTATAAACATCCTCACAAACACACTCACACATCACAGCCATGTGCTCACACATACCTTTTTACACACTCACAACACCCTCAAATATACACATGTACACACTAACACACACGCACACACATTGTTAAACAATCACACTCACAATCACACAACCCTCAAACTCTCTTCCTCACATGTAATCACAGTCACACTAACACACTCTCACACATGCCTAGTATTGCACACTTACGCACACACTCAAATGCCAACACAGTCACAGAGATACACGGAGTCTTACAGATACGCAATTCCCACACAGACTCACAGCTCACATCTATACACACTCAGATACACACTCTCAGATGTATACAAGCACAGTCTCACTCACACACACAGAAACATGAATTTACACATGCACAGTATATGTGTATACACACACTTGCCTTTCACACATGTTCTCACATTCAAAACATCCACAGACTCTTACACATTCACACAAGCATACTCAACAGAACCACATGAAATCACGCCATCGTTTACACTTACACAATCTTACACACTCACATCACACTCGCATAGTCACAGGGACACAGTCTTTACTGACATGCTCTGACACACTCGTGCCTGCCCACAGAATCACGCTCTCATACACTTGTGTATACATGAACTCACAGAATACTCGCTCGTGCCTTCCTGCTTACACTGACACGCACCCACACAAAATCATACGTACAACCACACACAACGGGTCTCACACACACAGACCACACTGCTGCACATCATCACACACTCGTGCACCCACACACTTGCACCTCACTCGGTCTCACACCCACGTTCAGTTGTGCACATCCAATGGCTGCTGGGATTATAGATGCACCCTGCCTGGCTTTTGACACGGGTGATGGGGATCTGAAGTCAGGACCACAGGCTTCTTCAGCAGGCACCGTGCCAACGGGACCATCACCCCCTTTAGAGATGAAGACGTTGCAACTCCTAGGAGACAAGAATGCCTCCCATTCAAGGTCTTGTGCGAAGTCAGTTTCCTCTTTGACCTCAGACCCGCCATACATGTGGACCATTGGACTGCCTGTGTTCCAGGTGAGCACAGATTGGCAGCAGTAACACTGGGACTCAGGAAAAAACAAGGCTTGCTGTGATTGGTGAAAGGGGTCCTGGCCTGGAAGGAGTTTCCAAGTCTTGTCATGAAGGGCTATGCTGTTTAGATTTAAGAAATAAAATAAGCGCAGGTGGTGTGTGCCTATGAATTTGATGGCGAAATTGACCATGTGAAATTCATGGTTGCCATAGGAGACAGCAGCCTGTATCCTGGTGTTTTCTTCCTGGGGTAGAAGGAGGTGAGGGCAGGAAACATCCCGAGGTGGGAGCACAAATCAGTAAAGTCTTCCTACGTGGCCAAGATCCCTCTTCACTGTGGACTTGGAGCCCGAAGTCACGCTAAAAACAGTAGCCAGAGCAGCGTTCACTGCTTCCTTCCACCATTTTGGCTCCATGCTTGAAGGAGCTGCAGACGCCACCTCCTCCAGCTCTCAATGGCCCGGCCAGGCTGTAGATTTACCTAGTCCGCTGCTGAGTAAATCATCCCACAAGCCATTCTTGAACAAGTCTTGCTAATTGCCCCAAACAGCATGGCCCAGCAGCTGGTTAGCATGAGGGACTTGGGTTCCATCATTGTCCCCCAAATCAAAAATCTTCTTTATAGATCCTGAATGAGTCTAGGGAGGGACCAGAAGTACCCAGACAGATGTCCAAGTCACCATGACCCTGAAAATCAGCTGCACAGCCCTGGAGATTGAGAGCACCTGTGTTGTCTCCCATCCTGAGGCAGTGGCTCCTGGATATTTGAGTTCTTGTATGGTCTATTTCCTTTCAAATTTATTTATTATGATGATTTTTAAATTATTTAAAGTGCATAGGTGTTTCCCCCACATGTACGTATGTGTACCACATACATATGCATGTCTGGGGACTGTGGAAGCCAGAAGAGGGCAGTTGATCACCTGGAACTGGAGTTACTACTGATGGCTGTGAGCTGTCCTGTGGGCGCCAGGAACCAAGTCTCTGTCTTCTGGAAGAGCAGCCAGTGTTCTTAACCACTGAGCCATTGCTCCAGCCCCTAGTTTTATTATTTTTAATTGTGTGTAGATGCATGTGTTTATATGTGCCTGTGAGTGCAGGTACGTGCATGTGTTTATATGTGCCTGTGAGTGCAGGTGCATGCATGTGTTTATATGTGCCTGTGAGTGCAGGTGCATGCATGTGTTTATATGTGCCTGTGAGTGCAGGTGCGTACATGTGTTTATATGTGCCTGTGAGTGCAGGTACATGCATGTGTTTATATGTACCTGTGAGTGCAGGTACGTGCATTTGTTTATATGTGCCTGTGAGTGCAGGTGCATGCATGTGTTTATATGTGCCTGTGAGTGCAGGTGCGTACATGTGTTTATATGTGCCTGTGAGTGCAGGTACGTGCATTTGTTTATATGTGCCTGTGAGTGCAGGTGCATGCATGTGTTTATATGTGCCTGTGAGTGCAGGTGAGTGCGTGTATTTATATATACATGTGAGTGCAGGTGCATGCATGTTTATATGTGCATGTGAGTGCAGGTGCGTGCATGTGTTTATATGTGCCTGTGAGTGCAGGTGCCTTCAGAGATGGTGGAGTCCCTGAAGAAGGAGTAGCAGATGGCTGTGAGCTGTCCCACGTGGATGCTTGAAACTGAACTCAGGTCCTCAGAAAAGCAGCCTTAGCCACTGACCCATCTCTCCAGCCCCATTTCCTTTCTCCCTCCTTCGCTCTCTCCCTCCCTTCCCCCCACCTTTCTATACAGGGTATTTTATAGACCAAGTTGATCTCAAACTGGCTAAACAGCCACGGATGGCTTTGAACTTCCAATCCATCTGTTGTCACCTCCCAGGTATTGCTTTTGTGGTGCTAGGGATCGAACCTTGGGCTTCCTGCATTCTAGGCAAATACTCTACCCACTGAGCTACGTCCAGCCCCTGCGCCCTGTATCGGTAGCTACTGATGGAAGTGTTCCTCTGTGCCTCAGTGTTTCTCTGTCCCTCAAACAGGTGTGATGGTCCCCATTTTGTGGGACTGTTTTTCAGGAAACAGGTTGGTATGGCCTAGAGGACTCATGGTACCAAGCAGCCAGTAGTCGAGTGGCCTCAAGTAGGTGATGGCTTGGAAGAGCAGTGCCCAGTCCTATGTCGTGGGTCTCCTGGACAGAACCTCATATGGATTTTCTCCCATGAATCTTTGCGCCTGCCCAGAAGGCAGGATGGTCTGTATTTTAACAGGACACAGATAATAGATAGGTTGCTTGCCCAGAGTTGCACAGTTAAAATGCAGGCAGTTGTGGGAGGCAAGCCACGAGCCTCCCAGGGCTACACACTTGTTCCCAGCAGGGTGGCCTCCTCCTGGCATCTTGGTCTTGTAAGCTCCTAGCAGGGACAAAGATGGCTTAAAGAGACTGTGATCTTACTCTGGGTATCAAACTATTGAAACAGTGGACCCTGGGATTCCTTGAATCTCAGGCTGGGAGAAGGGAGAACCTAAAGCTTGGGCCAGCAAGGGAAGAAAGTTTTCTTTCTTTTTTTTTTTTTTTTTAAAGATTTATTTATTATGTATACATACAACATTCTGCCTCCATGTATGCCTGCAGGCCAGAAGAGGACACCAGATCTCATTACAGATGGTTGTGAACCACCATGTAGTTGACTGGGAATTGAACTCAGGACCTCTGGAAGAGCAGTCGGTGCTCTTAACCTCTGAGCCATCTCTCCAGCCCAGAAAGTTTTCTTCTAGGAAAGAGCTTTACAATTTGTCAGACCACCTTACAGGAAAGGTAACGATGAGTCGACGGTGGGCAGGACCACAGCTTGACCTGGACTCCTCAGATGTACACATCTGTGGCCTCTACCTAAGCATTAACCTCACATCTGGACCCCAGAGATGAGGCTGGGGATGTTATTGGATATCTTTGTCCCTCTTCCCGATACGGCCATATTGAGAAAGTCTCTGTTTCCTGTTTTTACTATCAATTTGGCTGCTTTAGTTGGCTTACCAAGAGCAGGTGGCTAAGTCTGGCTTGCTAAGGCACAGGCTGTCTGTCACACCCAATCCAATTACTGTCCCTCCTCTACAGGATCCCTGATGCCTCCAACCCTGCCACGTTGGCCAGCTGCACAGCGCTCCCTGGGCCTGGCTGTCCTCCCAGACGTCTTAGGACACCTTTCTTCGGCTCTAGCATTGCCTTTTCTGCCACAAGCTGGCTACAGAATGTCCCGGGGCTCCCCAAACCCTCTCCAATCAAATCTAAATGGCTGGTGCATTCTCCCCAGTCCCTGTGATGTCCTGGCCTCATTTGTCACTGTCTCCAAATACCCGTTCTGCTTCAGCCAAGCTCATCTGTTTACTGTCCCATTGTCTCTGCCACCACACGGGCCATTTCTCTACTCATGGGGCTCCTCCCAGGATCTTTGTGGCACTGCATTCACACTGGCAAAATCCAAGCTTGAAACTCAGTTTTGTCCTTAGGGCCTCACACCAGGGCAGAAGCTCTCCTCTCAGACCCAGCCCTTAGGCACTCTGAGTGTATCCTTAGGTGTTGGGACGTGGCTGCAAAGATGAAGGCTCATGGAGGATTTTGGAGCAATTCTGGAAGGCTCCAGCCCCATGCTAAAGGCAGGCACACACTGAGTTCTCGAGCAATCCATGTCAGATTGGCTCCTCAGAGGGGTGGTAAGGTTTGAAGTATGAACTTTAGATTTCCTTTCTGCATGAAAAGGCCAAATAAGTTTAGAAGCACTGCACTGAGACCCTTGGGCCTCGATTTCTTCATCTCTAAAATGGGGCCAGTGAGACTTGTTTCTAATTGTTGCTGCTGTAATCAGTTAAGGATACTGTGACTTTGGGGCTCCAGCGTCCTGTGCAGGGGCCGGGGAGGCATCCATAGTCAGAGAAGCAAAGACTTTCTGTGCCCTACAATGTGTTAAGGTGTTACCATAGCACAGGTGCCCACCAGAACTGCACCATTGCAAACCAATGCTTTGCAGAGGGAAGGAGCATGGGGCAGAAGGTAGAGAGGGTGGCTAAGTGAGGAGAGGAATAAGGGCTGCAGGGGGAACAGCCTAGACGTTGGCTTTGTGCTAAATAGCAGAACCTTCATTTAATCAGGAGGCAGCAGGCTGCAGAGGGGCCTGATCCCTTGGGGACTTGATTCTTTGGGAACCTGGTCCCTTGGGGATCTGGTACTGGTGATGGAGGAAATCAAAGAAAGCTATCAACTTTGCTGAACACCTACTATGCGCCAGGCCTGAGCTTGGGACTTCCCATCCTTTGTTGGTCAGTCCTCATGGCAAGCCTGTAGCAGACAGGACAAGTATCCCTTCAGTTATGGTTCAGATGGGTTTTCCTGGACAACCAGAAACATTTTATTTCCCAGACTCCTTTGCAGCTGGACAAGAGGCCTTGGGCTGAGTCACAGCCTGAGAGGGACAAGCAGAAGTGACCAGGTGGCTGAGTCCACGAGGGGAGGGACAATTGTTTTTCACTCCTGCCTCTTTCCCTCTCCTGCCCTGGTGACAGGAAGTCCCCACCCCATGGCTACATCCCCAGTCCACCTTGAAAATAGCCTACTGTTGACTTAGTCACTGAGGCGTTGAGCTTGCTGCTTGCAGAAGCTTCTAGATTGATATGGAATTCTGTGGGTGGGGGTGGGATGCTAGGGGAGCTGAGTTTTAATGGATACATGAGGCCCTCTCAAACCACGTCTGCTTGTACAAAAGCAGGAGTTGGGTTAATGGGCCCCTGTAGAAGTGGTCAGAATGAATTCCTAACTGGGTGGAATGACAGGGGACCAAGCAAACAGTGGCCCTTGAAGCAGGAAAGATGGAGGTGAGAACCAAGGGAGGTATCTGAGGAGATGGCTCAGTCTGTGAAATGCTCCCCGTGCTTTGAGTTCGGTCCCTGGGACCCACGTAGAAAGCAAGCCCATGGGTGAGCACCTGCAACCCCAGTGCTGGGGGGGAGAAGGCAGGAGGACCCCGGGCTGGCCAGTGTAGCTCATCAGTGAGCTACAGGGTCAGTGAGAGACCATGTCTCCAAACTGTGGTGGAGAACAATTGAGAAAGACACCCGATGCTAACTTCTGACCTCCACACACAAACATACATGTCAGAATGCACACACACGAGAGAGGGGGGAGAGAGAGAGAGAGAGAGAGAGAGAGAGAGAGAGAGAGAGAGAGAGAGAGAGAGAGAGAGAGAGAACACCAAGGAAATTAATTTAATTATTTTGGTTTGGAAATTTCCAGAAAAACCCAGGTCTGGTGGTCTCCTCAGCAGTCACCAAGCATTGGAAGGAGACCAGAGAAGTAACAGCTATCCCTGAGGAGAGGGGACAGTTTAAACCACAATCCCTTGATCCCTTGTTCAAGGTTCCCAGATACTACCCCAGGGAGAGATTACTTTTGGTTTTCTGGGTCCCAAGTTCTAATCATTTCGCGTTCAGTAGCTAAAAGATGGTATCCGACTTGTGCTTGTGGCTGTCTACAGGTGGGTTCCTCTCATGGCTGTCTAGGGGGAAGCAGATGCACACTGCCCATCTGACACTGTGTCTTCCAAGGCCGTGGTTTCTATCTGTGACACCAGCTTGCCTGCCTGCCTGCCACAGTTCCTAGGCAGCTGCCTATCCTCAGTCAGAGCTTCTCCAAGCTGGAGGGACTTGAGACAGCCCAACCCTGGGACTGCTGGTGAGAGAGCAGAGCCCATGCGAAGGGTGGCTTGCCCCAAGTCAGTATATCTACCAGGACCATTGCTCCAGGACCCTGCAGGTCTCACTCACCCAGGTCCCCAAGTGCTCTGGGATGGATCTGCCCCTTGGTTTCTACCCCATTCTCCAGATAGGCAACCCCTAGCTTCATGAAGGGGAAAGGCCTGAGAGCAAAGAGACGTTGCCTGAGTCTTTTCCAGGAAGCAGAGGAGCTGGGCTTCATGCAAACTATTTTTCTCCTGTGGGATTCATCTCTCAGGAGCCTTCTCCCTTCCCCACCCCCAGTAGCAGCTGAGACAGAGCCAGGCAGAGGAAGTGACACAAAGCCAGGCAGGCCGTGCCTACAGGTAGGTCCTGACTCCTCGTTGGTAGCTGATGAACACTGGCTGAATAAACAAATGAGGGTATTGATGCCAGGCCAGGAAGCTTTTTAACAATCACCAGGGCCGTGGGCATAAAGAGCCCAGGACAGAACTCTATGATCCCTTTAGGAACTGAAAGGCTATGAGCCTGTGTTCCCAGAGCCAGGATCCAGGGGAAGGGTGGGAAGGTCACGGACAAAGGGAACACCTGGCTCTGACTCTGGGAGACTCCCCTTTGCCCAAAGATCATGGAGGAAGGATAACCTGGCCCAGCTTGCCCAGAGGTTCCAAGATAGGAGCCAGAGTAGGTGCAGCCACAGCAGCGTGAAGGTGAGCGTCCATGACAAGGATGAAGGACAAGAAAGACTGAGCTTGCTGAGGTCTCTGAGGTCAGCAATGTGTTCTTTTAAAAGGTCACTCAGGGAATATGAGGGGCAAGCAGGTTGTGCGGAGCTGGATGTCAGAGGAAGCTGAGAACAACCAACAGAAGAGATCGGGAATACGGTTTGGCTGGCAACGTGCTTGCAATTTGGGGGTGAAGATCTGGCTTCGATCACCAGCACCCATGTAAAAACTGGGTGTGTTTGTGTCTACCTGTGTCCCCAGCAGTGGGAAAGCTGAGTCAGGAGGATCCCCGGCTCGCCAGCCTACTCAGCGAGTCCCAGGTTCCATGAGACACTGACTCAAAATACAAAGGGGGCAGCTCCCAGGGAACTACACCAGAGGTTGACTCATGGCTTCCACACATACGTGGACCTCAGCCTACACACCCACTCCCCCACCCTCACGCGTGTGCGCGCACGCGCGCGCACACGCGCGCGCGCACACACACACACACACACACACTAAAAGACAGCAAAGCCATATGCTCCTAGGAGGGTTGAACAGATCTGAAGACTAGAAATCTCCAAACTCAAGATCACCTCCCTTTGCTTTAAAAGCAAAAGCAGGCAGTAGTGGTACACGCCTTTAATCCCAGAATTTGGGACGCAGAGACAAGGAGATATTCGTGAGTTCGAGGCCAGCCTGGTCTAGTACCAGGACAGGCTCCAAAGCTACAGAGAAACCCTGTCCCCCTCCATCTCCTGGTCTGAACTGAGTGAAGAGCTGTCTCTTCTCCTCTTGCCTGCACACGCTGCAGCAGGACCCTGCCAGGGAAAGTGGTGGGCAATCCCAGGAAGGTGTCCAGGTTTTCTGCTGCTGGGGCCCCTGGTTCTGCTCCCCTGTGACTGTTACCCCTAAGGGGCTACACTGGTCTTCCAGTTCTAGAACCTGCTCCTTTTGAGTATTGAAAAAATAATCAGGTCAAACAAGGACAATCATAGCCAGCCTTTGTGCCTCTCTACTCTCTAAATCCTGAACAACAATTCTTAGGGTCACATGCTAGGATGACTCTTAGGGAAACTGAGGTTCTAATGAGCTGGATGGTATGGAGTAGAAAGAAGTAGAAAACCTAGATGTGTGTGAAGTCTGTAGTCCCTACAGCACCTGGACTGAACTCCAGCTGACCCGTAACCCCCAGAATGGGCATCAGGCCATTGTCTTTCTGTGGCTGAGTTAAGGCTGGACCAGGATGGTAGCCAGCCACAGCAGCCTGTAGAACTAGTTTTTCTTGCCTTGTCTTAGCTGGAGGCTGTCACTGCTTTTCCAGAACCTTCTAGACACATAATCTCCTTTTGTCTCTGTGGGCTGGGTGTGGATGCCTCTGTCACCTGTACAGATTCGTTGTGTTGGGGGCTAGGGAGCAGCTGTATGGCTGGGTGGGAGTTCCCCAAGCTAGGATGGGCATTGAGTCTCTCAGTTACCTTCTGAGGTTGTTGGGCCCAACTCTTTCCATGGCGGCTGCAGTTTCTATCTCTAAACCAGTGTCTCCGTGATGGGTTCCCGTGGGTTCAGCTGTGAATATGGAGTAGGTGAAAATAAAGGGAGAAGTGACACAGTGTGTATGTGCGTGCGTGTGTGTGTGTGTGTGCGTGTGTGTGTGTGTGCATGCATGTTCGTGCGTTCTCACGTGCTGATGGAAGAATTGGGTGTTCTCAGGTCCGATAGACGGTCACCTAAAATAAAGATAGGGCTTGAGTGTATCTCAGTGGTTAGACTACTTCTCTAACATACATAAGGCCCTGGGTTCAAAGTCCAACTCTGACAAAAGAAAAGAAAGGTGTGAGGGGTGACAGAAAGATCCCCAGATGGACACTCAAGAAGCCAGGACTTCATCCCAACTATAGGGACTTGCTTTGTGTCCCTGGGGACTTTGCAGGCATTGGCTGTTTTAAGCCACTGTGTCAGAGATGCCCAGGAGTGACATTGAGAGACCGTTAGGGCTAGCAAGATAACGCAGTGGGTAAAGTGCCTGCCGTTCAAGCATGAGGACCCGAGTTTGGATTCCTAGCACACACGTAAATAGCAGTGTGTGGCGCTCACATCTGCAACCCCAGCGCTGGGAGGAGCAAGAGACAGGTGGCTTCTAGCCCAGTGGCCAGTCAGTCTAGCCAATCAGAGAGTATCAAGTTCATTGGGACTTTGTCTTTAAAATAAAACAGAGTGTCAGAGTAAGATCTCTGGCCTCTACATATGCACACACAGGCATGCACACCTACACACTAAGCCAAACACACATGGTCTACATGCATACACATACAAGACATCCCTCTGTTCAGGGCTCCTGTCGTTATTTTTCCCCAGGGAAGCAAGGATATCTTGCCGACTCCCATTCCCAAGCCCCTTTTCCATCTTAGCCTCCCGCACACCTGGGTTCCACACCTCAGTCAGGTTGGACTCCAAAAGTTCCCCAGATCCTGAACCCCTGGCCTGCAGGGCTGGTCCTCAGCTGGGCCTGCAGGTGAGCACCCACACCTCTGCATCTCTGTGGGGCTGTGGTTATGGTGGGATTCCCACCCTCACAAGGCCAGTGGCTTCATTGGGCCTTGGGAAACAAGATGTAGGATCCTTCTGTAGGTACAGTGACATGAACACTCAGTGGCGTGCAAAGAGAGGACCCCCAGATCAGGCTAGGGAGGGAGGATGGAGGGAGACTTGTCTGCACAAGGCCTTCAAGACCATGAAGTGCCCAGAGCAACATGTGGGGAAGATGGGAGTGGTCTATGAAGAGGGAACAGAAAAAGGAGCAGCTGCAAAACTGCCACATCGGGAGGAGAACCTAGTCTCGGCCTTGCAGGGGGTGACCTAGCCCATAGGACACACCACAGCAGCAAACTCTGGCAGAGACTGACTGACATCTCCATTTGTGTGTGACGTCTCTTATTCTTTATTGTTGCTGCTGTTTCAGTTTGCCAGGGATCAAATCCAGCATCTCAGCTGTGGCAGGCGAGTGCTCTACCGCTGAGACGGATATGCAAAGGCTCTGGGTAGCAGTGAATTAAGCAAGGTCTACCTGGGTAGCCAAGGTTAGCCTAGAACTCTCCCTTCTCCCACCTTCACCCCTCCAGAGTTGGGATGGCCCACCTGCACTCCCACACCTGGCCAGGAGTCTGAGTAAAATAGCAAAGAGAGTTGAGGGGCTTGACACCAGAGCGAGAGAACAAACGTTGTAATGAAGGAAGGCAGAAGGTGGTCAAGCCACGGGCAGGTCATGGACAGACTCGCAATGAGATGTTGATGTCACAGGGAGATCTTGCAGACTCCCCGGGCTTTCAGGGGGCCAAGGAAGAGGCTGGGGCAGGATTAATCTTAAAAAAGAGCTGGTTGGTAGAATAAAACAATTCTCTAAGGCTGAACATCTGGGCCAGGTACCCTGGAGCCCTTAATCTCCCAGAATCCCCTGTGCTGGGAATTCTCGTGTCGAGCAGATGAAGACACAGAAGCTGGAGCAGCCAAGAGCCCAGTCCAATAGAATGAAGCTTGTATGGCCAGACAGGCTGTGGTCTGCGCTCAGACAGCCTGGTGTTTGGCCCCTTGCTCTTGACCGTGCAACTGAGCAGTCCCCCAGCAGGCGCCTTTAACCTTTTGACATCACAACATGACGTTGTCATTAACAGAGTTCAGGCTTCAGAACCGCATGATTAAATTAGAAAATAAAACTGCAGAAAGAATCCTTACAATGTCTTAAGTAAGCTTAGGATTTTATGTTGGGCTGTGTTCACAGCTGTCTTTGGCAGCATGGGACTTGTGGGTGGAGGGTCAGGGGTGCCTTCAGGGAAGCAAGACTTGCAGGCAAAGCTGGGCCCCAGCTGGGTTTGCTGAGTGAGTATCTCCCAGGGCGAGGCTCCCTATGGAGATACGAGCCTCGGGAATTGGCCACAAGGATCCCCAAGGCATCTCTGAAGGATTTCAGAACACAGCAGCCTCCCCCCAGTGGGAGCAATGACAGGCTGAGAGGCACAAGCTTACCCTGGGGCTGGAAAGAAAAAGCTCCCTCAATACACAAAGCAGCCCCAGGAGCCTGGGCGCCAGTAATGGAAAAGTGTGCGGTGCTTTGAAGATGATAGGGCTGTCGCTATTTGGGCTTGACATGCCCACCCCCTGCTGGGTGTCTTGTGTATGATGAAACAGCAGCAGCAGCTGAGGCCAGAGGACAGGGCAGGGCTGCCTGTGTGTATCTGCCCAGGCCGAGCCCATGGAAAAGCTATAACCGGAGCCCGAGTTCCCAGTACATGAGACAGTCAACCCATGGAGACACAGGTATCTATCACTGGAGCTGGCTTTCCCTCCAGTGAGGTGATATCATGTTTGTATTCTAACAAACAAAGCTTGCCTGGAAATCAGAGGACGAAGCTAGCCTCTAGTTAACCATAGAGGTCTGGAGGTCTGTACAGACAGACAGGAAGGGGTATGGCTGGGCAGGGAGAGGAATATAAGGTGGGAGGAGACCTGGGAGCTTGCTCTCTTTTTGGTCTGAGGATTTCGCATGTGGCTGGCTGCACTGCTTCTCCGATCCTTCAGCTTTCACCCGCTAATGTCTGACTCCAGGTTTTTATTATTAAGACCGATTAGAATTCATGCTACACTCCAGTGCTCCAGACTTGCTCGCAATTCACAGACTTTGGAGCCCTTGCTTCTTTTTGTTGGGGTTGCCCTTCCTCCAGAGCCTTGCATGGCTCCTTCTCTGCTTCTTTTGGACATTTGTTCTATAGCTCCTTCTTAGAGAAGACCGCCTTGACTACCCATGGCAGAAACATGATACCTTCCCCCTCTTTTTTTTAAAAAAAGGGGGGTGTGGTGTGTGTGTCTGTGTGTGCAGGTGCCCCCAAAAGGCTAGAAGAGTCAGACCTTGTGGGGCTAGAGTTATAGGCAGTTGTGATCTTTCCAACATGGGCGCTAGGAACTGAACTCAGGTCCTCTGCAAAAGCAATATGTGTTCTTAACCACTGAGCTATCTCCCCAGCACCCTTCACCCCTTTTAACTGAAAGCAAGAGAACCCAGAGTGTTAGCTGACCAAACAGTTAAGCAACAGCGTCAAGACTGCTTCTCACCCTGCCCTGAATCAAGGCATGGTATTCCTGTAATGGCAGGCCAGTGGTGCGTGAATAAGGTGTGAGTGACTTCAGGGCTTCTCCTGAAGGGAGGACTTTTGACCTCTTCCAAATGATCCTTCTGGCAATCTACACTGAGGAGAAAGTGGTGAGACAGAGTGAGTGCTCCCAGGAGGCACAGCCATGACCTGAAGGAGGAGCAGAGCCCTGGTGACAATGAGACAGAAAACTTAACAGGTTTGGAGAGACAGCTCAGTGGTTAAAGAGTGTTGGCTGCTCTTCTAGAGGACCTGGTTGGGCTTCCAGCCTTTAACTCCTTATAACTGCCTATAACTCCAGCTCTAGGGGATCTGATGCCTTCTTCTGGCCTATAGAGATATTGCACACAACATACATGTTCATGTTGAACACACACACATACACACACACACACACACAGAGGGGGGGCTGGTGGGGAGGGAGGGATGGATGGAGGCAGGCAAATAATCTTCAGTGTGGTTTAAGCACCTGTCAGTTTGGACTGTGGTTACACCCCCCAGATAGGCTCGTGCTTAAGAACCTGATCCACAGCCTGGCGGTGGTGGCACACGCCTTTAATCCCAGCACTCGGGAGGCAGAGGCAGGCGGATCTCTGTGAGTTCGAGGCCAGCCTGGTCTACAAGAGCTAGTTCCAGGACAAGCTCTAAAAAAGCTGCAGAGAAACCCTGTCTCGAAAAACCAAAAAAAAAAAAAAAAAAAAGAAAGAACCTGATCCAGAAGGCCCTTGCATCTTGTCATGTTTTCCTGATGTTACATGATGCATTTACCCTGTTTTCTTTTGATATTGTGTGTCCCCTGCCTCAGTCTCCTAGGCTAGTCAGGTGAGGACAGGGACTCGTCTCTTCCCCTGTTCCCTGTTCCCTGTTTCCAGCTCCCAGCTCAGTACAGGTCCCCCAAACACTCCTGCAAACAAAAGCTCAGCATGCGCCACACACTTAGCACAGTGCTCTTTCTAGAATGTTCTTACCCTGCTCAGTGGAAGGGAGGACAAGAACTTGGAACTCAGGGGACTTTCAGAGAACCCCAGGTCCTCAAAGTGGTCAAGCCAAGACTTTAACACAAATCTGTTTTTCCAACAAATAAATTCCTCTCTGCTCCCCAAAGCAATTATGAGATTGTGGCTTTGGTAGAAAAAAAGAAATCCAGGCTCCCATGACTCAACAGCAAGACAAATAAGCCAATTAGAAACGGGCAAAAAGCTTTAATAAATATTTCACCAAACAATATAAACAATGGCCAATGAGTAAAGCACAAGACACTCAACACCATTTGTCATCAGAAAAAGCAAAATTAAAATCACAATGAGAGAGAGAGAGAGAGAGAGAGAGAGAGAGAGAGAGAGAGAGAGACTTCCCACGGGTTAGGGCGGCTCTTTAAAACAGTTTTTCTTCAGCATGATGGAAAGGGCCCCAGTTTAGAATGTGGTGGTCACTCACTGAACAACTAAATTTTACTAAAAATCAGAGGTTTGAGCTGGGTGGTGGTGGTGGCGGTGGCGGCGGCAGCGGTGGCGGCGCACGCCTTTAATCCCAGCACTCAGGAGGCAGAGGCAGGCAGATCTCTGTGAGTCAAGGCCAGCCTGGTCTACAGAGAGAGTTTCAGGATAGCTAGGGCTGTTACACAGAGAAATGCTATCTTGAAAAACAAAACATACAAAGAAAAAAACCCAGAGGTTTGCGTATTTAAGGTGGGTCAATTAGTTGAAAATATATGTGTTTAGTCCATCAGATACCATCAAAGACAAACAATGATGTGTTCTTTAAGTCTAAGGTATGGTGCTGTGGCAGGGTGCCTACAGGTTACATGCAAGACCCCGGGTTCAATCTGGAGAATACTTGTCCCTCTAGGAGAGCAACTAAGCTTTTGCCTTACTGACAAGATTAGGAATTCCACGAACACATTTTGTTTGTTTTGGGTCTTTCTTTTCTTTCTCTCTCTCTCTCTCTCTCTCTCTCTCTCTCTCTCTCTCTCTCTCTCTCTCTCTCTCTCTTTCTTTTTTGAGACAAGATTTCTCTATGTGATAGCCCTGGCTGTCCTGCAACTAGCTATGTAGATCAGGTTGGCCTCAAACTCACAGAGATCTGCCTGCCTCTGCCTCCCAAGGGCTGGGATGAAAGGCGTGTGCTACCACTGCTGGGTAAAACATTTACTTTTTAAAGATGGTGTTTCATGTAGCTGAGGCTGGCCTCAAGCTCCCTGTGTAGCTGAGAGTGACCTGATATTTCTGATCCTCGGGCTTCTGCCCACTGGATGGCAGGATTACAGACATACTCCACTCTGCCAGGTATCTTCCGTGCTGGGGTGAAACTTAGGATAGACTATGCCCTAGCTGAGGCAGGCCCTGGAATGTGAAGATAATTAAGGAGGCCAAGCCCTCAGGAGCTCCACATGTGGAGGGGAGCAAGGCAGTCAGGCTCCTGAGAACACAGGACAGAGCTCCAGTCAGACCTATGAGGTTTGGAAGTTTCTAGAGTCTTGCTTGTGTAGGGCCTTGGGGGGCGGTACAGGGGAGGTGTAAGAAGTAGAGGCAGGAGGGAGCTAGAGCTGTTGGAGGTGGCGGTGGCCACCTTACCACATTCCTGGAGACGGAAGCAGAAGGAAGCCCTGCCCAGGTCACCCGACTCAAAGGCTCTGCTGGCCCCAGCATGGATTTCAAAGACACTCCGTAGAAAAAGCATCTGCTCCATCACTCCTCATCCCTGTGAAGGCAGCACTGTCTTGGCCCCACAGCCAGCTCTATCACATGGCAGGAGCCCAGGATGCCTGCTCAAGAGGGATCATAGGGTGGGCAGGAAGGAAAGGCTGAGAGAGGGGCTGGGTGTATCAGCAACATCCTGCTGTCCGCTCTGGGATAGAGATCTTGCCAATGTGGCTGGTGTCGTGATCTGGGAATCTGACCAAAATCACAACAAGGAAGGAACAGGGCATCTTCAAGTTCAGCTGTGCCTTCCCTGAAGAGCTCAATGGTTCCTATTTCACCTCCCACCGCCCTTTCTGTCTCTTTCTTCTCTCCTGTACCCCTCTGAGTTTTGAGTCACATTCTTGATGTATAACCCATGCTATCCTCAAACATAAGATTTCCTGCCTGGAACCACCCCCTCCCCCGCAAATGCTGGGTTTATAGATGTATGCCCTGATGCCTGCCTTAATTTGTTGTGTTTTCAAATACAAGATTAAAGAAAAAAGAAGAGTTGTAACATGAAATAAATAGGAAGTTAAGCACAATTTGCGAGGAGGTCACCTCCCTGAAGACCTGCAGAGCAGCTTGGGCGTGATGGTCAGTGTTACCTATCTATTTCACAGAATCTAGGTTCACCTGGAAGACCCACCTTTTGCTG
Organism: Arvicola amphibius; assembly: GCF_903992535.2. Lineage (NCBI taxonomy): Eukaryota > Metazoa > Chordata > Mammalia > Rodentia > Cricetidae > Arvicola > Arvicola amphibius. The sequence goes on along the minus strand of NC_052052.2, from coordinate 12,764,439 downwards.
TGCCTGTGGGGATTTTCCTTTTTTCTTTTATTCTATTATTATTATTATTACAAATTTTCACCTCCTCCCCTCCTCCCATTTCTCTCTCCCTCCCCCATTCTCCCTCACCCATTCTCCCTTCCCCTCCCTCTCCAGTCCAAAGAGCAGTCAGGGTTCCCTGCCCTGTGGGAAGTCCAAGGTCCTCCCCACCTCCATCCAGGTCTAGGAAGGTGAGCATCCAAACAGACTAGGTTCCCACAAAGCCAGTACATGGAGTAGAATCAAAACCCAGTGCTGTTGTCCTTGGCTTCTCAGTCAGCCCTCCATGTGGGGATTTTCTTGACTAGGCTAATTGAGGTGGGAAAAATCATCCACTGTGGGCGGCACCATTCCCTGGCTGGGATCCTGAACTATCAAAGATGGGAAAAGGGAGCTGGGCAGCAGTGTGGCTTCTTGAGCCGCAGGACTCTGTAGATCTGATAGATCTTGAGGCTGCTGTAATTTGTCTTATGTTTTTGCATCCTGAAGCGGTGCGCCAGCATTTTGTTTTGCTCTCGTAGGCACCTAGTAGCACCAGAATGTATTTGATTTAACCACTCTGCTTTACTGGAATAGTCTATTCCTTCTGTTCTTTTTTTCTCAGTACAGCTCTTTCAGACTCCCTGGCAGGGGAGGAGGCAGGTACAGCCACTCCCCTGGGTATGTCTGGCCTGTGCTAGCACACCTGGCCCCGTATCAGTTGTATCAGCTAGAGGAGGGCCAGGCGCTGGGGCAGCAAGCACCTGCCCAGAGCTCTCCTGCACGTTCCCAGTTATGTCCTTCAAGGTCACTTGTGCACACTGTTCTTAGGCATTTTGTGGGGGACCCTAAGGCAGTGGACTGAAGGTAGGTTTGAGTTCCCTTGGAGACCAGCCCATTTCCACCCATGCTTCTCTCTCTCTCTGCTCCTGGCTGCTGTCAAGGCAAGGACAGAAGACTCCTATCCAGTAAGTGACATGCTAATGTGTGCTTCAGAGAGTTGTACCAACCCCCTGCTGCTTGGAAGGGCATGGGGCTGCAAGCCTGGGCTGCTAGGTGAAGTCATTCCCAAACCTTTCCCCAGACAGATGCCAGTCCCCAGGGGACCCAGCTCCTGGAAACCTGTGCCCCTTCTCATTTGCATCTCAGGAGGTGCTGGCTGAAGCAAGGCATAACCTTAAACCAACCCCCTCATGATTGTTGAATTTTCTTAACAAAGTCGATGATTTGAATTTTAGTTAAATTGCCTTTTGTCGGTAGCTTAGGGGGACCCTCCTGAGGTGCCATGGTTCTCAAATGGAAAACTACTGGTCCAGATCACAGAAAGGAAGATTCCAGGGAGGTCCAAAGGACCCTTGGAAAGCCCCTTCCTGAAAGCCCCTGCACGGAGACAAAAGACAATGTCGTTGATTTTCTAATGGACCTAATAAATATTAAGCACCCCACCTGAGCATTGACGGACAGACAGTAGGTGGCATTTGTAGGTCAAACACCCTGACACAGTAGAGCAGTGCTCACCAGATCCAGCTCTTCTCTCCTCGCAGGACCTCTAGATGACTGTATTTGGCGGATGCTCGGATAGCGGGGGATCATGTGACTTATTCTAGCAATGGAATGCAGGTAGCTATAATAGGAGCCAATCTTAGGCCAAAGCATTTATAAAAGCACATGTGGAGGGTAGGGGTGTGGTTCATTTGGCAGAGAGCTTGCCTAATGTGTAGGAAGCTCAGGGTTCAATGTCTAGGACAACATACACTGGGCACGGTAGGCACACACCTGCTAACTGAAGCTCCTGGCTGGACCAGGAGAGTCAGAGACAGGAAGACCAGGAGTTCAAGGTCAACTTCAGCTACAAAATGAGTTAGATTCCAGCCTGGGATACATGGGAATTCCGCAAGCTCTGCTTTTCCTTCCTATATGTTGGGGTAACAGCATCACAAAATGAGGTCCCTCCTCTTACCCTGGACCATCTGTGAACCTGCATCGTATGGGTGACACGGGAAGAGGATTCTTTGCCGTGCTGAGCCCCAAGTCCTCGGGTGATCTGTCACTGCAGACTTGCCTGAGCTGTTGGTGACCAACGCAAGTCCCTAGCATTGGGCCATGTCCTTATAGGTGATCACAACTTCTGCCTTAGTGGCCAACATGGGAGTCACAATAATGTAGAAGGTCAGATACAATGAAGAAATTGTACACTGAGAAGCCTGAGAAGTCCCTTCTGCCCTAAAACAGTGCCCTGCTGAGAGCCCCAGGGCTGCACACTGCCAAGTTCTAAGAGAAACAGGAGAAAGGTGCCTTCCATTGGTAATAACTGATTGTTTTAGCGGTGAGTCCTGAAGAGGGTTGTCTTAGTTAGGGTGTCTATTGCTCTGAAGAGACACCAGGACCAGGGCAACTCTTATAAAGGAAAGCTTTCAATTGAGGCAGTGGCTTACAATTTCAGAGGTTTAGTCCATTATTATCATTGTGGGGAGCATGGTGGTGCGCAGACAGACATGGTACTGGAGAAGTAGCTGAGAGTCCTACATCTTGCAGCCAACAGGAAGTTGATTGTCACCCTTAGCAAAGCTTAGGCAAAAGAGACCTCAAGGCCTGGTCTACAATGACACACCTCCTCCAATAAGACTGTACCTACTCCAGCAAAGCCACACCTCCTGATAGTGCCACTCCCTATGAAGGCCAACTACCTTCAAACTACCACAGGGATCTATGAGGTCTCGACTTCCTCTTCAAAGTCCCCTGCCCAGCCTTCTCTTGGAGGGCCCTAAGTAGGCTTCGATTGCTCTGTCCTCTCCTCAGGAAACACACAGAACTGTGGCCCCCAGGTTGTCAGGGCTGGACAACTGCTTCGAGAGTATTCCTAGAGATGGGAAATAGAGCGTATGCCGGCTGGATTTTCAGTGTTAACATGGCTAGGCTGTGGTGCTTGGCTGTTTTGTTAAACACTAGCCTGCATGTGTCTATGTGACTGAAACCATAGCCTGCATCAATTCATGGCTGATAGTTGCAGGTACTTATATGGAGTGTCAATCATACACAGTTTTAAAGCCATAACTTACAGAGTAGCTCACAGACAGTCTGTGAGCTCTGGGTGTTGCCGGCTGGGCCTAAGACAGAAGCCTAAATCAGAAACACTTCCAAATAAAAACAAGAAAGTAAAGAACACCAGCTACAGGAATGGAACCCAGGGCCCGCCATGCCAGGCAAGCCCTTTTACCCCTCAGTTATACTCAGGTCTTCTGTTTAATTTTGAGGGGACTCACTACGTAGCCCAGACTGGCCTCAAGCTCTCTTATATTTTTCTGCATCTCTTTGTGGGCATGTGTATATGTGTCAGGATGCCCTCTGAGGCTAGAGGGTGCCAGATCCCTGGAGCTCCGGTTCCAGGCAGTTCTGAGCAGCCTGATGAAGGAGCTGGGAACTGAACTAGATCCTTTGCAGCAACAGTATGGACCCTTAACAACTGAGCCATCTCTCCAGTCCAAGGCCTCAAACCTTTAATCCTCCTGGCCTAATGCCACATGTAGAAAGCTCACATCCTGTACAAAATAATTTAAGATATTTTCATAAGATACCTAGGCCACATGGCACACTCTTGCAACCTCAGATCTTGGCTGTGGCAGGAGGATCATGAGTTCAAGGCCAACCTGAGCTACATGAAACCCTCTCTCAAAAACTTTTATATACACATATGTGTGTGTGGTGTGTGTGTGTGTGTGTGTGTGTGTGTGTGTGTGTGTGGGTGTGGGTGTGTGTGTGGTGTGTTGCCTTCAGGCTATGCCTTTCACATGCAAGGTAGCCATGAAACATAAATGAATTTTACTCTTAGGTTTGGACTTCCTCCTCAAGATACCTTATTATGTATACATAAATCTTTCAAACCCTGGAAAATTCCAAACTGCTCTGAGTCACAAGCATTTCAGATACAAGATACTCAAACTTCACTATATAATTCCAATTTTACAGACAAGGAAACTGAGGCCCAAGAAATTCCACACACTGGCTGAGGTTATGGAGCCACAGGGAGCTAACCCCAAGGTGCTCTCCGTGTTTCTGTCTCTCCCTGTGCCTCTGTCTCTGTTTCTCTCTCTCTCTGTGTGTATGCGTGTGTGTGTGTGTGTGTGTGTGTGTGTGTGTGTGTGTGTGGTGTGTTTTGTTTTACAAGACAGGGTTTCGTTGTATAGCCCTGGCTGTCCTGGAATTCTCTCTGTAGACCAGGCTGGCCTAGAATTCAGAGATCCACCTGCCTCTGCCTCCCAAGTGCCTGGCTCACCATGCCCAGCCAACTTCAGGGCTCTCTAATCCACTCTGGGAAACACTCTGTTCTGCGTGTGCTGCCCAGAGCCCAGGCCTTTGCCTAGGGTGACCGGGCATTTCAGTGCCCTTCCACTCGGTTGGTTATTCTTGTTCCTATTGTCCCATTAACACAGCAGTTCCCAGGGGACCGTGTGCTCCCCTCTGTAGGTGGAGACCAGCATCTCTGCCTCATGAGGTTTGGTGTGAAGATTTATGGGAGGTCACAGGGGAAACACCCTGTGAGGCACAGGAACCTTCTTCATGTCCTTTGGATTTCCTACAAAGCCTCCCAAGAGCTCTTAAAGTCACAGCCTTGGCTAGTGGGAGGGGTGGTCATTAAGCAAGTGGAAAAAAGCAGCTTGGCCTTCTTCCTCCCTGGGGTAGGTGTGGGGAAGCCACAGGGCCCAGGGCCTTGGCTTGGAGCAACCTTGTGAGCTGCAATGCGATTGGGCTCTTTCACAGAGAGATTTCAGAATCGGGGCTGCCTGACAGGCTGTGCAGGGGTTCTCAAAAGGCAGAGGTGGCTGAGTGAGCAACATCCAGGACCTAGGAATTAGGGTGACACTGAAGCCAGTGCATTTTAGCATCCTTACAATGGCTTCAGGATGCACCCGCCCCAGGGATGAGGACCATGGCTTGAATGTGCAGCCACAGATCCAAGAAGAGAGAGGTCCAGGTTCGAGCTGCTGCTCGGGTGAGGGCTGTGAGTTCATAGAGGCCTCTGAATAGATGCCAGCTGCTGGGGCTGCTGGGGCTGCTGGGGCTGCTGACTGGAGGGAAAGATGTGGGATTTTGGGACACAGGGTCCTCGGCAAGCAATTGCAGCTACTCAGGAGGCATAGGAAGGGCTAGAAATTTAAAGTCAGCCTGGGCAACAGAGTAAGACCCTGTCTAAAACTAAGACTTAAAAAAAATATATATAAAAGAATTAACCAGAGGGTGTTGGCACACGCCTTTAATCCCAGCATGCAAGAGGCAGAGGCAGGTAGATTTCTGAGTTTGAGGCCAGCCTGGTCTACAGAGCGAGTTCCAGGACAGCCAGGGCTACACAGAGAAACCCTGTCTCAAAAAAAAAAGGCACTAAATAAATAAATAAAAGAATTGGGGGTCCAGCAAGTCGACCTAGCAGTAAAAGCACTTGCCGAGTAAGCCTGGCAACCTGAGTTCTAGCCAAGGAGCCCTGGTGAGGGAGCAGAAGGGAAGCGACTTCGCAAGGTCGTCCTTGCTCTCTGTATGCATGCCGTGGCATGAGATGACTTACACATAGATAATGTATGTATTTTAAAGAGTTCTGGGGATGTTGCTCCTTGTGTGCTGCCTCCTGGCCAAGGACTTGCAGCTTCTGCTGTCTCACAGCCTGGTGACACCTCAGCAGGACAACTCACCGTTTCTTTAACAAAGCAGTGACCTTAACCTTTGCTAATCTTGCTTTGAAAATTTCGTGGTTGCTGCGCCATGGTGGTGTGAGACTTTAATCCCAGCATCTGGGAAGCAGAGGCAGGTGGATCTGACCTCTGAATTCGAGGTCAGCTTGGTCTACAGAGTGAGTTCTAGCACAGCTGGGGCTGCACAGAGAAATCCTGTCTCAAAAATTGGCAAAAAAAAAAAAAGAAAGAAAGAAAGAGAAAAAGGAAGAAAGAAAGAAAATTGCATGTTTTTTTTCTCCTCTTCCCTTTTCCTTCCTTTCTTTTTCTTTTTGCCTCTACCTCCCCAGTTCTGGGGTCCCAGGCATGGACTGCCACGCCCAGCTAATGCAAAGCAGAAACTTGAACCCAGGGCTTCATTCATGCTAGACAAGTGGTCTGCTCAGTGAGCCGCATAACCCCCAGAACCTTGCTTTAAACAAAAACACTTGAACAACTACTCTGACTTTCTTAGGACACAGAGCACTTGAAAACCAAGACCATCTGAGGGAAACTAGGGTTAGTTGGATCATCCTCACCTGTCTGTGGCAGACAGACTGGACAGGTATGGTCGGTCCCAAATTTGTTTGCTCACCACTATAAAGCTAATACCATAAGGACAAGGGCTTTGAAGAAGGGCGTCAGGTTTGCTCCAGTGCACCTCTGAGGAAGACAGTAGACACAGCCGGCTTGCATGGAGCCCCTAGCGGCCAGCCGGACACCGCTCTCCATTACGTCGGTATGTTTTTCTCGTGACTCTCCAGCGTCCTGTTGGCAGGCCTGCCTTCTGAGACTGGGGCTCAGCTGATGGTAATGTGTGCAGAACCCCTCTGCTCTAACCCAGGCCTCATCTGCAGGTCGTGAGGGCTTGGGAGCTCTCTGTTCCATCAGAAGAGAACAGGTTTCAGGAATCTGAAATTTTAGAAGGTGCTCATGCAGCCAGTCATGGTTGTTGTCTGTGCACAAGTAGGAAAACTGAGTCTCAGAAGGGAGAAGAGCTGGGCCAAGGTGATCATAATGAGCTGTAGAACTTGGGCCTGGAGGGATGGCTCTGTGGTTAGGAGTACTTGCTGCTCTTCTAAAAGACTTGAGCTTGGTTGCCAGCATTCAGGCCAGGCAGCTCCCAACTGTCTATAACTCCAGCTCTAGGATTCTGATGCTTTTGGGGTGCACTTGCGCCCCCATTAAAATTAATTAATTAATTAACCGAAGGGTTGAGGCTAAGCAGTCAAGTGAAGGTCACCAATCCCTGCCTGGCTCCCACATAACTCAGTGAGTGGGGTGCATAGTACCCAGTCTCAGCCCCGACAGGGACTTGGGTGCTCAGGCTTGAGTATCAAGACTGCCTCGTTCCCCGCTGCAATTCCACTTTCCCAGAAGCCAAGGACACCGTGGAAGAGCCTCGGATCAGCCTCCCAGAGCAGTAAGTTTCATTTGCTGGAGTTGGAGCTGCGCCATCCACCTGCTTGAGGAGCCGCTAATAACGGCTGCGTTTTAATGACGTTAAATTAGCTGCAACAATATTGAAGCTCCGGAGGCTCCTGGAATTGAGTGCATCGGGTGGGAGGGGGGACGGGGATGAATTCCAGAGTGTCTTTGCCTCAGGGCTGGGAAGGAGGAAGGGGAGGGAGGAAAAGGACTGCTGCAGACAGGAGACCAGAAGACAGGAAGGAGCCACAGTTCAGATGCCTAACCCACCACTTGACTGTGAACCTTTCTTCCCAAATAAGCACAATAACCACACTGAGAATCATAGCTGGCAGCTGATGGCTCATGAGTTGCCAGGCCCTGGTCTAAGTGCTTCCCGAATGTTCACTGATGGACCTGATCTTTATGTCTCTGAGGTACCAGGCCAGTCTGCACTGGTGGCCATTAGAGAACACCCGTGGACTTGCCCCGATTTTGAGGGCTATCACACAACATCATTTCTGCCTTCTTCCCTGAGTGTGCTCCAGCCTCTAACTGCCTCCGTACCCAGAACAGAGCAGAAAGGGGTTGGGGAGGCGACTCAGTTGGTAGAGTGTTTGCCCGCACAAAGCCCTGAATCCCATCCCCAGCTGCTGGGTGTGCGGATTGCACAGCTGTAATAACAGTCCTGGGGAAGGAGAGGCAGGAGAAGTTCAAAGTCATCTTCTACTACAGAACAAGCTGGGGTCAGTTGTCAGACTGAGAGGATCCAGAGTCACTTAAGAAACAAGCCCCCCGGGTGGACCTGGGAGGAACTGTGTGGATTTGGTTAACCGAGGTGAGAGGACCCACCCTGCAGGTGGGCAGAACTCTTCGAGCTTGGATCCTGGGCTGCAGAAGAAGGAAGAGCGAACACTACTCGGCTTCCTTTGCTCGCCCTTGCCTGACTGTAGAAGGATACAAACTGCCGCAGCTGCCTCAGGCTCCTGTTGCCTTGCATCTCCGCCATAATGGACTGGAAGTGGAAATAAACCTCCTCCCCCCGCCACGCTCAATTGCTTCTGGAAGGGCTCTTTATCCCAGAGACAGAAAGATAGCCACGACACCCCATCTCTCAAAGTAAATATGTCAAAGATAATAAATGCATAAAACAAAACATTAAAATAGGCAAGGAGCTGTAGCGAGGACCCCAGGTTTGAGGTCTCATCCTGTCATTCGCAGATCATGTGACTTATGGGCTGTGCCCATATATGTGAGATGCAGCAACGCACCCTTCCCGTGGAGATCCCAGATGCTTAGTTAGATCACGCGTGTAGAGTGCTCAACACAGGGTCTTGGCAATTAGCTTCCCCATCTCTTACCACCACATTCAAGTCTATCTGCATAGCCCCTCATATCAGCTTCTAAGAGGGGACAGGCCTCCAAACTATAAAGCTATGAAGATACTCCACCTTCCGAATACAGGAACATCTGGGAAGCTCTGTGCACAGGGCTTTTATAGGTGGGGAGAGAGGTTCTTGTGAGAGAATGAACCTGAAAGCTTGTGTTGAGTTGGTTCTGGGTGTATGGTTTCAATTTTAATCCAGCTGGCACATCACAATTGCTTCCTGGATTGTTTTATATGTATGTATGTATGTATGTATGTATGTATGTATGTATGCACGTATGTATGTATATATCTGGAATATATATGTGTTTATGTACATAACATAGATACCATATGAGCATACAATGACAGGTACCTTGAATCTCCACTTTTTTTTTTTTTTTTTTTTTTTTTTTTTTTGAGGCAAGGTCTTTCACTAAACCTGGAATTCCTTGTTTTTTGCGAGACCAGCTGGCCAATAGGTCCCAGGGATCCTCCTGTCTGACACAGCTGACACACTTCCTATCTGACACTCAGCTTTTCTGTGGATATTGGGGATTCCTACTCCTTAAGCAGCCCTTCACTGAGCCAGTTCCTCAGCCTACAGAGTTTTCAGAGAAATCTTCCATCTAACATGGTGCCCAGGATTAGGAGCCTTCCGAGAAAAGGCCAAGGGAGGATGTCAGGCGATGTGTGTCATATGTGTAGACGTCAGACACCATGAGCCTGGAGAACATGAGTCTGTGGAAAGTTGGAAAGTGGCCATAGGGAACACCACCTCAAAATATGACTATGGATCATATGTCCCTCTGGCCAAATGGCTATTTTGAGCTGGGGCTTCTGAGAGACAAAACCTGCCTTGTTTCCTGCTCTCCTTCCAGCCAGCCCCAGCCTCCTTTTTCTCTCATTTCCACAAACTTGGGTATTGAGGCCGGAGGCTTAAGCTTCCCTGGAGAGCCACTCTAGAGTTAGGGACTCTTCCCAGCATGCAACAGGAACAAATGTCAATCAACTGCCCCGTTTGTTTCCTCTCTTGTTAATCTGCCTTTTGTTCCCGAAGCCCCAGTTAATAACTACAAAAGGAAATGAGGAAATTATTTTTCTTCACCGTAGTGGGAATTGAGGGCAGAGGGGGTCAGACAGCTGGGGCTACTGGAGGCTATTGTACTCCCGGAGTGATTAACTGGTCCGGTCGGTCCACAGATACAAGCAGGAGATCCAGTAAAGAGAAGACACCACAGGGTCTGCATCCTGCTGACCGTTGTCTTATGGTCCAAGTGAGGAGTAAGTACTTTTCAGCAGAAACAAAGCGCCTGCTTCGTGCCTTCATTTCAGGGAGTTGTCCCCTGCAGGCCAAAGGGAAGAAAAAGCAAGGAGCATTGGTTAGCCTAGACAGTGCCAGAGTGCTGGGAGTCTTTCTCCCAGGGGATTGTGGATGGAGTCAGGAGAGCATGCGCAACACACACCCATCACACCTAGTCAGGTGAATGAAGGCGTGGCCAGGGGGAGAAGAGGAGGAGAGCATTTCAAGGTTCCTGTTTGTTTTGAGACAGGATCTCATTATGTAGCACTGACTGTTCTGGAATTTGCTATTAGTAGACCAGGCTAGACTAGAACCTAAAGAGATCTACCTGCCTCCAGCATGTTTCTGTCTTTCAGGGTGCTGGGATTAAAGATGTGTACCGAGATTCTTTCATAGGCATTCAGGCCGGGGAGGGGAAGGGCCAGGTACCAGGATAAAGTGGCTAGAGATGGCTGAGTCAGTATCGCATGCGGCCACCTGGAGGTGGCTTTGCCATGTCCCAGGCCCTTCATGGAGACAGCAGGTGGATGGTTGGTTGGTGCCTTAGTCAGGGTTATTAAGGCCGTGAGGACAGGAACACAAACAGGGTGAGAACTTGGAGGCAGGAGCTGATGCAGAGGCCGTGGAGGGGTGCTGCTTACTGGCTTGCTCTTCATGGCTTGCTCAACCTGCTTTCCTATAGACTCCGGGACCATCAGCTCTACTCACAATGGGCTGGACCCTCCCCATTGATCACTAATAAGAAAATGCCTTATAGCCTATAGCCTGATCTTATGAAGACATTTTCTCCATTGAGACCCCCTCCTTTCAGATAACTCCAGCTTTTGTCAAGTTGATATAAAATTAGCCAGCTGACTTGGGGCCTTTTCAGGAGAAGCCCCAGCTGGAGTTTGGGTGGAAGCTGAAGCCACAAGGAACGATGAACCTACACAGAGCAAGGACAGAACCTTACCAGTGGGTGGGGGAGACCCTTCTCAGCCCAGCCTCCCGGGAGGGAGTGACATTTCGGCACTGGTGATTCTAATTGAATTTAATTGTCTCCTCCAAGTTACGCTAAAACCTTTTCAAAGTCCCCTGAAATTAGGGACCATGGATAACAGCACTCCTTGGGGGCTTTAATCCATGTCCTCCCCAGAACAGCGATTAATATTTTACAAGCTAATCATATCTTTCAGGCAGGCTGTCAGCAGAAGATCCGCTGTCTCTCATCAATAATAAAGTGCTCCCAGGCCCTCACTCCGAAACCTCCTGCATAATTCACCTAGAAAACCTCAAACAAAGGAGCCCATGGCCCAGGCTCCTAATCGGTGTCCTTCCCAATTATCCACAGAGTGGGGGGGGGAGGGGTTGAGAGGGGTGGAGTGGGCGGGGTGGGGAGGATGGGCAGGGAACATAAAATCTGATTGATGACACACATCTGGTTCTCCTTTTTAGCATGCACTCACCTGCCTCTGCCTTCTGTCGTCCGTGTGCAGACTTCCCCCTCTCCACCTCATCTGTCCCCATCTCCCTCTCTACCCTGCCCTTCATTGTCCTCTGGTTTCTTCCTAACCACAACACTGCTCATGGTCTCAGCCAGCTCCTGCCCACAGCATCTCAGGAAGTCGAATGGGTTACCATGGTACCCCTCAGACAGATGAGTAAACTGAGGTCCACTGCTCAGGGTCACAGCATGGACTGACAGCTGTCAGACAGAGCCCATAACATCCCAAGCCTGTGCTCTTCCCCTTGAGTCTTGTGCCAAGGGGGGGGGGGTGACAGCATCCCTATATACCTGGGCAGGAAGGCTAAATCAGGGCCTCTGATGTCTTCCCTATCAGCAGCAGATGGCTTGCCCCTTGTCTTAGGGGGTGGTAGTGATTGTGTACAGAGCTATCCATGGCTTCTCTTAACCTTGCGGTTCCGTATCTGAGGCCAAACATCAGAAGCAAATAGGCCAGGGGCAGGGTGAGCTGTGGGGAGGTGGAAAGGGTTTGTAGAGCCTCTGGCCTCCATTCTTGCTGGGAAGCTCAACTGGGCATATTTCAGGGTGAGAGCTGTTCTGGTGCCAGAGGACACTGGAGCCCAATTCCCTGCATTCAGATTTGAGCAAGAGTCCAGGAGGCTAGGGGGCGAGGTTGCGGGAGCAGGATGGAGTCCAAGCTCATCTGAGCCATCTTAGTCTGTGGAAGGAAAGCTGTCTCCTCCGTGGACGCTCTCTCTAGGTCTTTATGGCTGTCTCCAAATTTGTCCTGAACAACAGCACAGCCTGATGCCTGGAACCTTATCCCAACTTGCCAGAAAACGCTGCCCATCTCCTTCCCATTGGTAAGGTCATCTGGAAGGAAGGACAGACAGAGGAATGAGTGGCTGGCAGCCATTCTAAGGAAAAGCTGCATGGGGGAGGGGATGTCTCTGGTAAGAACATGAGAGCCCCCCATCTGTTTACAAGTTAGGGTGCTTATGGACAGAAAGGGGATGGATGGAAAGGAAATAGAAAACTTTTCTTTTTGGCCTACATCGCTAGGGGTAACCAATGTCCCGTCATGGGCAAACATCTCTCTTCCTTGGCCATTGCTGGGGGCAGGTGGCATCAATAGGGTGAGACAGCAACAGTTTGGAGAAGTTACTTCAGCTGTAAAACCAAATTAGTTATGAGAATTGTCACAATTCAACCGAAATGGAGGTGTTGTACAGAATGGCATAGCCTTTGTCTTATGCCTGGGCTAACCCAGCAATGATGGCCTGTTCAGTTTTCCCCAGGCACATGGGTCAGAGAAAGCAGCAGGCTGGAGAGTGGAGTGTGAGGAGCCTGGCCAGTGTCTGCTGCCTTGAGTCTGTTTCTTCAGGGACATCGCTGGCCTTAGATGACTTTTGGTCTGACTCCCTCCTCCTTCATGGTTGCCTCGTGGAACACATGTGGTAATTCTGAAAGTCAACTTGTCAAGGCTGCTTAGCGGAGGAAGTGAGACCGTGTGGACAGACTAAGCACAGCATGCAGATACTAAGGCACAGTTCCCTGGCCATGATCCCTGGTACCGCCACCCCTTCCCCCACCTTAGTGCTCAGGCACAGTCGCTTCCCTGGCCATGGTCCCTGGTACCCGCCCCCCCCCCCCACTTACTGCATACTGCCACAGACAATCCCCACTTGCAGACTTGGCTTTGAAGGACTTTGAGGTGTAGTGCCTCCTCAGATTGCCCTGCCTACTGCTTGGACCCTGAACCCCTTAATTCTTGTCTATTACACCCATTTTAAATCCCACAAGAGAGGCCCAGAGAGGGCAAGTTTCTCACAAAGGCCACACAGGAGCTTAGGAGCAGAGCCCAGAGAGGTGACTAAGTGATTTGTTGAGCTAGGGAGTCTTAGGTTCAAATCCTGACTCAGGGCTCTGTCCTCTTCAGTGGATTCTATTGGTGCTCCTTCACCTTTCCATTCTCAAATTCTCTTTTAAAGATGGGATGCCGTTGAGGGGTGTGGCACCTGCTTAGTGTGAGGCCCTAGGTCCCATCCAGATCCCTAACATTAAGAAACAAAAACAAAACAAAAAGCAGTGTGTGAAGACGACCCCCAAATCTGCCTGTAGGACCTAGGGAGGAGGAAGACGGCACTTTGTCTGGCTCACAGCGTGTGGTCAACAAGTCCCACTGTGTTCTTTGACCGCCTTCGGTGGCAGGTTCTCTGGGCACCAACTCATGGAGGTCCCCTGAGGGACCTGCTGCTATGTGCTGGAGGTTAACCTCTGCCCGTGGATCAAGCCAGGAAGAGTGCCCGTGGACAAGGAGAAGCAGGGACATTCACCCTCCACTTGAGGGCCTGGCCCTGCCTGCTCCCGGCTCTGGCAGGTGTCCCGGCTTTGGGATCTACTCAAGGTGACTCAGCACCTCCCGAGCAGTAAAGCAGCTGAGGAAGGCGGTGCCTTTAACGCGGAGGGACCCAGTTCCAGCCTAGAAGCGACATTTGCATTTAAATGGAGGTCTGGAAGTCTGTAAATCTGCATTTCCCAACCGCAGAGCCCTAATGGTTGTTTAATCATGTTTAGATGAACCCCCTGGAGCACTGGGGGTTGCTGCAGTGCGCTTGAGATCTGTAAGAGAGACTGAGATCAAACAGGGCTCTCAGGCAGAAACTCTTTCCTCACACCCTCTCTCCTGGACAGAGAGGTCATTCCTGATGTGCACTAGGCCTCCGCCCCTGCCAGGAGGGCTTCCTGGATTACTCAGAAGTAGGATTGGCTCCAAAGTCCCCCAGCTTTGCCTTCTTACTTCTGGAAGAGGTAACGGTATTGCTGAGTCCTGCCCCTCATTGACTCCCGGCAGAACCGGGCATTCCTGGCTCCTGGATTACCTCAGAAGAGGACAGGGCCAAGCCTGTAAAATGCCTGGAATGAAGTAGGACGTTTTAACACGGTGGTCAGTGTAGCTCCAGGTTGCCCTCGAGCAGGATCAGCCTTCCTGGGACTTGCTTTGTGGCTGTGAGTCTTGGCCTTTCAGCAGGCCTTGAAGGAAGCTCATTTCATCGCTCCTCGGTCTCTCTGGGACACAGACCCCCTTCAGATTGACAGGAGAGTGTTCAGCTCACTAACAACACCTTCCTGGGGTATCTTTTTTTTTTTTTTGTCATTGAGTAAGTCCAAAGTAGGGGTCAGGTTCGACTTGCCCTGCGTGGTTCCCCAGTGTGTGCAGCACCAGGTGGCCCCAGTGGCCCCAGGACACCTTGAGCGTCCTGTCATCTAGTGGGGTCCCCATTACACTCTCATCTTGTATGGGAAGAAACAGTATAAGAGAGGGAAAGCAGCTTGCTTGAGGTCACCCAGCAGAGCACAGTGTTCAAGCCCCATGGGTACTAGGCAGCTGGGGCCGGTGGCCTGTGCCTCCAGCTGCCTCCCAGGCCTCACACAGCTGAGCTCCACGGGAGAAAGGAAGGGATCAACTCTGCTCTATCTCTGGAGTCTTTGGCTCTTGGAGCCCCACTCTGAGCACCCAGGCTGCAGATAAAATGTGGTTTGGGGGTGCACAATCCCTGTGCCTCCCACTTTGGAAGATGGTGTCTGCTCCCCCGAATCCCCATCACCTGTCTAGATCCCAGACTTTGAGACAGGCTAGGTGACCTTCAGGGAACACCTGATGCTTTTGTTCCCTGAATTACCAGTTGCTCTCACCAGGGACAGCCAGGTTGGGTGGGTCAGCCAGGAGCCCCACACATGATTCCTCTGATTGCAGACAGATGGTTCTAAACACCACCCACCTGCCCAGCCTCTGAGGAGAGGGGCAGCTGAAAAGTTTCTGCACCCCGATAATCCTCTCTGCCAATGCAGCAATCCAAATCAAACCGGATTTTAAAAAGTCCAGATTTAATGGGTAAAACACTCCCAGGTGACTTTCCGCGCCCCCCCCCCCCCCCCCCGCCGACGAGGAGAAGGAAAAGAGACAGAAAAACCACATATCTGTTTTCTGGTGGATAGTTTAAATACCCTGTGAGAGTGGTCTTGAGCATCTCTGGGAGATTGGTCATTATTTGGCAAGCTTTCTGAGATGTGGCAGGGTTTGGAGAGAGATGGGAGAGGGAACTTTGGGTGGAGCTTCCACCAGAACATCCCAGATTCTTTGGGTATATGGATGCCAGGGACCTTCCACCAGAATATCCAACACCGTTTGGGTATATGGATGCCAGGGGTTGGGGTGGAGCTTCCACCAGAACATCCCAGACTCTTTGGGTATATGGATGCCAGGGGCTGGGGTGGAGCTTCCTCCAGAGCAGCAGCATTCTCTAGAGAGAAGTGTGTTGACACACAGGCTTCTCCACTTCCCTTCTACCCCAGTCAACTACTCAGACTCTTTGGGTATATGGTGTCCCTACTCCCTGCACACACCTCCTGAGGCCTGACCTATGATCCTACGAAGAGTCCCATCTCACATCATTCCCATCTTCCCGAAAAGCCCAGGTACTATGTCTCTATGTCCCCAGATTCCTGTCCCTCTTGCTCCCCTCTGTGGAGGGGCGGCTGGGACCTGGTGATTAGGCTTGGACTCCTCTGGAGGGAAAGGGAGAGGAGATGAGGCTGCATAGTTGGGGGACCTCCACATCAGAGCCTAGGGCCTGGTTTGCTACATCACACTGGAGGAGCTGAGCCCCATGTGTAATGGAAGAGCGACAAGAAACGGGCAGACAGCACTGAGCAGGGCTGGCATATGCTCGGTGCACGGCTGGTGTGGCTATGTCTACCTCAGACTGCAGAGTTCATTGGTGCTGAGCAACCATGGTGGTGGGGACAAGGTCCAGGCTTTAGGGTGGCAGTTGGGGGCAGCGGCTGATAAACAGCTCCCCACCACCGTCACCTACCACTCCAGACGGGCCTCTGAGCCCCTGTTGTCCAGGGGGCTGGGCTGCTGTGAGGTATTTGCTCTGACATCTCTATTCGCCCTTCCCTTTCCTCATCCTCTGTGGGCCCCCGTCCTCTCCTCTTTTCAGATCGTGAACTTCTAAGGAGCGCTGACTCTGTCTTCTCCCTAGCCTGGGGCTGGGCACGGACTAAGTGCTTAATGAGCACTTGGATACGTTGTTACTGGGACGTGTACAGTAGCACCCAGAACACCGTGTAGCTCATCAGTGTTCTACAGCTTAAAGGCATAGTCCTTGACATCACACAGGCCTGGGTTTGAATCTCAGCCTTGCCCTTATTAATGTCAGGAAGTAACTGGCACTGAGCAAGAGCTCAATCATGTGGGTTTGTTGACTCTGGATCCGCGGGATCTGGGCAGACAACTACTCTTGCCCCTTCAGTACTTTCAATCGGGACATGGTAAACAGGGCTAGGAGTGGGGGTAGCCCAGGCTGCAGTGAAGGACCTTGAACTCCTGGCCCTCTTGCCTCCACCTCTCCAGAGCTGGAATGACAGGCCTGCACCACCATCCCTGGCTTAGATAGTACTGGGGCTTGAACCCTTGGCTTTCTGCATGCTAGGTGGGCACTCTACCGACTGAGCCGCAGCCCAGTCCATTCTTGGTGCAAGCAAAGATACAGGTGGGAGTTGGCCAGCCAGCTATCAGCACCATCCTCCTATACCTTTACAAAGTAGTCTTGACACAACTGACCGGTACTGTCACGAGGGTCATCCCTCATGTCCCATTATCTCTTCCCCAGGTCGTGGTCCAGCCCTGCCCAGCTCCTTGGCCTGACATAGCTGACTGGAAATGTGTTCTTTCTGAGCTTGCTCCCCGCCCCCCACCCCACCGCCCACTCACTTTCCCCTCGGAAAAAGCAATTAGACCGTGTTTACCGGAGTGCGTGGTTGCAATCTGTCGTTCCCATCGTATCCTGTGCACTGGCCCACTTCTCACATGCTTCGCTTAGGCCTGATGGGAGATTTGCATAAGCAGTAAAAATAGAACTGGGGAAAAGCGGGGAAGGGATCAGTGTGCGACCAGAGAGTTGTGAGTACACCCCGGGGCATCTGTATGAGTCTGGGGGAACTGATGGTGGGTGCGGCGCCTTCCCTAACTCGGGGGGCTTCTTGTATGATTTGATCTTTTGCCTTTCTGTTGGGTGACCAGTCAGTCCCTATGAGAAGCCCTGTTAGCCTCTACCCTGGAGTTCTCTGCGACATCCCCATCGCTGAACACAGCCCTCAGTAGCTCCCTGGTGCCCTGTTCACTCTTCCCTGTCCCTCTCAGGGGCAGAATTGAGGGAATGCGCGGTATCCCCACTTTGGGCGCAGTTCCTGCCTCTAGTTTTCTCAGAGTTGTTCTGAGATGATCCAGGGAGCAGGGAACATGCATGCGTCTAGGTGTGCAGTGAGGTAGTGTGGAAAGTGCCAGAGCACAGAGAAAAGTCCAGGACAGATGGGTATCACGACCATTGACTCCCAGCTGTGGATGGTGGGTACTAGTTCTCCCAGGACACTGTGAGAGACTGCTTGGGAAAGGCATTGGTATTATCCCTCGGGGTGAACTGAGTGGAAAGGCTCCATCCCTGGTTGTCAGAACCGTGCCCGCCCCCCGCCCTCCCATGGGTTCTTTCAGAGGCTATAAGGCGGCATTGGCCAATGAGACACCAGTTTACTTTGAGCTTCCCCATTGGCTTCTCCCACAGGGCTTCTGGGCGGGATGATGAGACTTGCTTAGGCTAATAGGATATCAGCTCACAAACAGCTTTCCTCTGTAGCTCCTCCCTAGGAGCCTCTTGGCCGAACCCTGAGACATTGCCTCTGGGACATAAGCAGACATGAAACTCCTGTACCTCCCTAGGCAATGACTTCCTCTCGGACAGTGCTTCTCAACCTTTCTAGCGCTGTGACCCTTTAATATAGTTCCTCACTTTGTGGTGACCCCAGAATGTAAAATTATTTCGTTGCTACTTCATAACTTCATAACAGTAATTTTGCTACTGTTATGATTCATAATGTAAATATATATATCTGGTATGCAGGATATCTGATATGTGACCCCTGTGAAGGGGTTGCTTGACCCATGAGTTTGAGAACCGTTGAACTAGGGCTGGGATGCAAGAAGCTTGGTCTCTTCTGCCTGCTGGAGAGGGAAGCCATACAGAGGAGACTGAGGTGCCCAGCCCACAGCTGCTGCTAGCAACAGACAAGGAAATAAATGGGATGTCATGGACCATCCAGTCCAGGGGAGCTGCCAGATAACCGCAGAAGGATGGGTGACAGCTGTGACAGAGCTTCCATCTGTGCCACCCAGAGCAGAGAAGCCAACAGGTGTGGTCAGCCGCCAGCCGTAGATACCCAACGCCCCCAACAACACCAAACTCTTACCTGATCCTGGCTGCACCAGGGCCTGTACCACTTACCTATTTGCTTCTACCAGTCACCCTACAGGGAAGTGAATATCCAAATGAAGCTCTCAGTCAGGGAGGTGGCCTCTCGGAGGCAGGCACCCCTGGGTGGTGATGCACCCAAGCTGCCCATGGCTTCCTGCTGAGTGGTGCAGGCTGAGTGGTGAGAGCAGATGATCCAAGAGGCTTCCTGGAGGAAGCCATTCTGAGAACTGAGCTCCGGGTCTCAGACTAGAATCTCCGTTATCTAGACAAGCGCCTGGGTGGAGTAAATATCAGATGGATGGCATAAATTTGAGCAGAAGGTGGGGGAGGAGTGGAAATGACCCAGAGAACAAGGGGGGGGGGTTATTGACAAGAACAGGACTGGGAGTGAGCAGTTGGTTTAGGGTGCTGCAGAAGAGTTCCATGCAGTAGGGGTGGGGGCTTGGGAGACCAGTTGGGACCCAGGAGACCCACTGGGGTGCCCCAGAGCCATGCAGAGCCAAGGAAGACTGAGCAGGGAGAGATACTTTATCTAATTTATTGTAGACGGATGGCGCTGGCTGCCTTGTGGAGGAAAGGCCTGGAAGGCTGAGGGGGATGTGGGAAGCTCTGAGGTCCAGGCAGAGGGGACAGGGCTTGGGATGGTAGGTTTGGCAAAGATAAGAAGCAGGTGCTCACAAAAGAGAGCATAGCCCCATGGCAGATAGCAGGAGACCAGCAATGATTGCTGTGGCCTCCAGGCTCGGTAAGATTTGCTCTTCTCTCATCTAGAAGTGTCTCCCTGTGAGCTTTCCCAACACCCACCCAAGGACTCCAGTCCAACCTGTCTGAGTACCAGATGTGTGGCTTTCTTTCTTTTTTTTTTTTTTTAAATAAAACTGAAACGTATTTACTCCTCTATTTGTGCGTGTATAATAAATGCACACTTCAGGGCACACAGAGCTCATAGGACGCCTACCTCTCAGGAGCCTGTTCCCTCTTCCTGCTCTGGCTGGGTTCAGGCATTTAAACTCAAGTCCTCGGGCATGCAAGGTCACCTTCTTCACTCCCTCCCCCAACCATCTGGTAGGCCTAACTGAACGCCTTTCTGTCTTACTGAGCCTCTATGACCCACCTGTAAAATGGAGGCGTTTCCGGCAAGGTGGGTTTCAGGTAGCAATTTTTCAGCTGGAATTTTTCGGCACAGGCAGAAGCGGCCAGTCTTAGATTGGAGGGAGGCCCAGGGAGACAGTAGGGCCTGCATTGCTCTCTCCTCTCCCCTCCTAAAGGACAGCTTAAGGCTCTGGGGCTGTAGGATCCCCACTTGTCATGTAAGTGAGGAGCTATCCCAAGCCTGGGGGGAGATGGCCTATTTTCATCCATGAAGCCACGTAAGAGGAGGCAATCTTTTATTTTTTAAATTAAATTGAAAAAAGTTTTTTGGGGGAATCTTTGAAATGTTTGGAGTGGTGGCTTTTTTAAAATAAAAGGAAGGAAAGATAAAGGAAGCTCTTGCAGTTCTTGGGTCACACTGGGACTGCGCGGTCCCAATGTCATTTGAAATGACTACCATGGACCTATATCCAGGAAGCGCTTTGTTGTGGGGAGAATCCCAGGCCTTGTTATAGGGGTTGCCATGAGAGCCCTCTCTGGAGATCACTTCCAAGGAACTCTGGGCAATTTGGATTCTCTGCTGTTTTGCTTGTCAAGTCAGCACCTTGATAAAGCTGGTCTCTGACACCTCTCAGAAAATGCACGAGTACATTTTGATAAAGTTAAAAGCATTCTACAAATGTAAGGTTCTATTAGCAGTGGCCGCCATGCCTGGAGAAGGGAGGTGATTTTTTTCCCAAGGTCACAGTAAAAGTGAATGGAGGAGCAAGAAAGAGAAGCCCAGGGCCCTTTGATCCTCAGGGTTCAGCCACTGAACCAGGGAGGGAACAGAAGCAGGAGCCAAAGATAGGGAACGATAAGGAGCCCTGGGGTGGGAAAGGGGCCTCTCACCAGCTGAGAGTCAAGATTCTAACCCAATTAGGAATCCTTGCTGTGAAGCCGGACAACTGGAGACAACTGGCTTTTTATACAGAGATCTTTCACATAAGATTGTTAAAGTAGCTGGGTCAGATGGCTCAGTGGGTAAAGGCGCTTGCTGCCAAGCCTGACGACCTGAGTTCAGTCCCCAGAACATGGTGGAAAGAGGAAATAGACTCCTGCGTGCTGACCTCTGACCTCCATAACCACGCCACGGTGTCTGCTCTCTCTCTCTCTCACGCACAAATAAATGCAATCAAAGCTTTTAAGGGAGTATTGCAGGAGCAACGACCTGTGCATGGAGCCCTAACGCGCATGGCATAGTCTCCCTCTTTCCTCTTTCAGAGGGAAGATGCAATTTTTTTTTTCTAAGTTTCTCTCAACTTTCTGGTAGCTTGTTCCAGATGCCAGGAAGATGTTTCCGGAAGCGCTGCTGGAGCTGAAATCTGAGTGCATGATGGACCAGGTTAATTTTAGGGCCCGTGGCAATGTGTGGCATCTCCCTCCAGGATTGCTTGGATTAATGAGTTAATTTAGTCCAAGCTCCCAGTGTCTCAGGCCTTTGGTGCTGAGGATGGAGATGTGATCTGGGGTTGGGGAAGCTGATTCCGCACAGAACGTGTTTTGGAGTCCACAAGGACCTCAGGAAGAGGCCTGCATGCTCAGCACTACAATTAATTAATGATGCTAATAATGGTTCTGTGGTCAATCCCAGTGCGGCAAGCTTGGGAAGTGGGGTCCACATGCCTCGAAGACCTACATTAACTGCTTCAAGGATGGGAGTGGGTGAGTGGGCAAGGCAGTCCTAGGGAATGGAGCGGTACCCCTTGAGTGGGCAAAGCAAGAGGACCAAGCACAGATGGTTTATCTTGAACCTCAACCATGGATAAACTGTGTGACACGGGCTGGTTCCTTGGTCTGAGTATGATGCTAAATTATGATTGTCAATGTAACAGGATCTAGGATCACCATGGAAACATACCTCTGAGCACATCTGGGTGGGGGGCAGTTTTCTAGACTAGCTTTGTTGAGATGGAAATATCCCTTTCATACTTCCCAGAATGTGGTGAGCACCACTCCATGGTCCTGGGTTGAAATAAAAAAAAAAAAGTGAGCTGAGCTCCAGTCTTTACCTCTCTCTCTCTTTCTTTGCTTCCTGACTGTGAATGCCATGTGGTGGCCGCCTCATGCTTCTGAAGCCATTCCTTCCCCACTTGATGGACTGTGCCTTCCAACTTTGAACCCAAAGAAACCCTTCCTCCCTTAGCTGTTTTGTCTGCTACTCTGTAACAGTAACAGGAAAAGCAGCAGATGCATCAAGCCTTTCCTCCTCTGCAAACGATAACAAAGCTCTGTCTCTGTGGGTGTTTCTCTGTCTCTGTCTCTCTGTCTCTGTCTCTGTCTGTCTCTGTCTCTCTGTCTCTGTCTCTTTCTCTGTGTTTCTCTGTCTCTATCTCTGTCTCTCTGTATTGTCTCTCTCTGTCTATGTCTCTGTCTCTCTGTATCCATCTCTCTCTGTCTCTCTGTCTCTGTCTTTCTGTCTCTGTCTCTGTCTGTCTCTGTCTCTCTGTCTCTGTCGTCTCTGTCTCTTTCTCTGTGTTTCTCTGTCTCTATCTCTGTCTCTCTGTATTGTCTCTCTCTGTCTATGTCTTTGTCTCTGTCTCTCTGTCTCTGTCTTTCTGTCTCTGTCTCTGTCTCTCTTTCTCTGTTTGTTTCTCTGTCTCTATCTCTGTCTCTCTGAATCGTCTCTCTCTGTCTCTGTCTCTCTCTGTATCTGTCTTTCTGTCTCTGGCTCTCTGTCGCTCTCTCTCTCTGGATCTCTCTCTCCCTCTTTTTAGGAGCCATGAACACGGACTGAGTGACCAGTGGTGCCTGGCCTGCTGTCCTTGCGCTCTCAGGACATCTCTGACTACTTCCTGTGCATTCATACTGAGTGGGTGTTTCTCCACCCACGCTTTTCACTGAAGTGTAGTGCACTCACAGCAAAGTCAATCTGCCATTTTTGTTTCTAATCTTAAAATTTATTTCAGTCCTCCCAGGACTGGAAACATGACAGAAAAAGAAGGAAAAAAATCTGAAAGGAATTCTAAAATGTTTTGCTTTGATTGTTTTAAAATAGTACTTCAGATGGTTTCGAAACAATTTAAGTCTCCCAGATTTCAGAAATGGAGTTCCCACCAGTCCAGCACCTCTTGTGACGCCGCCTGCAAACAAAGGCAGGTCAAACTTGAAGCAGAAGCTGACTGCATTGTCGTGTGTGTGTGTGTGTGTGTGTGGTGTGTCCAAGGACAACCTTGTGGTGTGGCAAGTGGAGCCATCTCACTTTTTTTGAAACAGGATCTCTCGCTGAAACTATAGCGCTATAGCTCGATGGTTAGGCTAGGCTGCCTGGCCAGCAAGCTCCAGGAATCTCTTTCCTCCTTCCCAGTGCTGGGGTCACACGCATGCACAAGCATTTTGTTTTACATAGACTCTGGATCCCAAACTCAGCTCCTTAAGCTTGTGTGGAAAACAGTTTACCAATTAAGTTGTCTCCCCAACTTTTGGTTCCATACTCTTTTTTTCTTTTTCTTGTTTTTTTTTTTTTTTTTTTTTTTTTTTTTTTTTTTTTTTCGGTTTTTCGAGACAGGGTTTCTCTGCAGCTTTTTTAGAGCCTGGCCTGGAACTAGCTCTTGTAGACCAGGCTGGCCTCGAACTCACAGAGATCCGCCTGCCTCTGCCTCCCGAGTGCTGGGATTAAAGGCTTGCGCCACCACCGCCTGGCCCTTGGTTCCATACTCTTAACTAGACCTCAAAGCAGGCAGCTCAGTGGATTGTATCAGATGGGGATAACCCTGTAATCAGCACCCAGACTGAACAAAACCATCGTCTGCACCCCACATTGCTCCCCCGAGTCCCCTCCTGGGTCCGTAGTGGAACTTGACCTCCAGTACCTGGGGTGACCCTGTGAACCTAAGTCCTGTCTCCCCATTTCTGCTCCTCTCAGTTTCAGGTCAGCGTCATCCTGATTGGCTCTCATTCCTCCCACCCCTTTGCATGTGGACAGACAGCTTAGCTTATACAGGATATGAGGAACACAGGCCCTGTCCCATCCCCAGCTAGCCTACATGGAGCTACCGCAGTGTCTCCCTTTCCTTTGGGCACTGTTAGGAAATTACCTATGTTCCTCCTCCACCTCCCACGTCCGTACGTGAGCACACAACCCTAAGGAGCTTGGATTGTGATTTTCAGGAAGGGGATGGATTCAGGAGGATCAGCTGTCACCCCATCTTGGCTGTGGGACACTGGCCACAGAAAGGGATGCCAGGAAGGACCAGTGCCTCCCAGATTAATGTAGCCCCCTCAGAAGGAGAGCTTCACAGCATCGGAGAGAGACCTGGAGAGTTCTAGGCCTGGCATATAAGAAGAATCATTTGCTTTTGGGGTAACCGGAGTTCAGTGATTAGGTGAGATATCTCAGACTCACCCCCGTCTATGAGTTCAACCCCCAGGACCTCAGGGATGAACATTTGAAGACAGCTTCTTTGAGAAGTAAACTAAGGAAAATGAGATCTTTGGGGCGGCCCTGACCCAACAGATAGAACTTTAAGTGGGAATTAGAAACCGAGTGTAGCCACCTGTAACGCCAGCACTGTGGGAGAAGGTGGAGAGGTCTGAGCTAGCCTGGGGTACTGTGATGCTTCATCTTGATGTTCAACTTGACTGGATTTAGAATCTCGTGAGAATGTGCCTCTGAGTGTTTCTGTGAAGATGTTTCCAAAAGGGTTGAACCGAGGAGGGCAGATCCTGAGTGTGGAACCCCCAGCCAATAAACTGGGGTCACAGGACTAAAAACAAAGGGAAGAAGAGAGGCAAGTACCCACACTCATCCCTCTGCGTCTTGACTGGATGTACTGTCACCAGGCACCTGCTACTCCTGCTGCCATCCGTCCCGTAGTGACGGGCTGTGCCCCCTGCAGCTACTTTGGTTGGAAGCTTTGTCTCAGCGGTGGGACTGGCTTCACAGTGAATCCCTGCCCTCCAGGTCCAGGAATGCGTGTCACAGTCTTTCTGTATGGCAATGCCAGACGTCCTACATCCCTGAGTTTCTTCCCTCCCGTGGAAGTGACAGGGACAGGGTGGCAGGTGCCCACTGGTGTGTTTTGTGGGATACAGAACAAATGGTGAGGTGTGTGGAACAGGAGCCCAGAGGAGCTAGGCGGGAGGCATTTGCTGAGGTCGTTGACAAGCAATTGGGTTGGTGGTGATTGACAAGAAGGTGTGGTCAGACCAGAGGGCCCTGTCCCCTTCCTGTCCTCATTGTCACATCTTCTCACTACATACAGGTGTCCCATGATGCTTCATCAGTCAGCTGCTGCCATGTAACAAATCTCTGCAGCTCAGAAGCGTTCAAGAGCTCCCCAGCCTCATCTAGTCTGACTGGCTGTACTCATGGCTGAGGTGCTGCTTCATTTACCCATTGTCCTCACTGGGTTGGGAAGTATTTACTGGACCTTGGTCTAAGTTAACCTTTTCACAAAAGAAAGACTCCCCTCACCCCCAAACACTCAGTAGTCACAGCTTGAGCCCACTGCCCTCAACAAACCTTGTTAGGACATCATCTCGAGCCAGTGTCCTTCCTTAGGGTCGCAGCTGACAGCCCCACACAGGCAGCCTGACTCATGTTCCCTGCCTCTCACTGTCTCCCCACTAGGGAGACCCCACCAGGACCTGAATGCATGTCTGATGTGGGGTTCCCCTCTGTATGCTATGAATATGTTTTATTTTTTATTTTTTCTCTTTTTTTTCTTTTTTTTCTTTTTTCTTTTTTTTTTTTTTTTTGTTTTTCGAGACAGGGTTTCTCTGCAGCTTTTTTAGAGCCTGTCCTGGAACTAGCTCTTGTAGACCAGGCTGGCCTCGAACTCACAGAGATCCGCCTGCCTCTGCCTCCCGAGTGCTGGGATTAAAGGCGTGTGCCACCACCGCCTGGCTATGAATATGTTTTATTACCATTGGTTTTTAAAGAAGCTGTTTTGTCCAATGGTTTAGCAGAGTAAAGCCAGGCAGAAAATCTGAACAGAGATATAGAGAGAAAGTAGGCAGAGTCAAAGAGAGGCCACGTAGGGAAAACGCCAGCCAGACCCTTACCAGTAAGCCACAGCCTCGTGCCAATACACAGATGAATAGAAATGGGTTAATTTAAGATGTAAGGGTTAGCTAGAAATATGTCTAAGTTAATGGTCAAACAGTATTGCAATTAATATAGTTTCTGTGTTATTGTTCGGGTCTGGGTAGCCTGGAAATGAATGAGCAGTCTCTGCCTACACATTTCTACCCTGCTCGCTCTTCCAACAAGTTATTCAGAGAGTATGGTTACATGTAAGCAACAACAAAACCACTTGAGCCACGGTGCTGACCTGTGTCTTGGTGGCCAAACAGCACTGAGCAACTTCTAAGCTGACCCAGATCCCTGGAAGTCAGTACAGAAGGTGTTAGCGGGTACCACTATCACCCGGCTACCTGCCACCCAGGAAGAATATTCTGTGATGTCAGCGTTCATCCCCTGCATCAGCATCAGCTGACTCCCAGGGCTTGCAAAGCCATTCCCCATCCTGTCAGAGCAGGATGGCCAGGTTGGCCACTCCCAAAGAACTTTCTGGGAGCCTTATCTACTTATCCACAGTGAGAGTCTTGAGACCACGGCCCCTTCCCGGGGTGTCACTCAGACGTGCTGGTTCAGGCCAAGGAGGAGAAAAGCTGCCCCAAGGCCCCTGGCACACACCTAGGCACAGTGCTGAGTGGGGGAGAATCCACGTGCTCTGTCTGCCGCAGCTCCAACCCGCTGGCGCACTGCAGTGAAACCACCTTTGACTTAATATATGCTAATTAGATTTTAATGGGATTCAGATTTCCAACAGTAGTACAGCGTTAGCCATGGTAAGTTATAATCATATCTAATTGGTAATTCTAACATAACAAATTTCTTGGATAAATTATTCTTAGTTAATAGTCCCCCAGGAACCACACACACACACACACACACACACACACACACACACACATATGCACATGCACGCACGTACACACACACACACACACACACGCGCACACACATACACACATCCCTATTTTAGGGGAAATCAAGGGAAAAAGACAAGGTCAAATCAGGCTCATGCCACCGATGAAGCCTGGTCTCCTTCAGGCCCCCATCAGTACCATCCATGGATGCTCTAAGCGAGCAGAAGCCAGGGCTGTATGCAAACGATGTGGGACCTAGGGTGCACTTGATACACATCCAGACTGTTGCTTTTGAGGAAGGTGGCTGCAGCAAGGCCCATCCTTGGACCTTAGCACAGGACTAGCTCTCTGAGTTCATCCTGGCTATAGGGGTCCCCTCCCTGCAGAGGTGGAGCACCTCAGAAGAAGTCTAGATTCCAGAGGGCCCCTGCTGAGTTAGCACCTCCTTTGCTGAGCAATTAGCTGGGCTCTATTCCCAGCTGAAGGTTGGGATGGCCCACTAGCTCTGGGCAAACCCTGGGAGAACCCCTGAGAGTGGCTGGAAACCTGTCTCCCTGCAGTGAGATGGGCTGCAGTTGTACACCCACAGGTAATAACTCTCTTTCTCCGCACGTCACTCTGTCCCGCTGTGTCTGCCATTGGCCACATGCAAGTGTGACTCCCTGCCTGCCCCTCTTTGCTGGCTGGCTGTTTTGGGGCCTGCAAAGGGTGGGTGGGTGGTGTGGAGGTCTGTGAACATTACCCGAGGCTAGGAGCAGGAGGAGTGGAAGGCGGTGGTGGCGCAGTCGGGGTGGGGGTGGGAGGTTCTTCAAGAGCCTGGGATTCCCACCCAGCTCCCCACATGCCAGCTGCACTGTGCCCTGCAGGTCACCGCCTGTTCCATTTGCTAAGTGACAGGAATTATTCCCATCTTCTGCTGCTGTGCTGTGGACAGGCAAAAACAACCTTGTAGACAATCTGGGTCTGTAAATGTAAGTTCTCTACGCTAGTTTTTTCTTTTCCTTTTTTCTTTGGCAGTGCTGGGGTGGACCCAGGGTCTCATCCAGTGGCAAGCAGTCTGTCATTGAGCTACGTTCCTGCCCCCGCCCCCCTCTCCTGTGTTCTCTTTTCTTCTGTATTCTTTCCCAATTCAAGGGCACAAAGCGACCTCAGGGGACAAGGAAGGAATCTTATCTCTGATCTGATTAAGGAATGGAGATTAACGGTGGCACCTCGGGCTGCGACAGGCATCGTTTATTAGGCCCTACTGCACTTTAGACATTTTCTTAAGTTTTAATAGTCACTCTCTTATCAGCTCCCATAGCAACCACAAGAGGAGGAGGATTGCTCTTCCCAGTACTTTGACAGACAGGCACAGAGACAGTGTGTAAATGGTCTGAAGTCACACAGTTAGTCAGCAGCTGCATTGGGATTTGAACCTGGGGAAGCTGGATTTTAGAGCTCAGTTCTTTAGCCACTGTGTGGGGTTCAACTGAAACACCAGTTGGGGGATCACCAGGACATAGAAGAACCCACAGCCTTGGAGCAGGACCCAGAAAGAAGGAGGAAAGGAGAGAATATTATTAGTGCTGTCCTGGGATTCTCCCCAGGGAGGCAGAATTTCCTGGGGTATCATCCCTAACCACAGATGATCCTCCACTGTCTGTGTGACTGTGGGCAGGTTGCATAAGCTCTCTGAACCTCTATTTCTATCTGTGAATAGAGAAAATGCCTTCTGTATGCAAGATTTCTCGGAAGATCAGGATGGATGGCACATGCCTGTGGGGAGTTGCTCTGCATGGCACGTTCCCAAATCTGTGTCTACTGATATTCATGGAACTTTGTAAACCCGGAAATATTGTGGGAGGAAGAGGAGAGGAGGCACCTTCAGACTGAGGGCTTCATGTCCTGACCGGCCATCTTTTGGGCTTTCCCAGGACTTTCCTTCCAAGAGTACCAGCTCCATTCACAAGGGGTCATGCCGCAGAAGCTCAACTCTTTAATCCCACTGCCTTGGATTTGGTGGGAATGGACATTCCAAACCCGTGACAGCCCCACCTCTCTGCCCCAGGGCCAAGGGGATGCTGAGGGACACTAGCAGGTGCTATCTTGCCCCCTCAAAGACCACAGTAGTCACCCACAGTCTGTAAGCTTGTATCTTCCTGGCAGAAGCCACATGAGATTTTACTGTGGTTTCAGATTCTGCTCAAGGCTCGGTAGGGGTAGCTGTGCATCCAGACTGTTGGATGAGTGGTCTGAGGAGAACACTGCAGAATCTCAGAGCTGCTGGGACCAGAGTACAGGCTGTAGTACTGGCTGGGAACCCACACGGCACTTTCTGGGCTCTTTCCCCATCTCCTACTATGTACTCTGCGTTCTATAGACCATCCAAGCCAGCTTCTTCATCCCAGGTCTGCTTTTGGGGAAGACTAGACCAACACTGCCAGCCATGTAAGGCTTCAGTGTCTGGGCCTGCTGGAGTGGTGCAGTGGGAAGGTCCAATCCCAGAGCTGCCCCACATGTTCAGCTCTGTGTTCTTTAGCCAATGGCAAGCCTCTTTGAGTAGTCACTCACAAGTCTGAGATACGGGGCCATCGTCCATCTTCAGAGCTATCGAGATAGAGTATGAACAGTCAGCGCTTAGTGAGTTGCTTTGAAACAAATGAGTTCCGTGCTACAGGATGCTGCTGTGGAGTGGGGGTGTCTCTTAGCCCTTGTGATGGCTGTTCTTGGTTGTCAACATGAATACATCTGGAGTTAACTAAAACCCAAGTGGCAGGGTATACCTTGAGGGAATTTTTTTCTTAATTGAATTATTTGAAGTGAGAAGACCCACTTTTAACCCAGATCTTTTGAGGTGGGAAGATTCACCTTTAATCTGAGCCTTATGTTTCACTGGAAGCTTATATAAAGAACATGGAAGAAGGAAACTCTCTCCCTCTCTCTCTCTCTCTCTCTCTCTCTCTCTCTCTCTCTCTCTGTGTGTGTGTGTGTGTGTGTGTGTGTGTGTGTGTGTGTGTGTGCCTGTTTGTTCTCACTGGCAAGTCCATTCCTTGACTAGAATTAGAGCCTGCTTCTTCTGATGTATTACTGATTCTGGTGTATACTGAAGACAGCAAAGACATCAAACCTCATGGACTGAAAAATTGTTGGATTCTTGGATCTTCTGTTAGTAGACAGCCATTGTTGGACTAACTGGACCACAGCCTGTAAGTCATTCTAATAATATATATTATTCTTATCAGTTCTGCTCCTCTAGAGAACCCTGACTAATAGATTTTGGTATCAGAAATGGTTCTAGAGCAACAGAAGTATAAGGATGGATATTTTAAGTGTTTGGAATAGCTTTTCCAATATGCCAACACTTAAATTACTGAAGCTACTCCTAAGAAACTCAGAGATTAGTGAAAGCCCATGTTGTAGACTATTGTACAAACCTAAGGACACAAATACATTTGATTATCCTGTAGGTGGAAGTTTCTCTCCTGTCCAGTCCTACAGCCATTCAGTCACCCCCCCCCCCCAAAAAAAAACCCACAGAGACTTATATTAATTATAAACTGTTTGGTAATTAGCTCAGGCTTATGAGTAACTAACTCTTACAATTTACATTAACCCCTAAATAATTTTTGTATATGTTTAGCCATGTGACTTGGTACATTTTCTCAGTAAGGCATTCTCATCTTTCTTCCTCTGCCTCTGTGGGTGACTGCGTCTCTGCCTTTCCTCCTCCCAGAATTCTCTTAGTTTGGCCACTCCACTTATGTTTCCTGCCTGTCTACTGGCCAATCAGCATTTTATTAAACCAGTATTAGTGACAAATCTTTACAGTGTACAAGAGCATTATCCCACAGCCTTATCCTGATTCACCAGTTGTGAGAGGCAACTAGGTTTGGTCACTCTGTAGAGAAAAAAATTTGAAAGTTTGTGGAAATAGAAGGAAAATGATGATGCTGGTTGGTCACTCCTAGCACCTCTGCATAGACAAACCGACAAAGTAAAAGAAAGGGCCCTGTGATAAAGTTAACCAACTTCGAGCATCTCAGGATATGTCAAAGGCCAGCAATCGACTCAGCTGGCAGCTCCGGATATGCAGAGTCTGAACTTTAGACTCCAAAGGTTTCTGAGTGTGCCCTGAAAGAGAATCTTCTCTCCAGCACCCACAGAGCTCAAGTTGCAGAAACGAAACTGAAGCCCTCGTTGTATATAAGGTTGGGCTGAATTACAGCGAAAATTCAGGTCTGAGCCTCAGAGGGTGTCAGTGGTTAAAGAAAGTACCTTAATTGATAAAGAGTGGGATTCTGTAGCTTGGGATGGAGATGTGTGCGAGGACCCTGTTGAGACTGAGAACTCTGATCTCTCAGGTTCTCAAGGGTTTATCTCAGCTGAGGAAGTAGTCTTTCCACCCTCAGCGATGTACACACACCCCACCTCCATAAATATTACCTTTGCCACCTTTGACTGGGGAAATTAATCCACCACTGTCTGCTAAATCAGCTGTGACTTTGTCTGAAGGAGACGCCAGCCGAGGTAATACTGATGTCCCCCAGGGCCCACCTACTGCGGCCTCTAGACCTATAACCAGACATAAGGCAAAGCAGGTTCCTGGAGGGAAGACAGAAAGTATAATCCATGAGGAGGAACACTACAACACTAAAGAGCTTAATGAGTTTGCTGATTCATTCAAGCAGAATTTGGGGGGATATGCATGGGAATGGATTTTAAGGCTATAAAATAATGATAGAGGGGACATAAAACTGAACCAGGCAGAGTTTGTTGATATGGGCCCACTGAGGAGGAATTCTAGGTTTAATATGAAATCTTGCTCGGTTATGAAAAAGGTCTCAAAGGTTTGTGTGAATGGTTGGCTGAAGCGTTTGTTGAAAACTGGCCTACTGAAAACGAGTTGGAGATGCCTGATAGCCCTTGGCTTAGTGTTGATGAAGGGATTTTAAGACTCAGGGAAATTGCAATGCTAGAATGGGTACCCTGTGTAAAACCTAATCCTCCACCATGGGAAGGCCCAGAAGACATGCCTGTCACTAATCCTACAAGATGCAAAATGGTGAGAGGGCACTGGCACATTTGAAGAGTCT
Source organism: Arvicola amphibius (assembly GCF_903992535.2). Lineage (NCBI taxonomy): Eukaryota > Metazoa > Chordata > Mammalia > Rodentia > Cricetidae > Arvicola > Arvicola amphibius. Next base: position 12,732,828 of record NC_052052.2, on the reverse strand, counting down.
TCTTGTTGCTCTTTTCCTTGTGCCAGACCTTAGGTTGGAGATGCTGCTGCTCAGCTGGATGAGTTAAATGCAATGGGTTTAATTAGGCCCTGAAGTAGCAGCGACCACGTGGTAGCGCTGACTCTCTAAGTCAAGGTGATCGTAGTTAGCGTAATAGGCTGCTTAGTTGAATCTTTGTCCATAATGGCCGAACCTGTAATGGTCAGCCCAGGAAAAGTGAATTCTATGGTGGCATGACTCATGTGGACCTTTGGTCATGGGGTTTCCACGCGTGAAATAGATAAGAAGCCTACTACATTTTTGTTTGCTCTGTATCAACAGGAAAATTCTCAAGCCAATGAAAGAAAGGTGACACTGGATCATGGCAAAAGGGATCTTGGCCACAAACGTTAAGAATTTTACTGTTAGCCTTTCTCCATTTCTTCCCCAGAGGGGCCCCCGAGGGCTTTTACAAGGGTAACTAACTACACTGGGGGAAAGGAAACTATCAGATTTTCAGGGGTCTGTTGGATACTGGTTCTGAATTGACAACACTGATTCTGGGAGACCCCAAGAAACACTGTGGTCTTCCAGTTACAGTAGGGGCTTGTGGAGGCAGGCGATTGATGAATGGAGTTTTGGCTGGAGTCCGACTCACAGTAGGCCCAGTGGATCCCGGAACTCATCCCAAGGCTATTTCCCCCAGTCCCAGAATGCAGAACTGAGACAGACATACTTAGAAGTTGGCAGAATTCTCAGATTGGTTCCCTGACCCGTGGAGTGGGGGCTACTATGGTTTAAGAGGAGGCTAAATGAAACCCTTTAGAGTTGCCTCTGCCAGGGAACATAGTGAATTAAAAACAGTTTCACATCCCCAGAGGAACTGCAGAAATTAGTGCCCCTCATCAAGGACTTGAAAGATGCAGGGGTGGCAGTTCCCTCCCCACCTCCCTTTACTCCCCTAGATGGCCATTGCAGAAGACAGAGAGAATGGCAGCTGACTGTTGAGAACTCAGATTGTGACTCTCGTTGCAGCTGCTGTACCAGATGTGGTGTCCTTACTTGGGCAGATTAGTGCACATCTCCTGGTCCATGGTAGGAGGCTCTTGGTTTAGCAGATGCCTTTTTCTCAGTACCTGCCCATAAGGAGGACCACTAGAGCAATCTGCTTTCAGTTGGCAAGACCAGTAGTATCCCTTTACAGCTTACCTGGAGGATAGAATCACTCTCCAGCCCCGTGTCATAAGTTAGTTAGAAAGGATCTTGATCGTCTGTCTCTTCCACAAAATATCGCACTGGTGCACCCTATTGGTGACATTATGCAGACTGGACCAAGTGAGCAGGAGGATGTAACTACTCCCAACTCATTTGTAGCACATATGCATAACAGAGGACGGGAAACAAATCCACCAATATTCAAGGGCCTTCTACGTCAGTGAAATTCTTTGGAGTCCTGTGGGGTGGGCTATTCAGAGACATTAGTTCAAAGGAGACAGGTAAGTCATTGTACCTGGGCCCTCCCACCACCAAGAAAAACATATAATGTTTATGGGCCTCTTTGGATTCTAGAAACAGAACATTTACTCTGCCCCACACACCAAATGACTGGGAAAGCTGCTAGCTTTGAGTGGGACCTGGGACAGGAGAAGGTTCTTCAGTGGGTCCAGGTTGGACCATATGATCCAGCAAGACTCAATGGTCTTTTAAGTGTCGGTGGCAGATAGGGATGCTGTCTGGAGCCATTGGCAGCCCCTATTGGTAAATCACAGAAGAGCCCTTTGAGATTTTGGAGCAAGGCTCTAACTTCATCAACAGACTCTTCTCCTTTTGAAATACAGCTCTTGGCCTGCTATTGGGCTTCAGTGGAAACTGAATGTTTGACAATGGGCCACCAACTTACCATGTGACCTGATCTGTCCATCATGAGTTGGGTGTTATTGGACTCATCAAGTCCCGAAGTAGGATGTACACAGCAGTAATCTATTATCAAACGGAAGAGGTAGATACTTGATTGGGCCCTATCAGGTCTTGAAGGCACAAGCATGTTACATGAAGAAGTTGCCTAACTCCTATGGTTTCTACTTATTGCAACACCGTCTGCTGCGGAGCCCTCTTCTATAGCCTCATGGGGTGTTCCTTACGGTAGGTTGACTAAAGAAGAGAAGACTAGGGCCTGGTTTGCTGATGTTAGGCAAGCACCACCCACAAGTGGACAGCTGTAGCATTACAGCCCTTTTCTGGGACAACCCTGAAAGAAACCAGTTAAGGGAAATCCCAGTGGGCAGAACTTCGGGCAGTACAAAATGCTCATACATTTTGTCTGGAATGAGAAATGGCCAGATGTCCAGCTGTTCACTGAATCATGGATGGTAGCCAATGGATTGGCTGGATAGTCAGGGAATTAGAAAGAGCATGGTTGGAAAATTGGTGAGGAAGACATCTGAGAAAGTAGTATGTGGATAGATCTCTCTAAATGGTTGAAGGATGTAAAGGCACTTGTGTTCCAAGTAAATATTCATCAAAAGCTGATTACAGTTGAGGAGGAGTTCAATAACCAAGTAGATTGGTCCGTTCTCTGAACAGTAAGCCTCTTTCTCCAGACATCCTGGTCATTGCCCAATGGTTGCATGAACAAAGTGGCCATGGTGATAGAGATGGGGGTTATGCACAGGTTTGACACCATGGACTGCCACTCACCAAGGCTGACCTAGATACAGCTACTGCCGAGTGTCAGATCTGCCAACAGCGGAGACCAACACCGAGCCCCAGATATGGCACCATTGCCCGGGGTGTTCAGTCAGTAACCTGGTTGCAGGTTGACTACATTGAACCGCTTCCTCTATGGAAAAGACAACCCTTTGTCCTTAGTAGAGTAGATACTTATTCTGGTTATGGATTTGCCTTTCCTGTATGTAATGCTTCTGCCAAAGCCACCATTTGTGGACTTCTAGAATGCCTTATACACAATCATGGTATACTACATAGTATTGCTTCTCACCATTGAACTCACTTCACAGCAAGAAAATGCAACAGTGCATTCACAATCATGGAAACCACCAGTCCTACCATGTTCCTCACCATCCTGAAGCTCCTGGCCCGGTAGGATGCTGGAATGGTCTTTTGAAGACACAGTTACAATATTAATTAGATGGCAGCAACCTGGGGGCTGGGCCAGGGTTCTCCAGAAGGCAGTATATGCTCTGAATCAGTGTCCAGTATATGGTCCAGTTTCTCCCATAGCCAGGACTCACAAATCCAGGAATCAAGTGATGGAAAGGGAATTGTTCCACTCACTATCACCCCCAGTGACTCACTAGGAACATTTTTGCTTCTTGTTTCTGAGAAAGTAAGTTCTGCTGGCCTAGAAGTTTTAGTTCCAGAGAAGGGAGCACTCTTGTCAAGAGCCACAACAAACATTCCATGGAACTTGAAGTTCAGGCTTTGCCCCAGCCACTTTGGGCTTCTGATGCCTTTAAACCAACAGGTCAAGAAAGGAATAAGTGTTAGAAGGGGTGATAGGTCCAGATTACCGTGGAGAAATTGGATTGCTTCTCCACAATGGAGGTAAGAAGGGTGTCTGGGTGCAGGAGATCCTTTAGGGCGTCTCTTGGTGCTACTGTGCCCTGTGATTGAAGTCAGTGGAAAACTGCAATGACCTAATCCAGGCAGGATGACAAAAGGCACGGACCCTTCAGGAATGAAGGTTTGGGTCACTCCTCCATGAAGGAAACAAGACCTACTGAGGTGCTTGCAGAGGGCAGAGGAAATACAGAATGGGAAGTAGAGGAGGGTAGTTCTAAATATCAGCTAAAGTCACGTGACCAGTTGCAGAAACAAGGATTATAGTTGACATGTCATATTTTGTTAAGAATGTGTTTGTACAGGTGTTTGTGTTTTCTTTCTTTGATGTATCATGTAATTTAACATCAGTTAAAGGAATATCAGCGGTTATATTTGAGATATTAAAAAAACATCTCCCAAGGGGCATTGCCACCTATTCTAAAATTTATAATGCATTTGCTGTTGAACAAGGGGTAGTTATATCATGTTAGGCATAATTATGACCTAGTTAAATATATAATGGGGTTGCAATTGCATGTGGGATAGTTATATCATGTTAGGCAATGACCTGGTTATTGTTTTCATTTGGGAAGGAGATAGCATAAGGAGATATGATGTTGTATCAGATTGACAGGGGTGGACTTGTGATGTCTCTTCCTGGTTGCTAACTTGGCTACATCTGGAATAAGCAGCTGGGTGCAACACTCTGGGGATTTTTTTTCTTAATTAAATTATTCAAAATGAGAAGGCCCACTTTTAATCCAGATATTTTGAGGTTGGAAGATCCACCTTTAATAGGGGCAACATGTTATGCTTAAAGCCTGCTATGAAAGAAGGAAGAAGGCATATTGGAGAAGGTACCCCCCCACTCTCTCTGCCTGCTTGATCTCACTGGCAAGTCCATTTCTTGACTTGCATTAGACCCAACTTCTATGGGACTCAGAAATATGCTAAAGACTGGTGGAGATATTTAGTCTCATGGATTAAACTACTGGTTTCTTGAAGCTTCCCTTGGTAGACAGCCATTGCTGGATATATATAGATATATATATATATATATATATATATTCATTCTCAGTTCGGTTCCTCTAGAGAAGCCTGACTAACACATCCCTCAAGACTGGCTTGTTGACTGTCTTGCTATGGATACCTCTTCGGTCATCCTCCATCGGTGAAGGCCAAGGCCACCCCACCCTCCATCAGTCACCCCACACCACCTCCTTCCTCATCCCCATAGCTGCTCAGGTCTTTGTCGTCAGCCCTTTCTCCCATGCCCAGCTGTCTGTCTGGGCAGGCGGCTTGCTTGTTCTCTCTGAGATTTCCTGTCTCATCAGAGGGATGAGAACTGGAACATTCTGCCAAGCTTCAGGGGGTAACCCTGCTTCTGTTCCAAGGGTGCAGAGTCCCCCACCCCAGGACTTTCCACATTGTTCTGCTCTAAGCACCTTCTGTAGTGCTGATGCCCAGCCTTTATTCCGTAGGCACCCATGGCTCCCTGTCGTTCAGTACAGATCACACTAGTTCATGTTTGCTGCGCCCTCACTGACTGCTGGGCATGGCAAGAAATGCTTTGGCCTCATGTCTTTGCTGAGATCTCTGAGGGCAGTGACAGGAACATGGGCACCCCACTTTCACAGAAGAGGAAACAGAGGCACAGGGAGGTGAAGAAAGGAGGTTGTGGGATGAGTAGCAGAGCTGGTGGTGACTGTGATGTCAGACAGGTGAGTCTGTGCCTTGACTGGGCTGCCTGCTCCTCTCACAGAAGGACAAAATCCTGAGGGCTTACAGGACTTTTCCTCAAGGCAGACGGGGAGAGCCCACTGGTTTTTAGAAAGAGACTTTTGACAAATTTCTTTTATCTGTGGTTCTGGGAACTTTAGGTCTGATGAAACCAGAGGTAAGGGATCGGGGAACCTGGAAGTAGAGATTGTGAGATCCAGGGCTGGGCCCCAGGGAGACAGCTGCAGACAGGGACAGGGGCAGGGGCAGGGGCAGGGGCAGGGGCAGGGGCAGGGACAGGGACAGGGACAGGGACAGGGACAGGGGCAGGGGAGGCAGGGGAGGCTCAACCCACAATCAAGAACTCTGTGGGCCTGGGGCTGGTTGACATTTAGGTTGAGCACGAGGCTTTAGCATTTGGAAAAGCCATGCGTGTATTTTACGTGCCCATTATCATCCACCCGTCACTTGGGGCTATCATTCTGGAGAAGATGGAGGGAACCATTTCCAAAACGACAGCCCAAGTGTTTTCTGGGACGCTCCACTCACCAGTTCACTCCTCCACTGGCCATGGGTGTCAGAACTGGGTTCCATCTTAGCTGGGCACGGGAGTGTTCCGTCCCTCCTGCCTGGGCTCGACTCTCTCTCTCACTTTCTCTTCAGCATCTCCCTGTGTCTCCGCTTTTTATTTTTTATTTTTTTTTGCATTACTGTGATAAAATACGCTGACAAAAGCAATTTAAGGGAAAGAGAGTTTATTTCAGCTCAAAATTCGGAGTTACAGAGCATCACAGTGGAAGATGTCCCAGGGGCAGGAGCTCGGGGTTGCTGGTTCTGCATGCTGCTGAAGTCTCTCCTTCCCATTCAGTCCGCGCTCTCCTATCTCTGCCCATCTATCTCTGTAGCTCTGTCCCTTGTCTCAGTTCTGTCTCCTGCTTTCTTCATTTCTCTTGGCACTTCCCTCAATGCTGATCGGTCTGTACTCTTTCTGTCCCCTGGAGCTCAGGTGGCATCTTTCTCCCCAACTTCTCATGCATTCAAGAATCCAGCTCTCTCTGTAACTGACCCAAGGCAGCCTGATTCACGACGCCCCAATAGCCCTTAGTGACTGATATCCTCTCTCTGTCTTTGCCTCTCCCACATTCCCACCCAGCCTGTTCCTCATTTTCCCCTCACTCTCTTGCCAGCCTTCACCCACCTCCCTTGCCCTTCAGGTTCCACCAGCAGGTCGGGGCTCTGGAAGCAGGTATTCCTGATATCTTGCTTGAGTGGAAATGTCCAAGTCCAGGTTTGAGCTTTGTAATTTCCCACGGCATAGCCAAATCCCAAGGACCCTGGTTTTTGTTTCCTCTGTGCTATGTATACATAGACTCTTTACGAAACCCACAGATTTTTCTGGATCACAAGGTGTCCTATGTGGCTGTCTTGTGGGGTCCTTAGAGCTTTGTTCACTGCTCTGTTCTCCCACAGACAAGGTGGCTCAGAGTGGCGTTTGTAGCCAGGGTCACAGTCACATTTAGAAGACTAGCAAAAGCCATAGGCAATGTAGAAAGAAGCCAGCAGTGCCTATGTGTGGGGGCCTTAGGGTGATGGAGCAGGTAACTCTGACTCGCAATGGGCCTGCAGGTCCAGAGGCTGGTGTCCTGGCCTAGGAGGGACAGTGGCAACAGGCTCCAGTCTGGAAGGGATAACAGAGGAATACAGGTCACGAATGTCCCCCAATTCTTGCTCCAGTGGGGAGGGGACTCCAGATGCTGGGTATGGACAGCTGGCTTGGGAGCACCTCCCCCACTAAGTGACTGTGGCAGCTGCACATACTCGTGACACTTGTTCATGAGACCAACTCAGAGATGAAGAGATAAGGAAGCTTGGTTACCCCTCAGGTGTGACTTTAGAGATGGGTCTGTAGCCATTCCTAGGCCTGCTGGACACACTTGAAATCCTCCAAAGATCATGGGGGATCTGTGGTGACAGTAGCCCAGGGCAGTAGAGCAGCAGGGGCTTCAGGGAACTGTGGCTGGTGAATGGGGAAGGATGAGCTCACTGGGACCTGGTGTGGCAGCAGCTACAAGTCCAGATGAATTCTCCGTACTTCAAAGGGGTGGTGGCCTCGGGGTGTGTGTGTGTGTGGGGACTCGGGCACAGAAAACAGGAATCTGAGGTCTTCTCATCACTGCACATGTAGGTCACAGCTGAGGTACCTGGACCAACGTAAGGCCACATCATGGAGGGGTAGGGCTGACTTCAGTTGCCCCTCTTATCCTTCAGGACAAAGCCACCCCCACAGGACAGCATTCCTGTGGGCGTCCCCTCTTCACTCTGCTCCTCCCAGGGAGTGCTTGGCTCACAAAGTGGTGTGCAACCTTTCTAGTGGGCCCAGCATTCTGAAGGATAGGGACTCTTAATGGCAGAACCTACACAGCTTGGCCGGTTTCTCCTCTGGTCCAGCCCAGGCCCTGGCTGGGGAGGCTTGGGGTTTGTGGGACAGATGAAGGCACCCATGGGAGACTGAACGCACAGTCTCAGCTGGAGCTGGACCTTTTCTTCCCCTTTCCCACCCTAAACAGCAGCCTTCCAGTCCTTGTACAAAGCCAAAGCAGATGGCAACCCCTGCTGCCTCGGTCCTGAAGCCTCCCAGCTAGGTTCCCCCCCCCCCCCGCCCCCAAGTCCTCCACCACTTCCCACGGTTCATCTGCTCACTACTGAGCTATTGATGCACTTCAGGGGTCAGTGGAGCCCAGCAACCCTGCTGCTAATAGGGCGAAGCAAGTCCAATTTCACGCCTATGTGGCCTTCCCTCTAAGGAGGCAAGGAGAGAGAATAAACCTACGTATTAAAATTTCTTTGGAAAACAGAAACCTCTGGAAGTAGGGGCCTTATATAGAATTGCTGGACAGCAGCGGCAGCGGTGGAGGGCAATCAGTTCATGTGAGCCGAATCAGGACTTCGAGGAAGAAGGAAGTAGGTGAAGGAGGCTGATGGTACCGTGTGGCCGTTGCCTGCTCAGCGATCTTGGATGTTTGCACACAGATGGATGTCTGAGAGAATCCTCAACTTCACTACTGTTGTTGACTGACTGGCCAGACTCGGGAAGGTAAATATTTACTGTGTCAATCATTTGTATCCAATGTATTTCATACACCAAACGGTGGGCAGAAGAATTTGAGCTTAAATAAGGACAAAAAGGCACAAGGAAAGCCAAGGCTCTGGAATGTCAAGTTCAACGGCTGATTTGGGGGAGCTGCTAGTGCTGAGCCTCTTGCAGAGAACCCGGGTTCAGTTCCAAGCACCCACGTGGCAGCTCACCAGGGTGTGTGACTCTGGCTCCAGGGCATCTGATGCTCTCTTCTGGCTTCCTTGGGCACCAGGTGTGCATGCAGAACACCCGTACACATAAAACTAAATAAATCTAAATGAGTAAGTAAGTAAATGGCTGACTGTTGGGTTGAGGAGGCGGCTCAGTGGGTGAAAGGGTTGGCCACATAAGCATGAAGACCTGAGTTTGAAACCACTGAGCTCATGAAAAGCCGACCATGTAGTAAATGCCTGCAGTCTCTGAGATTACAGGCGTAGGGCACAGGAGAAACTCCCAAAGCTCTGGGCCAGGCAGCCTGGTGTGCAAAGCAGAAAAACAAGAAAAAGGGTCTTGCCTTCAACAAGGTAGAAGGCAAAGACCCACATCTGACATTCTTTCCTGACCTCTACAGGATCACTGTGGCATGTGTGAGCCTGTACACACACATATGAGAGCACATGTACACACACGGATACACATGTGCAAATATACATACACACATGGAAAGTAAAATACAAAGGCAGACTGTCTTTTCTGCGAGAGGGTCTCATGTAGCCTAGGCTGACCACAAACTTACTATGTAACTGAGGAAAGCCTTGAACTCCTGGTCCTGCAGAGCCCATCTCCTGAGTTGCTGGGATCATGGGCCTGCAACCACCAAGCCTAACATAAACTTCAAGTCAGACCTAAGGGCTGCTGTATCGTTCTTACCTGCACAATTGCTCTTAACTGGCTCTCCACTCTATATCCGTATGACTTCTCAGCTCCCATCAAAGGGGGATCTAGTTTTATTTTGAATACAATAGAAATGGTGGTGTGTCAGTTTCCCTGGGGCCTCCCAAGACCCGTGCACTTGAGCTCTCTTGTTCCTCCACCCTCACAGAGCTGACCCTGATGGAGCCTGAGAGACCACCAGGCACAAAGCTGAGTCACCTTAGCCAAAGCCACTGGGGGCCAGCTCACCCCCAGGGACCCCTGCTTTTAGAGTCCAAAGGCAGATCCAGCTCAGAGCCATCAGATCCAGTCCAGATAAGCAAGTCCTGCTCAGGTGCTGGGGACGGGGCATGGGCATCTTTGGAGTCATGATTCTGCTTGGGGCAGTGGCCTTGGAGCCATCTTCGTCCATCTGGGATGCTCGAGAGAGCAAGGGTGTTTGTTAGTGTTCACTGGAGGTGCGAGAGGGTTACTCAACAGCCTCAGGCTGTCCGTGAGCTCCTGATAGATCTTCAGGGTGTTTAGGGTGCGAGACTCAGGCTCACCGCAGCACGCCCAGCCCACCCTAACCCATGCCACCCTACCGCTTCTGATATGCCCTGTCTTTCATCATCTTCTTGGTGCCTCTCAAGTTCTGGGGACAGGCTCAACCTCATCTCTCCCTTGGCCATGGGATGTGCTTTGGCTCAACCAGGGTCCACAGACAATGATCCAGGCAGAGGCTTAGGTTTTCCTCACATTCTGATGATTCCCCCACGTTCTAATTAGGGTGGTCATTGTCTCCCTTAGGTCTGCGTACACAGGCCTGGTCCTAGGATGGCCCTATTGGGAGGTGGTGGGGCTATCAACAAGTGGGATGTGTTCTCAGAGGGGATGTAGGACCTGGTCTCTTCCTTCTCCTCTCTGCCTGGCCCTTGCCTTCCAGTGGATTGCCTCTGCAGCTCCATAGCTCCTTGCCATGATGTATGATCTCATGATCCCATGAAAGACCCAAAGTAATGGGGCTACCAGGTTGTAGGCTTGTATCTTCAGAACTGAGAGCCCAAAGAAACCTTTCCCCTTGATGGGTAAATTATCTCAGCTGCTTTGTTACAGTGATGGAAAAAGCTGACTGATACACATGGAAAGAGGATCAGATGTCAGGTAGCTGCTGCCCCCTTAGCTCCAGCTCCAGGATAAACACACAAGGAATTTCATAACTCCATAGTGGAGACCAGAGGCCAGCCTGGAGTGTAGCCTGCAGCAGGGGTTATGCAGGGGTGAGGAAGGTCTGTTGTCTGAAGCTAAGCTGTCTGGTGAGCCTGGATGAGGACATCTGGACCACTGCTATCTATAAGTAAGTATCCATGCCAGCTGTTGTCTGTTACCAAGATGTGGGTTGACTTGTTAGGCAGCACTATTGTGGCTACAGCTAGCTGACTTAACATTTTCGACAGCCCTTTCCCACACCTGGATGTTTTTAAGACTGAATAAGACAGGAGCTGCATGTCCACCCATCCTCAGAGGAGTGCAAATTTTCCATTCCTTTGCCATTCTATCTCTATGCCTGTCCCAAGACTGTATGCCAGGAGGTACCCAGAAGCTACCACTTAGACTAAGGAAAGACAGAGCCACACGCCACGGTGGGGAAAATTGGTCCGTTTGTTTTAATTAAACCCAGTGAAGAAGCCAATACATGGGCAAAGACTAAGAACAAGACTGGAAATAGTTTAGAAAAGAAATGAAAATCGATCGCAGAGATGCCGGGCCGCTGGAGCATCGGGAGGAGGCGGCATCTTCACGTGAGCTCCAGGACCACTGTCAGGGCAAGCACCAGGGTGAGCCGGACGCCAGCGAGGCCAGAAGCAGAACCTGTGAGAGGGCAGAGGTGTCACGACTGCAGACTGCCTGCGTGTTACAGGGGGCCTATTGGTGTGAATCTGGGGAGTTTCAACAGATGTTGAACAATGATTCCCAGCAAAGATGCTAGGGGGCTGCATCGGGCGATCAAACCTCAGCTCTGCGGGCTGCCATGAGTCCGGCGCCCTGTTCCCCATGCAGGCCTGCTGGGCTGAGGCCAAAGGGACGCTTTGTTGAGAATTGTGAGATTCACTGTGTATGGTAGTGTCTAGGTTGGGTGGCTGAAGGAACAGCCTGGGGCATCTGACTATATTCTTAAGTGTCCCATGGAGTTGTCAGAGACCCACACCATGGTCAGCATCAAACACTTCTTGGGGTCTGGGTAGCAATGAGAGGGGACACACTTGACCCCTGCTATCCCATTAGCTGTTTGGGGGTATAGTGCCTTCCTTGCTTAGTGCCTACCTTTGCCTAACCTTGACCCTGCCTGTCTGAGGTGATAGCTTTCTAAAGGAAAGGAGGAACCAGGGGAGACACGTTGACTTTAGCAACAGATGCTTTGAAAAGCACTCTTTTAAGGGTACAGTCTTGAGGGTGGAGACTTACCACTGGAGTCCTCTGTTCCTCTTGGGATATTTGGGTTTTCTGTCAGAAAGAAGCAGAAAGAAGCAGAATGGTTGGCGCTGAGTTCTGAGCATGTAGGACCTTCCCCAGGTACCCGCTATGTGGCATTATATGCACTGGGATGGTGCTCCCACTCACTGGGATGAGGGGCCATGTTACAGATGGGGAAATGAAGCCTGCTAAGTGGCAGAGCCGAGATGTGAACCAAAGTCTCTCTGATGATAAAGTCGTTCCAGTTATAATCAGTGAATGGAATTATCTCACTGAGGCAAATTTTTTTAAAAATATTTTTTATGGTTTATTTTAACTTTATTTTATGTGCATTGATGTGAAGGTGTCAGATCCCCTGCAACTGGATCTTCAGACAGTTGTGAGCTGCCATGTGAGTGTTGGGAATTGAACCCGGATCCTCTGGAAGAGCAGTCAGTACTCTTAACCACTGAGCCATCTCTCCAGCCCCTCACTGAGGCAAATTTAAGGGCTTTTGAGGATGACTTAGAGCCTGGCCCTATCCTCGGGTAGTCCTGTGAGGTCCCTACCAAACACGATGAGCCGAGTATGTGTATCGGTGGAGCCCAGTGGATTCTGGGCAGTGCAGCGATACATGGAGCCATTGAGCTCAGCAGGAACCCGCTCCAGCACCAGTTCCTTCCCATCAAACTCAGCGCTGCCGTCCAGGAGGCGGCTGCCCACTCTCGTCCACGTGAACATGGGTTCTGGGAAGACTTCATTCTGTGGGTCAGAGCAGGAAACAGTGGAGTCATCAGGGAGCACGCTGCCAACACAGGAAGGCCAAAGGCTTTCCAGGCCCTGATTTTCATCCAATAGGCTTCAGGTAGCACCTTAGAACCCCAGGAAGGAGGCTGAGGGTATAGCTTAGGTGGTAGTATGCTTGCCTTGCACACACACAAAGCCCTGGGTTCCATCCCCAGCACCCGATAAACTGTCATGCCAATAATCTAAACACAGGAGGGGAGGGTCAGAGGAGGGTTAGAAGATCAAGATCATCCTCAGCTAAATAGGGAATTTGAAAACAGCCTGTCCAACAAGAGACTAGGTGGAGAGGACCCTCAGAGGTTGGGGCTAGAATAAACGTGAAGACAGAAGATTGGTGCGAACTGCATTTGCTTGTGGGTATAGGAGAGTAATCCAGGAATGCTGGTCCCCATTGGATGTCTCTACCCACCCCACCACTCCACTCAGCTATCCAGAGAAAAGCTGACCTGAAATCCGTGGACTAGAATCCTCACTGTGTCCCCAACCCGGGCTCTGCTGGGCGTCATCATGATTTTGGGTCCTTTGGGAGCAACTGTATCAAGAGAAAGAGGGGTGGTGGGTGGGTGTGGTCAGTATGGAGAGTGGGGTGGGCCAGGATGCAGAGCAAGTTCCAGAGGTTGGTGTCCTAGACACTGGCTGCTTCTCAGGGGCTCCAAGGAGGCTCACTCAGCCACCACCCCCCCGTCATGGGTGTCTCCCTCCATATTTCCTACAACCCTCTTTTGTCCCCCACCCCCACTGGGATCTGGGGATTCAGTGAAGCACAGAAATGCATGGGTTCCTGAGTTTGTGGGTCTCACTCGTCAGTGGGGGAGAAAGATAATGACACCATCCATCATTGTCCCCTCTGTCCAGCTGAGTTCACAGAGGCCCAGGGAGTTCACTGTGATTTGCCAAAGGTTACACAGTGAGGAAGAATGAGGACCAAAATTCAGATCTCCAGGATCCTGATCCAGAATCCTACTGCCAAGGGATTTCCCAGAATCTGAGTGGGGGTGCGTGGATAGTGTGAAGCTGCCACCTCATTCCCCAGCCAGTCTTTCTTCTCCCTGCCTCTGGTCCTGTCATTCCCAGTCCAGTCTTCCTCGGCAGCTTTGTATGTGCTGAGAAGACAGGATGACCTGGGTACCCCTCGCCTGTGGGAGGTGGACTGGCTGGGCTTCTCTTCTTTTCAGAGGGGGCAAAACCGGGCCCACGCATAATAAAGAGGCTTGTCCGAGGTCCCTGCAGAGTCAATTACACATGTTTCCTGACTCCCCGCCCTCATTAATTCATTTGTTCACTCATTCAATAGTAATTACTGCGCTGGCCATATGTCAGGCTTTGGAGCAGGGCTAGGGACTAGTAAAGGGGACAATGATTAAAGTTAAGTGTCTGCAACTTATCCGTTAGCGGGGGAGATATTTAATTTGCAAACACTCAGCCAAACTATAACCAGCGGTGTGTGCAGGGTGCTAGCGGAGGTGGTACACAGCTCGTGTGTGTGTGTGTGTGTGTGTGTGTGTGTGTGTGTGTGGTTGGGGGGGAGGTGCAGTAGTCACAGTGTCTCAGAAAATTGAAGTCTACGAGGAAGGTTCCAAGCAGAGGAAGCATCGAGGACATGGTCATCCAGAGAGCTTGTGGGGCTGGGGACAGACTCCACAGAATTTCCAGGGCTGTCCCCACTTAGCTCACAATGGAAATCAGAGCAGCAGGCAGATGTGAGCAAGCTCCAGGCTCTGCCAATCTTGCTCTCTGAGAATAAGGCCAAGGCACCACTAATTAACCACAAGGAAGATATCTGAAGGACTGCCTGGGTAGAGGGAAGGGCCTGGCCTGCTGAGAGGGAGGGCAGCCTGGTGAGGGGAGGAGAGGATGCTTCCGCTGCTGCTGCGTCCACCTGCCAGCTGCATGGAAGCAGCACTGGCCGGGGACACTGGAGAAGTTTTAGCCTATTCTGGCACATGACAGACTTGGGGGTGGAAAGGCTCCGCCTCTGAGCCATCCCCCAAACTTCACCTCTGAGCTATCAGCCATCCCTCTATGACTTTTGTCCGACATAAAGGCTACGTCTTTCAATTCAATACTTCATGTTCTGTTTCTTTTCACCTTCTAGCCTTTAGAGATTGTCATGTAAGCCCAGGAAGGCACAGAGGCTAAGGAACATTCTTGCCTCCTCCAGTTTCTGTTGGGTGCTGTGGAGGAGGTAGGTTTGCAGATGGGAAACCCTGGGGATGGTATGACCCCTGGTGGTCTGCGCCACTGCCAGCTTCAACCAGCAGAGGGCGAGGAAGGACCTCCATCGCAGGAGAAGGCAGGGTTTGGAGGTCAAGTGTTTCAGGAGAGGCTCAGAGTCCAGGGCAACTAGGCAGCAGGTCACACAGCCTTCTCGGCTGCTCTGTGCTGTTTCTAGTGGCTCCTATGTGAAGTTGACCCTGAGGAGCACATAAGGTGGCCTAGGAGGGGTCTGCTACACTCTTGTCCCTCCCAGCTCCCCTGAACAGGGATGCTTGCAGATATCTTGGAGTTCCCGCTCACCCCTGTCAGGGCTTCTGGGCGCCCCTTGCCAGCTGTTTGCACTATCCCATTCCACCACCACCAGGAAGTCCATTTGCAGCTCCTGACAAGAAATGCTCAGTCCCCTGCCTGCTTTGAGAACACAATCCAGAGTGCCAAGCAGAGGTGTTTCAGCAGTTTTGGGGTTCTCTTCTCTCACCCCGGCTAGAGAACAGAATGTGAGCCCAGGCCCTCTCAGGCTGTGGTGTGGAGTGCCAGCTCTGTCTGTCTGCTCACCTGTTCATCACCTGCCTAAGAGAAACTCTGAAAATGACAACTGGGAGAGGGATGAGGCCACAGAGTGAAATCCTGGCTCAAAGGAATGCAGAAATTCCCATTATACCCCCACCTGTGGGATCTTGCTGTCTGTGAGGATGGCATGTATGAACTCAAGGAAAGGCTCCTCTCGGACTCCCATGGGACTCTCATTAAGACAGTCACTTGTCCATCTACCAACCATCTACCCAGCTCTCCCTTCCATCTACCCAACCATTCACAATCGACCCAAACATTCACAATCTACCCAAACATCCACAATCTACCCAAACCATCCATCCATCTACCCAACAATCTACCAAATCATCTACCATCTACCCAACCATCCACCATGTACTCAACCATCCATCCATCTACCCAACCAACCCCATCTACCCAACCAACCCCATCTACCCAACCAACCCCATCTACCCAACCACCCACCTTCATTCATCCATCCATCTACATCTCATCCATTTATTCATCTATCATAGCTACCCATCTATCTATCCACCACCTACCACCCAACCAACTACCCACCCATCCACTCCCTCATCCATTTATGCATCCATCCAACCTCTCCACCTATCTGCTCTGTCAATTCATCTATCCATCTAGCATATCCATCCATCTAACCATCAAACCTTACCATCCATCCATCTATCCATCCTTCTTCTTATCCTTCCTTCCTCTATGCCTATTCATACATTCAGTCCAATCAATCCCAACCTTACAATCTATCTATTTACCCATCCACCTTCTCAATATATTCATCCATCCATCCATCCATCCATCCACCCACCCATCCATCCACCCATCCATCCATCCATCCATCCATCTACCTATCACCTAATCCATCCTCCCATCTATCCATTTATCCATCTACTCAACCATCCCTCCATGTGCAATTGTTGGGTCTTGGGAGTGAGGTGTTTATCATGTTTGAATATAATATTTGGATTTGAATATTTGGATTTTTCTAAGGATCAGTACCATTTTATACTATCATGAATGATGCAGGAGCATTCTGATGGTTCTGTAGCCTTATCAACATTTGGTATTGGCAATTTTTAAAAGTTTACCAAATCCAGTAGTTACATATGCTATCTCTTTGTAGTCTCCATTTTCCTGATGAGTCAGTGTTTTAATATGTCTATAGGTGACTTTAAAAGCCAGATGTCATGGGCTTGGTTAGTCATAACTAACTCAGTCAGTGGCCGAGCACATGCCTAGTACATGTTAGGACCTGGGTTTGACCTCCATTACTGAAAACAAATCCTGGTTCTCTCATGTTTCCACTAGTGCCTTTTGGTTTTATAAGGTCTCTCTCTCTCTCTCTCTCTCTCTCTCTCTCTCTCTCTCTCTCTCTCTTTGTTTCTAATTTTGTTTCGAGACATGGCTTATGTAGCCCAGACTGACCTCAAACTACTCACATAGCTAAGGATGACCTTGAACTTCTGATCCCCCTGCCCCCACCTCCTAAATGCCAGGATGACAGGCAGACACCGCCATGCCTAGCTTAGGTTTTTGTCTTACGCATCCTGGGTACCAATGTTTCACAGAGGACTGGGAGAATTTCCCCTTGTTTTGAATTCTTTTTTTTTTTTTTTTTTTTTTTTTTTTTTTTTTTTTTTTTTTTTTTTTTTTTTTTTTGTTTTGAATTCTTTTGGGGATGTTTTCTTATGAGCCAAAGATTTGAATTTTGATTCAGTCCCATCAAACAATTTTCAATTTTTCCTCGTGTTTTTATTTTTATTTTTTATGATTGTTTTAAGGGATGTTGGCTACCTTGGCTCCATAAAACATTTTTCTCCATTTTGTTCCAGAAGTTTCATGATACTGGCTTTTACACTGGAGTCTATCAATCATCCTCAGGTTAACCTGTGTGCATGCCAGGCAGGGGCCAGGCCCGCCCCTCCCTTTCTCATGTTCTCTTGTTCCGGGGCCATGTGCTAGAGAACTCGTCTTTACTGTCCGAACAGCCTCAGGGGTCTCCATCAAAATCAATCGACTTTGCCTGCAGGTCTGTTTCTGGGCTCTCTTCTCTGCATCAGCCTAGAGTCTACACTGGAGAGTCTGGGCAGCTCTTACCTAGGTTTTGAGCTGATTTATTTTTTTTTTTTAACTAGATCAGTAGGGATGAAGAATAGTATAAGGCAAACAACCAAAATCAAAGCAAAACAAAAATCAGAAGCAGAGAGACCAGTTTGGAGGCCATGCTGCAGTCCAGGAGTGGGTGCACAGTGCTTGGGGGCGGGGTGGTTTCGAGGAAAGGACAAACAGAGCAGGTCTGGGAAGCATTCTGAGGCCTTGTGGCCTGGCGGGCAGTGACCTGGACATGAGGAGACCGTGGGAAAGTGAGTAGCCCTGACCAATGGGAAGAAAGCATTTTCATACTGAGATGGCTTTCAAGGCTGCTCATCAGAGAGTCACAAACCCAGGGAGAGGGCCTTGAAAGAGAACCAGCCAACTGGAGGGACCAGGGAGACCCAAGCAGGCTTCCTGGAGGCATCCCTGGAAAGGGAATGCAGGTGAGAGCAAGGCCCACTGCAGAAGACAAGCCCAACCATTGGTGGCCTGCTCTTCAAAGTCCCTGCTGGGTGTTGTTTGAATTCTGTGTCCCAGTTATCGCTTTGTTCACTTCATAGCCTTTCTTAGAGTACGGGGGGCCCTCATTCTGCCAGGCCACACTCATGACTCAGTGTGCCCTTGACCACAACCTTAGGTAGGTTACACTAAGACAGTGATATAGGAAGTGGACTCTGGGGGTGTAAAGCCCCAGCTAACCCACCAAAGTCATGGAAAACCCAGGTCCGTCAGCTAAAGGATAGGAGTAAGGACAGTGCCCTCAGTGGCCACCCAGGGTACTGCAGGGATTCAAGCTGGGCTCCTAGTATGGGGTTACACAGTGGTTGCAGACCTGTTTCAGGCCAGAAAACAGAGACCGAGGGCAGTCTAGGTACAAACAAAGGCTAGCCCAGGCTCTCCCATTCACCGCAGGAGTGAGTCCTGGATATCCTTATGTCTCCACTTCCCAAGGTTCATAGTGAGCCCGTGCAGGCATACTACTTGTGGTTGGGCCTACCTTTTCCTTATTCTGCTGGGAAAGGTGTCCACAGAGACCCTGAGGTGAGGGGGTCCTGGGGCCAGGGACAGAGCAGGTTCAAAGTGAGAAGGTCTGGCCAGGAGTGGCATACAAGCTGGCCTTTGAAGGCTTCAAGAGATTTTATTGTTCACCTCTCTTTATTAGTGGGTTTGGGGTAGTACGTGATTTTTATGGGCAACGCAGCCAACGTTCCAAGAGAGATGGAGGGTCCATAGAGGGAAAAGGGCTGGCAAAGCAGGAGGCTGAGGGAGGCATCTGGCAGGTTTAGCTTTCCAGGGACTGATGATGTGTCTATGAAACGGATAAAGACCTGGAAGGTATACAGGGAGACTGCCGTTGAGTCCTCCCTAAGAACCCTGAGCAACTCAGTGAACCTCTCTGGGCCTCAGTTTGCACATCTGTGGTCTGGGACAACAGCCCTGCCTATTCCGCGGGTTCCATAAACCTTTGCTCAATGAACAGAAGGGAAGCAGCACCCGGCACACAGACGTCTCAGAAAACAGCCCCTCTTGTGTTCTGTAGGAGCTGAAGGAGCCTGCATCCATTAGGAAGGGTCTTTGGGGACCTGACTAAGCCAGTCAAGGGCACCTGGCTTTGGGAATGTCGAAGGTGCCAGCAGACAGGACTTAAAAGCCCAGTTCTGCTATATAAGACCTAGTAGCTCAATGGGCGGTGGTGGCGCACACCTTTAATCCCAGCACTTGGGAGGCAGAGGCAGGCGGATCTCTGTGAGTTGGAGGCTAGCCTGGTCTACAAGAGCTAGTTCCAGGACAGGCTCCAAGGCTGCTGCAGAGAAACCCTGTCTCAAAAAAAAAAAAAAAAAAAAAAGAAAAAAAAGAAAAAAAGAAGTAACTCAGGACCAGTAGCTTAACTGGAATCTCAGCTTTGCTTATCTGAAAAATGAGACTCCATGTTGAACTTCTACTTGTGACCAGCAAATCTCCACTGAACATTCATGCTCTTGACCCTACCTCCTACCAGGTACCCCACTGACCTCCTAGAAACTTCCATTTTCTCCAGTCTAACAAACAACCTTCCCAAAGACCCCTGGCTCTCCCCTGAGCTGACCTGACTCCATTTACTCCCCTACCCTGGCTTCCAGCCTTCCCAGCCCCCCATTGCAGGGTTACAACCTCTTATCTCTGAAGGACAGCAGAGAGCCTGCTAGGTCTTACCTAGCGTGACCTCTGCCTGCATGGGCATGGACAGCGCTGGGTGTTTGACCTCACAGCTGAAGAGGGCCTCATTGTCGATCTGCGGGTTGAGGGTCCAGGTGAGCAGGGCCCGCACCTCCACCGTGCCATCGCTGCCTGGAGTGCGGCTGTGGCGCAGGAAGTAGACGGGTTCTGCGCTGTGTACCCAACGGGGGAACTCGCGGCTCACTACTGTCTCTGGGATGTTTTCCGTGGTGGGCTGCACGAAAAGGCTGGGGTCCTGGGTGAGAGTGTGTGAGGGGCGCTCCGTGTAGGGACGTCCAGCCCGGTATTCAGTGTCTAGGAGGGACAGTGACTTTTGCATTTTGGTGTCGTCCACATCTCGATGCAGAAGGCCGCGGAAGGGCCTGCTGTCTTGGAGGGGGCCGGAGCTGGCTGCTGGCAGTTCTGACAGGGGTACTGCATCGATCAGCTCCCCATCCCGTTTGAAATAAACCTATAGTTGCAGGCAGAACAAGGGAAGGGATAATGAATTGATGGTTTCCTCTCCGAATGGACTCTCAGAAGAGCCTGGGCCTCCCACTCCCGTTCTTCTCCCTCACTCCCCTGGAGAGCTATGGCATGATGGGAATACACATAGCGCTGGAGAGAGATGGCTCAGCCTAATACCATTACTGACAAGCTGGGGGAGCCTTTTAGCCTCAGTTTCCCCACTTGTAAAGATAAATAAGACGATTGACTCCAGGGAGCAATTGGGGCCTTAAATGAAGTCACATGGGGAGGTTGGTTTTAGATGCCACTTAGCTACCACCTGGGCTCCAGCATGGTCCATGGCTGCCCCGGGGCCATGAGGATGAGGAGAGAATGTGCAGTGGGGGCGAATGAGCTATGAGACAAGGAAGAAAGGTGTGTGCGCATGTGTGTGCGCGTGCGTGTGTGTTCTGCCTGCTCACACACTTTGGCAGCTTAGAACTGCTGTGCAGAAGACAGGTGCCCATGTGGGAGAGAGCTAGGTGTGGAGCATGAGGCGAAAAAGCCGTAGTCTCCCTTCCTCTGCTAATAGGGAATTCAAGGTTTGAGAGGCGGCATTTAATTTAATTTGCTGTCTTCTTATTTTGGTACATGCACCCAGAGGCCTTCGGGGATTGGGTGTAGTTTTTAATAAATCATTATAAATAAATCGATAGGAGACAGAGAGAGAGAACAGGAAGCGCCATGCCACGATCAGGGACTCCAGGGACTTTGTGGGTGTGAGAGGAGAGCCTGGGGATGGGTAGGTTGGGGAGGGGCGGGGGAGTAGGTAGGGGTGCTTATGCGGGTGTGGAGGACCTGACAGAGTTTAAAACTCCACTGAAAAATCTGCACACAATGGTCCACTTTGGGGGTTTGGGTTTTTTTTCCTTCCCCTTTCTTTGCTTTTCTTCTTACTGTTTTTCTGAAAAGTGCTTCAAAAGTAGGTTTGTAATTTATATCAAAGAATTGCTTTCAAGTTCTGCTGCTCCAGACAGGAATGTCAGGGAATGAGGATCTCTCGTTATAGACAGAGAGGGGGAAGAGAGAGAACAAGAAGGGAGGAGAGGCCAGGAAGAACAGAGCGAGAGAGGGGGCGTTTGTTACTGTCTGAAGTGATAGCCAGGTGGTGAGGTGGGAAAGGGCTGCTCTCCCGTAGCCCCAGGGCCAGGAAACCCTCCCCCTGGTCCTCCTTTTCCCAGAGGAAAGACCAGCCTTCCTGATTTGGGGGAGACAGGACATCCTTGTGGGTTCTGATGGGGAGACTTGGGGAGACTCGTGAACCGTGACTTCAGCATTCAGTGGCTCTGAGGCCACCTTTGTCATCTGCTTGCTTGGGACTGCAGCGTGACTCTAAACCTGCCCACTGAGCCCTGGCCATGATGCAGCCATGCCTCACTAGTGATCTCAAGACTATAACTCTGTGCCTCTGCACCCCTGGCCCCTGACCTCCATGTCTTAAACCCCATCCCCCGTGTCATATACCCTTACCCCAGACCACTACATCTCTGCACCTTTGACCCCTGACCTCCATGTCTTAAACCCCTTCCCCCATGCCGTATACCCTTACCCGAGACCCTTACATCTCTGTACTCCTGAACTCTGACCTCCATGTCTTATATCACTGACCTCTGTGTCCTGTACCCTCACCCCAGGCCCCCATGTCTCCATACCCCTGATCCCTGCCCCCGTCTGTACTCCTGCACCCTTCCCACGGGGCCTCTCTACACATAGCCACTCCCCTGCTCTACAGCTGGCTCTGGCATCTCAGGTTCTGAGAGGGGATCGCCAGATCCTCAGGTCCTACCACTGGCCAGCCCATGAGAAACAGTCATATTGGGAAGGAGGAGGTCACTTACCTCTCCATCTGGATTCTAACTGCAGGTCCTCATTGCTCCAGCCCTATCCATTCCCCATCCCCACCCCATTAAATCCAAGGAACATGTGAATCTCACTGGATAGAGGACTAGAGTATTCTAAAATGCCCAGGGTAGAATTGCCTCCAAATGTAGCTCCAAGGCTCTGGGATGGGTGCACAGAGATGCCCCAGTAACCTTTGAGGGTTCCATATCCCCACATTAGAAGTTGACCACATGAGGTTTCTATGAGTAAACTCCTTGGGCTTGTATCAAAACTAAGACGGGGAGGGGGAACCCTGCTTAGGATCAGTCCTGAGGATTAATTGGTGTGCCCAGAAGCACACTCAGACCAGGAGGAGTTCATGGGTGCTCACCCTTCTGCATGACTGAGAACCCCACTCTGTCTTTTCTCCTGCCCCCTTCCCTCTCTCCATTCCCCTTTCCTCTCTTCCTTATGGGGGGCTTTCTAAACCCCATGGAGGTTTGGGAGGAGCAGTGGGTCAAGGTGAGAACATGAACTTGGGACCCATGTCTATGGAAATATCAGGGAGATTATGAAGAAGTTCCTTCACCCCTTTGGACCCCATTCATTGTTCCCCATCCCCCCTCTGGACCCCATTCATTGTTCCCCATCCCCCTCAAAAATCTAGGGTACTCAGAGTGTACTGGGTGGTGGGCCCTCCTGGAAGACCCTTATTGTAAAGACCCAGAATTGCAGGATGGAGCAGAGGGAATGATAGAGGTGCTGAGCAGACCACTTCCTGTCTGTGTACAGAAGTGGTACCCGAAGAGGGCTCAGGGAGCAGCAGTCTTGGTGAACTGAGGACTTGGGCCCCAAGCACTTACCATGGGTGCTGGCTTCCCTCCTGATACGATGCAGACCAGTGTGAAGTTCTGGGCCTGGTACCGACTGAAGGGGGCAGGTGAGTCAGCAGCCACAACTTCGATGGAGGTGGGAGGAGCTTCCAAAGGGAAGAATAGGAGACTATGACTCATTTGGGGGGCTCAGAAAGAGTTCTGCTAGGTACCACAAAAGGGGCTGCTGTGGGGCTGACTACGGCAAGCATGGTGACTCTTGCTGGGGACACAGAGCAGGGCCCTGCTTCCTAGAACTTTAGGCCCAATGGAAGAAATATGGAGCACTCAAGAGGTCATGAGGATTGGTGTGGTAGGACGTATCCTAGAGACGGCATCCTAGTACAGAAGGGGACCTGCCCCAGTGAAGAGGTCCGGGGAGTCACTGCCAGAGAAAGCACACTGTCCTGTGATTCAAGGAAGCAACCGTTGGCAGGAAGACAGAAACAGCACATGCAAAGGCCTAGTGGTAGACTGGAGTGGAGGGCCAGGTGAGTGACAGCTTGCTCATTGTCTAGCCTGGAACCAGCTCCAACCTGTGCAGAGGCTTATGGCATTTTCAGGAATTTGTGAACCAGCTGTTGAACTGTTACCAACTTGAAACAGGTCCCCGTGGGTATCAATTATTTATTTGTTTATTTATTTAGATTTTTCGAGACAGGGTTTCTCTGTGTAACAGTCCTGGCTCTCCTGGAATTTACTGTGTGGACAAGGCTGGCCTTGAACTCACAGAGATCCGCTTGCCTCTACCTCCCAAGTGCTGGGACTAAAGGCGTGTGCCACCGTTGCCCAGGTCTCCCTGTGGGTATCTTTACACCATGACATCAGCAACTACTGTAGATCAAGGCCTCCATCCCTTCCTCCTCTGCTTCCAATCCCAGAAAACTGTGGCTCACCCCAGACTAAGAGTTCTTTCCTCTCTCAGCTGAGAATATTGGTGAGCCACTGAAAGTTTGGAGAGCAGGGACACTGTAGCAACTTCATTTTGAGGAAGTAGAAAGTACAGCAAGGGTTTTGGCTGGACAGGTCAGCGGCATAGCCTCCATTCATGGGCTGGGAATAAGCTAAGCAAGTGATTGAGAGTCACCCCAAGCTGGGGGCCTTCTCTCTCCCTTCCTGGACCCTGGCTGAGTGTGGATAGTAGCCTCCTTCTCACCTGCTCCCCTTCTTCCCTTTGCCCACATCCCAGTCCAATACCCTTATGTCTTGGGGACAGTCCCACACTGTGAGCCTCTGACCTCCGCTTTGCTACATGGGAACAGCGCTCAGTAGATGTGGTCCTGGGTCTGAACTTGAGCTAGGGGAACTGCATGGCTCTATGCTGGGAATTCAACCTTAAGATGGTTCTTCCTATGATTTCCCAGCCTCCTTTGAACTCTGCTTGGGGCCAGCTGTCCATTCTTGCTTCCCTGGCCTTGGGCCTGTGCACATTGATTGGTGGGGCAGGGGCGGCGGGCAGCATACAGCAAGAGAGGCTGGAGACCTTGCCTTCCTGCAGGGGCTTTTCACCCCAGTTGAGTTTAATTAAGTTCATCAAGCATTTCCTGACACCCGCCAGGTGTGGAGCTTGGTGCCAGGGGCCCATTGCCGGCATCCAGCCAGGAGGCAGATAGAGTGCAGAGAAGCCTATTGGTGGGTGAGGGTGGCAAGCATGGGGCTGCTCTGTTTCAGGGCTCAGTGAGACGGAGCCAGGTAAGAGCCATCATTTCATTCAGGCAGCCACACGTGCTGGGGGCAAGAGAAGGGAAGCGAGCGGGGAGCTTGAGAGAACAATAGATGGAGAATTGTAATTAAGTGGAAGATGGCTCCAAACAGATGGTAAGTGGGGTAGGAATTTGGAGAACGGAAATGCACACCAGAACACTTCAATTACACAGAAGTTGCAAACTCCGCAGTGTAACTTTTACAGAACGGCACTGAAAACCAGCTCGTACAGCAAGAATCAGCGACAGCCAGCTTCCGTAAGCCAACTCTTCAGCCTCACCGTTGGCCTGGGGAGGGAGTGTGCTATTCCCATTCTACAGACGGGAAAACACGAGATGTGTGGAGAGCCCCCAGCTTATGTAGTCATTGTGAGGTAGAGCAGAGATCTGAATGGTGGTAACCTGGCCCTGCAGCTTCGACTCTCCGATTGTTTTAGACAAGGTCTTCTTAAGTAGCCTTGGCTGAGTGAGAACTGTCTACGTAGACCAGGCTAGCCTTGGATTTTTAGTGATCTACCTGCCTCTGCCTCTGTGTGTCGAGATTAAAGGTAAACATCATCAATACCTGACCTGGAGTCCAGCTTCTCAGGCAGCTAACCCAGCCTTCAAAGGGGCCAGTGTCTGTCAGTACCTTTTTGCCCAATGCAAACTCCAGTTGCTGAGAGTTCTCATTCCCTGACTTTGCAGCATCTCCAGAGGCCTGGTGGTCCAGTTTCCTAGGGAGTTGCTTCTAGTTCTGTTGCCCCAAAGCCGAGGATTCTCCGGTCAGAGTTCAGCCTGAAATGCTGTCCCCTGAGCTCACTGTCTGTGGTTCCTGCCACCTTTAGTGTCCCTCTGACATATCCTACCCCCTCTTCTTCCTGCACCTCCGTCAGTACCTCCATTGACCACCATCTTCATGTTCAGCCTCATTTCCATCACCACCCCTACCTCTACTATTATCATCACCTCCACCATCTTGGAATTTGGCCCCGTTTCCATCACCACCTCACCTCCACTGTTATCATCACCTCCCAGCCTCGTTCTCATCTTCATCTCCAAGATGTGCCCGGTTAAAGTTCACCCTCCAGAGTGCTGCAGCACCGGAAAGGGAAGGTGAACCCTCCAAAATCACCCCTTCCCCTGTGTCCCTGGATCAGTTAATTCTCTGTTGCTGAGGTAAAATGCCATGACCAAGACAACTGATAAAAGAAGGTATTAACTGAGCTTATGGTTCCGGAAGGTTTGAGTCCATGAAGGCGGAGCAAAGGTGTGGCAGCAGGAACAGTGGAGAGCTCACATCTCAAACACTAAGCGGGAGGCAGGGAGCACACTGGGAATGGCAGGAGGCATCTGAAACCTCAAAGCCCACCCCCAGTGACACACTTCCTCCAACAAAGCCACACCTCCTAATCCTTCTTGAACGGTTCCACTAAACTGGGGACCAAGGATTCAAATGTGTGTCAGTGATGGCCAGTCTCATTCACACCACCACAGCCAACTTTGCTGAGGTCACACTGAAGAGAACATGCCTGACAGAACTGCTCAAACAGTAAAGGACACGGTGACTATAGGGCCCCTGACACGCCCGCCAGTCTTGTTAATGAGTGCTGCTGGCTCTACTTCATTTTTGCCAGGCTCGTGAAGGAATCTGGAGCTTCCTGCACGCCGGCCAAGTGCTCTACCCCAGAGATACACAGGCATCCCTGCCTCATTAGAAAGGTGCTTAATAAGATGGGCTGTGGATTCCAGACCAGAGCATTCAAGATTCAGAGACCAACCATAATACCTGTCAGCTTTGTGACCTTAGGCAGGTGACCTAAACTCTCTCCATGTTTGCTTACCTGCAAAATGGAAAGGGCCTTGTGGAGATTAATAAATAGAACATGCAAAAATACTTTGGAAGTGTCCCCATTAATAGTGATAACTGCCCTTCCTGGCAGCCCTCCCTGCTAGTTTTCTTTGTTTTAGGCTGGTCTGGTCTCTGCTTGTATGTAGTTTGGCAAGGAGACCATGAAGTGCTTGATGTGTGCACGCTTGACCACAGCAGGCACCCGTACCCTGTAGCATTCAAGCTCCCCAAATGGTGCCTGTTCAAGCTCCAAGTGCTGAAAGTGTAAAGAGCAAACAAAATTTCAAAGGCCTAAGTTTTAAAGGAACATTGCAAGATAGGTGGAGAGAGGACATACACTCATGCACACACACACAGAGGCACACACACACAGATGCATACACACTCATGTACACACTCACACAACATACTCATGCACATGCACATATGCACACACAGCAGCACACACACACTCATGAACACACACCCATACTCATGCACACACAGAGATGACACACACATACAGATGTGCACATGATCATGTACACACACAGTGGCACACACACTCATGAACACACACGTATGCACATACACAAATGCACACACACACACTCCTATACACACAGGTACATCTTGTTCTAGAGCCCTGCATCTGACCCATGCAGAGCATGGGATCTGTGCTCCTTCCCTGTCCCCCTGCCCCCCAGCCTTTCTGAGCATGTGTGAACGGATAGTCGAGCTCATAAGACAATGGTTGTATGGATGATGACACATAGGAGCTGCCAGCATCAGTGGACACTTGCCCACCAGCATCTCCCAGGCACCGTGCCCTGGGAGAATGTCACTCTACATTATGCCCTCTGTCGGCCCTTGGAAGGCTGAGTGCAGCCAGAAAGCTGTCTCCACTCTGTCACTGTGTCCCTTCTCCTTCCTTTCCCTTGACTAGGCCCAGCCCTCTGTCCTAGGCAGACCCCTGCTTCCTAGGCTCATTGCCAGTGTCCTTTCACCCTTGATCCCCCTCAATAAATTCCCATCCCAACCTCTGTCCTCGCTTCTTTCCCTGTCTCCATGCATCTTCGTCCTCACCTCCATCTTGACTCCCTCTCTGCTTCCATCTGAATTTCCATCCACCTACAGACACAGCTCTGGCCCCACCTCTGCCTTCAGCGCTGTCTCTGTGTGACCTCTACCACTGTTCTCCCCTCCTTCCTATCCCTGCCTTATTTTCCTCCCACACCATTCCAGGCTCCAACCCCATCTCCAGTTTCATTTCCTTCCCTGATAGGCCTCTATCAAGGTCAAAACCAAAGCCTTTTATGTGTCCTGGGCCTGAGATCCAGTCTCCATTCATCCAAAGACAGCCAGCCAGTGGAGAGCACAGCCATAAAGTTCATGGGACCCCCCTGGGTAAGAATAACCCGGTTCAATGACAGGCTCAGAGTGAGCAGTGTGTGGGGGCACCTGGCCATGTCCAGCTGTACCCAGGCAATGACTAATGGAGAAGAATCGTCAGTGGAGAGCCTGTTTCATGCTTCTTCCCACTCCTCTGCTATCTCCACTGGACAGTGGAGTCCAGTGCTCCCGGCAGCTCTTTGGGGACATCTGTCAGAAGCACAGCCGTGTATAAGCAAACCCTCTGCATTTATGTGCCCTCCTCGGAAACTCCCCAGATCCCACGACCGCACCCCACAACCACCCAGCCAGCGTGTTTTCTGGCCTATTTCTCACTTTGTCTTAAGAGGAAGGCTCTGCTTCTGGAACTTTCCTCGGTTAATTCTGTGTGCACCTGTCAAGACACAGCAACTTCCAACCAGACACCACCACACAGTCCCGCTAGTCTCCATCACCCCGTCCCACGGCCACGGAGGGAGGCAGGAGGCGAAGTTATTCTAGACTCAGCAATTCATATTGATGGAGTATGGTGATGCTCGGTGATCCATTTTATGAAATTAATCCTGAATTATGGCCTGTCTGTATCTCACAAGCAGAAGTTTGTTTCGGGCTCCGTAACTCACTTCCGAGCTAGGGCAGCCGGTCACTGAGCTCTGTAAATTATTTCTCGGTCTTTGCAAGGGAACACGGTGAAGAAACACCAGCAACACGGGCAGGTGTGTTCACCTGTCCCCCCTCACCCCACCAGGTCACCTTCCTGAAATAGTATATTATTTATATTTTGATAAATAAATCTTGAAGACCAGAGGCAAAGCTAAAGTCACTAGAGGTCAGGCAATGGTGACACACACCTTTAATCCCAGAATAGGGAAGACAGAGTCAGATGGATCTCTGTGAGTTGTAGACCACCCTGGGCTATACAAGATCGAGGCAGAAACAATTCCAGGTGGTGGTGGCTCATACCTTTAAATTCCAGTCCTAGGGAGTCACATGTCTTTAATCCCAGCAGTACAGGGAATATAAAATGGGAAGATAGAGAGTCTGCTTAGTCTGCAGCCGCCCAGCCTTGGTAGAGATAAGACTTCTCTAGTGGCTTGACTTTTCTCGTTTTTCAGGCTGAACCCCAATGTCTGTCTCTGGGTTTTTATTATTTGTACTACACACCCTCCCTGTCCTGAGGTACCCACTTTAACAAAAGCAGAGCAGAGCTCCATCCCCAGACTGGGTATCAATATCCTTGGAGCTTTGAATCAATCAGCTGCCACCCCCTCTAGCGTCAGCCTTTCTGTCTGTGCAATGGGTTGGTTCTGACACATTTGCCAACATCCCAGCTCCTGGGTTTTTTGAGGGAAGCAGAAGAAAAATGGATGTTATCTTATGAGAATGTGGGGTGCTGAGCTGGCAGAAGGGTTTTTTTAGCTCTTGTCTCCTCTTCCCGCAGCCCTTCCTTGTGTCTCTCAGGAACACTATTGTCTTCAGGGAGGGACCCTCCTATTGTCTTCAGGGAGGGACCCTCCCGCCTGCCCTCCAGCTACTACTCTTTGAAGGTGCTGAGCCTGCTCCAGTCGTGAGAATCATTTATCACAGGGAGGGCATCAATTAGATTTGGGGGAGGGGCGGGAAGGAGGAATGGACAAGTTCAAAATTATATTATTTGCAAAAAATCCATTCTTCCTCTCAGCATGCCTGCTCTATCGACTGCCTTCCTTTTCAATCAGCGCCCAGCCATTATGCTGTATTTCAAACACCAGAAAACGAGCCTCTAATATAAGTGTCCGTGAATATAAATGTCCCGTGTGGTCCACCTTCATTTCTTTCTTTGATTTCTTTATCTTGTGTCCCTGTTCCTTTTCCATTCTCTCCGGTCTCTTTTTGCTTCACGATGCCACTCAGCACAGCAGTTCCTCCAGGAAGTCCTCCCAGCTGCAGCTTCTAGAGCAGCCCAGCACAGTCTCCCTACCTCACCTGGGCCTGGATACCTGCCCCATCTGACTCTGTCTCATCTCTCAAGGCTGGCCTCAGGTGTGGCCTCCTCAGGCAGCCCTCCAGACCTGGCAAGGCCTTTACTCTGGATGCCCGGAGCTGGTCACCCTCAGGCTGCTTGTCACAGAAGCTCAAATTCCATTCCTGTTGGTGTCTGTCACTTCTATGAGCACAGAGGACACCAGCCAGGCTGTGACAGGGATCCATCCCAGAAGACTCTGAGAGTGTCCTGGGCCAGTCTGTCTTCATCTCCAGCCTTCTCCATCACATACCCACCCTGTCACCATGCTCCACACACTGGGCTTGTCCTGTCCCGTTCTTCCCTCCCTCCCCTCCTTCCTTTCCCAAGCACCCAGAGAGAAGGATTCTTGCCTCCTTGTAACTTGTCAGCATTCAGGCAGATACCTGGCCAGCCCGGGGTCCTAGGGCTGTTATGTCACTATGTAGTTTGTGTGCATGAGCTAAGACCCCTTTTAAAAGCGAGCTCTGACCATTCCCTGTTCTCTTTCGTGGTGCAGGATTACTTCAGAAATGTTTGTAGCATGGGCAAATGGAGGAGGGGTCCAGGTGCCACACCCTCCAGTCCCTGCCCCACCTAAAAGGGTGGAAATCTACCCCCTACTCTTTCCTGGTGAAGGTTCCCAGTAGAAGCAGATCCTGCCAGTAGAGAAATAAGAGAGGGAGGGAAGGGCTCAAGTCTGCAGTTTAGGGAAAAATTAAATATTGAGCTGAATAGTCACCGTTCCATGCAGGAGCAAACACAGAGCAAGTCCCCACACGGAGCCATGATCAGTGACAGGAGACAGAGAGAGAGAGAGAGAGAGAAAGAGAGAGAGAGAGAGAGAGAGAGAGAGAGAGAGAGAGAGAGAGAGAGAGAGAGAGAGAGAGAGAGAGAGAGAGAGAGAGAGACTGTGCCTACATGGATCACAGATGCAGAGTTGAGCCTCCCCCCTCCCCCCGTTGGTTGTGGAATCCCTGTGCTGAGGCAATGGTAAGATGAGGGGTTTTTTGTCCCAGCACGGACACCCGCTAACCTGGGGTTCTTCTCATTCTGAGATGGGAACCCCTCTGGGCTTAAGTAGGAGCCCAACCACGTCAAATGTCATCTGCTCTCCTGAGCCTGCTCTGTGGCAGTGCCCACTCACCTGCTTGCTCCCTCCTGGCCAGCTGTGATGGGTGGCAGCCAGCTGAGCTGGAAGCTTTGGCCCAGTGCTCTGGAGAGGAGGGGCTACCCCGGGGGAATAGTGAGGGAGCAAACTTGTACTAGTGAGGCCAGCGGGGGAGGGGAAGAAACCCTGCCCACACTTCAAGGGGAGTGGTGCCTCCTGTTGGATCTGGACTGTCACTCCAGAGCTCTTTTGATGTGTGCGTGTGTGTGTGTGTGTGTGTGTGTGTGTGTGTGTGTGTGTGTGTGCGCGCGCATGCATGCACACACGCATGCACTTGTGCCATGGCATGCAGGAGGATGTCAGAGGATAATTTGTGGGAGTTGATTATTCCACCTGTGTGTCTTGGGGACATCAGTCCATCAGGCTTGGCAACAAGAACTTTTATCTGCCGAGCCATCTCACCAGCCCTCCAGGGCTGTTTCTAGACTGTGCCGTCAACCCACTGGTTCTCCAAATGTGTTCCCTTGGACCAGCAGTGAGAGCATCCTCTGGGAGTCAGTCACCACTGTACTCCTTGGGCCCCTTCCATACCCAGCTGTTGGACTTTCCGTTCCTCCAGGCGATTCCAAGGCAAGTTCCAATGCACCAGCTGCCGCCTTGGCCTGGGTAAGCGTCAGCGGCTTCACCCCTCAGACGGCCTGTGGACAGAGGGCTTGGTACATAGTAGATGCTCAGTAGACAGTGGGAGAGGAAAAGCAGGCTTGAGGGGATTGGAGAATGCCAGTCTGGTCTGCCAAGCATCCACACACAGGGCTAGGATCTCCCTCACCCTCTACACTGACTGGATTCAGGACTTCATGCCCCAAAGCCCCGCCTCCCACAACTGGGGCAATTTTCTAGTGTGCCTGGATTGGCTGCTTGTCAATAACCCAGGTTTTAGATTGGCCTTCAAGGCGGCCAGTCTCATGTCATAGACCCTCCTGTGGTCCTGGGGTTCTTTGGCCTGAGCCTCGTTGGGTGACCCCCTCCTGTCCCACACTGCTGTTGTGTTTTGCAGAGCGACTAAGTCAAAGACCTGCCATAGGTGCTAGGGGTTGTGCTACAGATTTATTTTATAGCAGCAGGGCTGGCCGATTTGGGGGGCTTTTTCAGTACACCCCACAGGTGCATACTACACGCTAGGGCAGTTTCACCCTGTGCCATATTCACCAGTATACTAGAAGCCTCTGGAAGGCTGTGGAAACCTTGGAGGCACTGTAAGTGCAGGCATTCTACTGGTCTGCCCTTGGGGACCTAGAAGAATAGGTCACCAACCACAACCATTCCCTACATGGGTGTGCTTGCTAGCATTTTAGGCATCACACTAGCTGGCCCCCAGGGTCCTCAGCTGTAGCCACTAAGGGCATCCCCTGCACACATGCATTATCAGCATTCAGGCAGATACCTGGCCAGCCTGGGGTCCTAGGGCTGTTATGTCACTATGTAGTCTGTGTGCATGGGCTAAGACCCCTTTTAAAAGTGAGCTCTGCCGGTTCCCCAATCTCTTTCGTGGTGCAGGCCTTTGTGCCTCTCTCTTCCAATCCCATGCTCCCCCCTTCTCCCTTAATAAACCTCCCATGTGAGAGTTCTCTTATATGATGTTCCTTCTCTCCATTTTAAAGTTTTTAACAACCATAGATACACAGGCGCCTGTCACTCAGCATCAACCCTGAACATCCCATTGCTAACTCTCACTTGTGGATCTGTGGAAGAACCAAATGAAACTTTATTCTAGAAGGCACCCAACCACAGACCAGGAGGAGGGGCTTGGCTGGAGCTGCAGAGGTTCAGGGTCTGTATGCCTTCATAGCCTTCCCGGTCCTTCTAATCCTTTCAAACAGTGCCATTCCTAAATGACTAAGAATTCACGTATATGAGCCTATGGGGCCATTCTTATTCAAAGTACCGCAAGCAGGGAACACCCCTGTATGCTAGAGAATAGGGAGGGAGCGTGCTCAGTACTGGGGCCTCAGTCACCTGATTCACCTCTAACCCAGGAACCTGGCTATTCGCAGACATGTGACACTCAGTAGTTAGATGGCACTGGCTGGTCACTTATCCTTGCTAAGCTCCAGTTTCCTCATCTGTAGAATGGGGTCATCATAGTATGGACTCTACAGGGGGTCCTGCTGAGCACTATATGAAGTATTGAGACACTTGCCTGGCACCTGCCGAGGGCATGGCTAGTACCACTGGCACCTCTGATGGCCCCTTCCCACGTTCCAGCATAGAGAGGTGTTTCTTGCTTGTGGTGGTTTGAATAAGAATGTCCCATAGGCTCCGCTCATCTATTTGAGTTCTTAGTCACCAGAGAGTGGGACTATCTAAAGGGTTAGAAGAATTAGGAGGTGTGGCCTTGTTGGAAGAAGGGTGTCGCTGGGACTGGACTTTGGGGTTTTGAAAGACCACACCAGGTCCAGATCCTCTCCCTCCGCCTACAGACCATAACGTAGCTCTCAGCTATGCGCCAGGGCCTGCCTGCACGCCACCATGCACTCCACCATGATGATAATGGACTAAACTTCTGAAACCAAGTGAGCCCCGGTTAAGAGCTGCCTTGTCACGGTGTTTCTTCCCAGCAAAAGGAGGCTCCACACTGCCTTTCTCCTCCTCCATCCGGCATCATAGGATGCTTCCACCCCAGCACCTCCCCCCCAGGAAGCGACTCCTGCTGGGATGCCCACACACCGTTCCCCCATCACACCATTCCCAGTCTTCCAGGAACCTGTGTTTCTGCCTGGCTCCCTACCAGTCATGGACTCCTGGAGGAAGAAACTGGGCCTTCCAGCCCTGTGTCAGTCCTGGAGTTTGGAGGTCAGGTCCCAGATGCACACGGCAGCCCATGGAACCTTTGGGCCTCAGTTTCCTTTTCTGTAAAATGGGAATAATCCTGCTTGTCTCCTCATATTAGCTGCCGTGAGACTATCCCTGAAGAACTCTGCCCAGTGCCCAGCTCACCATGAGCCTGCCAGCCGAGGCTTTGGTGACTGTGAGCAAATGAAGGAACCATGCCTCCTCCTACACAGATGGGGAAACCAAGTCCAGGAATCCACTGTGGGCCAGATCAGCAGTCAGGACAATAAACCTCAGGGCAGAGCCCACTTGCAGCATGAGCTTGGTCTCAGCTTCCCCTTCAACACACAGCGCCAGGATTGTGTTTCCCCAGCCTACCTTCCTTCAGGGCTGCAGTTGGCTCCCACACTGCCAGCTTCCCACCACTCCAGCTCCAGACTCTCCTGCTCCTCAGATGGCTTAGGGAAGACAGAACCTCAGCCCTCTGCTCTCTTTACAACTCTGGGCCTGAGGCACGGCAGCTCCAACATCACATATCACTGGTAATTAAGGGTCCTGTCCCAGGGAGGGGAGTTTACCTTCTGCCAGAGACATTAAATCCTGCTCCCGGTGGTGTGGGGAATAAAGCATTGCTCTGACCTAACACTTGTCAGGGTTTAACGGTGCTCCTGTAGACATGCTCGGATGGGGATCAGGAGGCAGAGCAATGTGCCTCTGCAAACAGACAGGCACTATGGGTGGCAAGATGTGGAAGGTCCAGAAGGTCGGGGCGGGGGGACGGGACTTGGATGCTGCAGCCACTCGTACGGACAGTTCAAAGGAGATGAGCTTTCTTTGTTTGACTCCAGAAGGAAGGATGGGCGACTCAGTGTGAGGCCATACGGAAGCTTCTGGAATGAGGCTATTGGGCTCACAAGCAAACTCTGCCACTGACTCACTGTGTGACCTTGGTCATGATATATAATCTTTCTGAGCCTCAGCTTCTGCAGTGGCTGAAGGGCCGAAGGCCTGTGCCCCAGGGGTTGTGAGTTACTACATTTAAAGTGCTTGGGGCAAAGTCTGCCACTGATAACCACACTTACTTGTCTGCTCTCTATTGACCCAACTGGCCCTCCGTAGGGAGACTAGGACTCATCCCTTCAATGTAGCAGGAGCACAGGAGGTCTGGTGGTAGGAGTGTAATTGCCCCCCCCCCCATAAGTTCATGGGGAAGTGGTACTGTGAGGAGGTGTGGCTTTGCTGGAGTAGGTGTGGCCTTGGAGGAAGTGTGTCACTGCAAGGGCAGGTTTTCAGGTCTTCTATCCTCAAGATATGTCCAGTATCTCAGTTCACTTCTGTTGCCTGCATATCAAGATGTGAAACTCCCAGCTCCTTCTCCAGCACCATGTCTACCTGCGTGCCACCGTGTCCCACCATGATGATTATAGGTTGCACCTCTGAACTGTAAGCCACCCCAACTAAATGTTTTCTAAGAGTTGCCGTGGTTGTGGGGTCTCTTTACAGCAATAGAAGCCCTAAGACAGGGGCACTTGTAAATGTGGTTTGAATCAAAAGGAGAGCTTGTGAGACGAGTGGACACATGGCTTGTTCTCTTCCCCTTAGGTGCTGTGCTCCTCGGGGAGAGGAGGATGCCCTGAGCTCTGTGGTTCCGGGGGTCTACACTCACAGAGGGGTGTGCTATTTGATCAAGCTGTCTACTCTCCCACTCACAATCATGGAGACAGGTAACGCAAACCACGCCCAGTGTGGGCTTTGACAGCCACGTCTCCATTTGTGGCTTAAGCCTCAAGTCCCCTGTGGAGAAAGAATGGCATCAGAGGGTGACCGAGTGCCAGCTTGGTATTCCAAACTGACTCAATTTCCACTGGACCCTCACCTGCTGACTCCCAGGCTGCTGGAGTACCAGCTGACAGTGTGCCTGGGGCGTCTCATGCTGTTCATATTGAGAAGAGGCTTGGTGTCTGGTGGGGACGACTTTCCACCCGTGGCCATCTGGCTATCCTGCTGGCCCCCTGGCGGAATATCTGCTGTCCCACTTCCCTTGAAAGGGCCTGGGGAGGATGAGCTGGATGGCTGAGGGGATGAATGTGCTGGGTCTGTGAGAAGCGCCCAGTGGGCTGCTGTCAAGGGCACCCCAACTTGGCAGAGCTGTGTTCTAAGAGGGTGGGTAGGGATTCAGGGATCCTGTGCAGGAGGCAGGCAGCAGGTTCAGACCTTGGGGGCTGAGGCTGGGAGGTGACTGTCCTTGCTAGATGACTCGGTTCACTCTGAAGTGCTCCTCTGAGTGCAGCCCCATCTGTCTGCCTATTCCACACTGATGCTGAGCTGGTGACTTTGGCGACTGAGAGGCCCAGGAGCAGGCACGTGGGTGGGTGGAGGGACATCAGTCCTTCTCCAGACCCCCAGCTGGTTCCAGGCCCTCAATACAACAGTGACATGCTCTAGACATGATTGTATCCAGCTTGGAGGCCAAGGTCCTCCAAGCTGGATACAATCTTGCTTGAGTACTCTGGCCTGCATCCCTTACTCTGGACCCTCATGAAGCCATGTGGAGCAGCTATCTCAGGCCCTGCACTGCCAATCTTAGAAGATCTATTTGGTCAACAGGAAGTAGGACTGGGGAGATACCTAGGGTCTTCAGTTTCCATTCCATATCCCTGAAGCTGAAGACACTGACTGAGGTCTCATAGTTGTCCTGGTGCCTTCTTAGAGAAGCATCTCAATCCTGTGCTAGGTCTCACTAGACAGCTCCCGCCTGTGCCCTCTCTCCAGTTGGTCCCCGTGCTGAGGGCTGCTGTGCAGAATGGTCCTTCATGCCCAGATGCTATACTTTCTGAGCAGTCCTGGGTCTGGCTTGTGTGGTCTCAACCCTTTCTATGACTGCTCTGCCCCATCGCAATAGCAGTGTATGGTGTGTGAGCCGAACGCTTCAAGCAGGCTGAGTGCTTCCTGTCCACTCACGGCCACCATGATGCCTGTGCCTGTAGCAGCCCCATGGGAGAGGAGACATGGAAGAAGACCCACTCAGAGAGGAAGTAACAGGGAGTCTGGGCGGGGTGCTGGCTCCATGTGCTTCCATCTCTTGGCAGCCAACACACTGTAAAACCCTGGGAGGGGACGGGGTTGCCACCATCCTGCTGAGACATCTGCCCCCAGCTGTTATCATTTCATGCAGCTGTCACCTGCCCTGCTGAAGCCGATGCTAACAGGGAGAGTGCTGATCAAAGTGGAGGGAGAGAAACGCCTTCCCTGTGAGCCTGGGCCACAGGGCTCTGCTTATTTGACAGTCACATGCCACATCCCAACAGGGGAGATGGTGTTGCAACCCCCAGTTAGCAGGAAGGAAGTCTGAGGCCCAGGGAAATGAGGTAATATTCCAGGTCATGCTCCACACGCTCCACAGAGGGCTGAAGTGGGGCTCAGTGGTGAGGCAGGGGGATAGAAAATGGCAGAGGAGGAAATATCAGAGAGCAAGCAACACAGGAAAGGCGGTAGAGAAAAGACCCAACCCTCTCTCTAGGGGGGCTGTGTTAGCCAAGGGAGCATGCTCAGAAAGTCTGCCTTTACACGAACTTTGTCAATGACCCACCAAAGTCACTGGGGACTTTATCTCACCCCTTTCTTGCTCTCCTGCAGCCAAGCCACAGGTATGGCATGACACAGTCCCAAACTTCTTTGTGTCACCCTTTAATGAACTATCCCTCTGCTGTCTGTGCAGTTCTCCATGAGACGAGAACTCAGCTTCTGCTGTCCAGACTCAGCCCCCACCCACACACCTTCACAGGGAGCTAGCCCATAGCCCTGGCCTCCACACTAGCGAGTTCAGCGGTTCTCATGTGGTGGTGAGCCCCCAAAATGATCTCGCTACTACTTCATAACTAATTCTGCTGCTGCTGCAAACCATAAAGTAAATAACTGATATGCAGGATCTCTAATATGTGACCCCTCTGAAAGGGTTGTTCCACTTCCCCGAGGGGTGGAGGGGTCGAGACCCACAGATTGAGAAACGCTGTCCTAGCTGTTCTACCCTACCCAGACTTACATCCCCTGGGCACATCTTCCTCAGCTTGGTCTTCCCATTTGTAAACTAGGAAAACAAACAACAGACCTCACTTGGAGAGCTGTTACCCAAGGTCCAGCCGGTGCATGCCTGGTGGCTGATAAACACTCAGCAAACTGGGTCGGGGTGGGCAAAATGTAAACCCAAACACAAGCCCTCTGTGTCTCTCATTGCAGGTGTGTCAGTCCCCTCAAACACAGAGCAGTAGGAAGGGGGGCAGTGAAAGCAGAGCGAGGTTACGGATCTGGCCTCACCAGGGCTTTCTGGTTGACCCAAGGGATTTTTGATGCAGGAGGTAGAAGTTAGGGTTCACAGCCTGGCTTCCCAGTGCCTCTTGGTTCTAAGTTCTTCCCAGTTCTCTGTGGTTTTGGCCTGGATTCCAAACTGCCACATCTTCTTCCTCTGTAGAGCACCCAGCCTTGGCTCCTTGGGTCTGTACTTTAGAGATTGCTTAGGGCTGGTTTACTGTAATTAGTGTGTGCCTAGTGGGTGGATCATCCCCTCAGGCTCCCAGTCAGGGGCTGGAGCCCATCATTTGTCTCCCAGCAGGCATCCCGGGGAGTATGGTCCTGCTGCTGTGAGTCCTGCCTCTCAGCAACTCCTGCCAGGAACCTCGGAGCAGTGCCCACCCATTGGTGGACTACTAACCCCCTCTCCTGCCCCATCAGACTCACACATTCGAATGCTAGGTCCCCAGTTGGTGGAACTGTTTGGGAAGGATTAGGAGGTGTGGCCTGGTTGGAGGAGGTGTGTCACTGGAGGTTGCCTGCAAGGTTTCAAAAGACTCAGCGCCATGCCCAGTGTCTTTTTCTCTCTGCCCCAAGGTTGTATCTCAGGAGATGAGCTTCCAACGAGTGCCTCAATTCCACCCCTGCCTGTCCCCTGCCATAGTCCCCACCATGATGGTCGTGGATGACTCTCTGAAACTGTAAGCCCAATTACCTCTTTCCTCTGTAAGTTGCTTTGGTCATGGTGTTTTGCCACAGCAGCAGAGTAATAAACCAAACAAGAGGGAATTCTGCAGACAGCACTGTGCTCTAGACATCTCTAAATAACCCGTTCGGGGAATTTGCCTTTCTCCTCTGGGCTGATTCAACAAAAAGCCTGTGCTCCGTCCAGACCTCAGGGAGGCAGGTTGGCTTCCACCCATCCTTAGAAACTCCTGTTTTTTTTTTTCTTCTGGAAGCCTCCATCCACCCAGGGCAAGCTTCTTTCTATGGAGAAACTGGAGGAACTGGCCACTGGGAAGCATCCCGTGAACCCGATGCCAAAGTCACATGACTACTGAGCCAACGGCATGTGTGCATCAGGGCCAACACAGAACTGTGAGACAGAATGCAGAGTTCCAAAAGCTAAGGGCTGGATGGGGTGGGGGGTGGGGAATGGCTCTGTAGGCAAGAATGCTTGAATTCGGATTCCAACATTCACTTAAAGTCAGGTGTGGGGCTGGAGAGACGGCTCAACACTTAAGAGCTTACTGCTCTTGCAAAAGACCTATCTACGTTTAATTAAATCCCCAATGACCCTATCAGGTGGCTTATAATGGCCTGCAACTGCAGCTCCAGTGGGATCAGGTGTTCTCTGGACTCTGTGGATACCTGCTTGCAGCTGGTGCGCATAAGCTCACGTAGCAGAAATTAATTAAGTAAGCAAACTTAAAAAAAAAATCCAGGCATGTGAGAAACATTTTGTGTGTGTGTGCCAAATGTGGCTCGCCCACAAGAGACAATATTTCATAATTTTGCCTAAGCCCTGGACATTTCTGAGACTTGATTCTGACACACCCTTCCCCTTCCTGTGTCAGATGGTGAAGTACAGCCCTCACCAGTGGGGTGAAGTACAGTGACCACCTGAGCAAGAATCAAAACCCAGAGGCCTTC
This sequence comes from Arvicola amphibius, assembly GCF_903992535.2. Classification (NCBI taxonomy): domain Eukaryota; kingdom Metazoa; phylum Chordata; class Mammalia; order Rodentia; family Cricetidae; genus Arvicola; species Arvicola amphibius. Next base: position 12,693,277 of record NC_052052.2, on the reverse strand, counting down.
TTACCCTAGAGTGCGCTTTCCAGCTGAATTCAATGGGATGGATAGGTGCCGCAGGAATTTGCTGGGAAATCTGGACCCCCTCCCTCTCACCACCAATAAAATAACCCAGTACGCTATGTCTGCTCAATGAAAGAGCTAAAGTCATAAAAACTGTTAGAAGAAAACTAGGTGGTAAATTGTGCCTGGCATCAGTGAATGGCTCCCTAACTGAGGCGCTAACGTCAAGGCAGTAAAAGAAAAGCAGATCAAATAGAATGCTGGAATCAAAGCCTTTTGTTCTGCAGAGGTCACTCTCCCGAAAGTGAAACCCACGGAAAGGGAGAGGGATATGCAGATCAGATAGCTGATAAGGGACTTGCATCTAAGGAGATCAAGGACCACAACACCCGGGAGCAAGGGTGTGAACTGGAGGGTCCCAGGGGAGGTACTGACTGCAGGGCCTAGAGCCTCCTGCCTGGGGCACAGTTCAAACCCCATAAAGAGATGCCACCTCCCCCCACCCTGGATAGCTGCCTGAACTAAAAAGACCTCTGGCTTTTAGTAACAAGTACTGGCTAGAACTTGGAGGTGCTGGGTCCTTCATACACTGCCGGGAAGCATAAAACAGGCGTGTTGGAGTCTCACAAAATCCCAGTGCTTGGGAGGCTGAGGCAGGAGGATTGCTGCGAGTTAAGGTAACCTGGCTTTACAGAATGAGACCTTGTCTCAAAAACAATAATGAAACAACGAAAACGCGAAACAATAACAAAAAAAACCCTTCCACCCTAATCCTCCCCTCCCCAAACTATACAGCATCCGTGGAAGCTTTCTACAATTCCCTTAAAAGGCTATGAGTCCATTCACCATTTCACTCAGCAATACGCTTCCAGAGGAGAAGGCAGAAACTACGGTCATTCAAGAACTCGTTCATTCAAGAGCTAGTCACACAGCACAGTTCAAGAGCACCACAAGGTGGGAACCATCCAATGCCCTTCCAGACAGGGAACTAATTAATTAATAAGGGGATCCATACAGTGGAATATTGCTTAATACTAAAATACATAATACTAAAATACAACCAAGTGTTGATACACTGTATACCATGAATGAACTGTAAGAACGTTCATGAAAGAAGCCGGTCACAAAAGCTCCATATATTTTATATGATTCTGGTTGTTTGAAATACCCAGAGTAAGGAACGCAGGGGGAAGTTGGATGTGTGACCATGACCACAAGGAAACCTTGGAGAATGATGGGAACTTTCTAGAACTGACTATGGTGGTGGCTGCAGGGCCCTGGATGTAAATGGGAACCCCTACATGAATGGTTGTGTGGATTACCACTCAATAGAACCATTGCATGAAACGGTAAGGAGGGTGGGGGTGGGGGTGAGTGCCAGCCACAATGAGAGCTGAACAGAACACTCTGGAAGACGAATGTGCCAGGTGCCACACACTGGCACCGCTTGTGGGTGCTCCAGGTATGGAAAGCATTGTACTTTGACCTGGGGGTCCAAAGGGTCACTCCATCTGTCATCCTCATTGGAAGGGGAGGGATCTCTGAGAGGAAGATTGTTCACGCTTGCTCATGCCAGTGCCTCATGTCGCCCAGGCTGGCCTCCATCCCGCTACGTTTAGTTGTAGTCTATATAACATAGACTATAACTATATAATTATAGGTGAGGGTGGCCTTGCACTCCTTGGACTCCTGAGTGCTGGGAATATGAGAGCACCACCACATCCAGTTTGTGTGGTGCTGGGGATGGAACCCAGTGCTTCGTCCTTGTTAGGCGAATGCTCTACCCATTCCAGTCCCCCCAGAGGAGTCCTCTTGACAACCCACAAGGCCTGTTTGTCTGAGTTCCCGCTGCTCAGTAAGCTGTGGATGGTGTGGTGGTTTGCATAGGAATGCCCTCCATAGGCTCATAGATTTGAACACTTGGTCACCAGAGAGTGACCCTATTTAAAAGGATTAAGAGGTGTGGCCTTGTTGGAGGAAGTGTGTCTCTGGGGGTGGGCTTTGAGGTTTCAATAGCCCAAGCCAGGTCCAGCGGCTCTCTCTTCCTACTGCCTGTGGATCCAGATATAGAACTCTCAACTACTTCTCCAGCACCATGTCTGCCTGCACAGGGTCAGGCTCCCCTGCCAAGATGACAATGGACTAAACCTCTGAACTATAGCCAGCCCCAGCTAAACGCTTCCCTTTGTAGGAGTTGCTGTGGTCGTGGTGTTTCTTCGCTGCAATAGAACACCGACTAAGACAGGTGGTTAGTTATGGCACAGAACAAGTCTTTGCCTCCCACCCACCCCCATTTTCTAGCTGGGGAACCCAGGCAAGCAACACCACCTTTCTGTTTCCCTCTGTCGGAGGAGAGTGGCAGGATTGCCTCTTTGCTTGAGTGTCCTGAGGAGAACACATGAAGAGCTGAGCTTGGTGTATGAGGACTTGCACAATGACGGGTGACTGTGTCACTGGGAACACAGGGCGGTGGCTTCCCAGCTGCAGCCTCCTCCCTCTGTGCTCCATTACAGCCATGACTTAAAGCTGTTTCCCCAAACATATGGTGAATTATTTTTTTAAGCCTTAATCTTAAACCTTAGTCCCGGAGAGTGTGACCTTCTTGGTGTAATTAGGTTGGGATGAGAGTATCCTGGACCAGGCGGTCTTAATCTAATGACTGGTGGCCTCAGAAGAAGAAAGTGTAGGGACTGGGAATATGGTTCTGTAAGTAGAGTGCTTGCCCAGCATGTGCAAAGCCCTGGGTTAGATCCCCAGCATGTGGTGGCACACGCCTGTAAACACCCGCCATCTGGGGGCAGACACAGGAGTATCAGAAGTTCAAGGCCATCCTTGGTTCCAAGCCAGCCCAAGCTACATGAGACCCAGTCTTAAAATAAACTCTAACAAAATAAAATCAGAAAGAAAGAAAAGTAGACAGGGCAGCACAAACTTGTGGAAAGAAATTCCATGTGACACAGAGACCAGTTAGCATGAAGGAGGACTGGGTCAAGGAGCAGAGCCGTGAAGGCTGTGACAATCTCCAGCGGCCAGTCACTGTGACCATAGTCTACCAGTACATGGTCGCAAGCTCCAAGCAAGCCTGGAAAATGAGCATGCTTTTGAAGGTTCATGTGGGGATCTCAAGCTTGTGTTGTCCCTGTTGGAAGGCAGGTCACAGGGTGAGGACTCTGCCTTGCTTTACACTGGACTCCTAGCCTGGAACAGGGTTGGGGCTGGAGGCTGCTGCAAAAGGGGCTCCTGAGTGGCCATTGTACCTTCTCCAAATGCCATCTTCCCCAAGGGGCCCTGTTCAAAGCAACCCCACCTCTCTCTGCTGGTCCCTGACCACTATGCCACATTTTTGGGCACATTGTGTGAGTGGGACACAGGCTCAGAGCCCACTTCCTAGTTTGCACATGAAGTCTATGGCACTTTTGTCTGTCTTGTTGCAGTGCACAGGATGGTACCTAGAAAGCGTCACAGACGTGTCTGACTTTTTGACCTTGCCATATGACACTGTCATCTACAAACTGCAATATGTATCTCACAAGGCTTCAAGTAAGTTCCAGGTTTTGGTGGGCCACATACCCTGCCTGTGGGCTGAAGGTTGGACATGCTTGCTAACTGCTCAATAAACACTTGCCAGATGAAGATTAGACGAGAGAGTGACACAAGGCAGACAAGGGAGTCACTTTCTGATCTATGTGGACTATAAAGACCTTCTGGGCTCAGCTGGTGGAGTGTTTGCAGAGAAGCCCCGGGTTCTGTTCCCAGCACCTCATGAAACCTGGCATGGTGCATGCCTATAATCCCAGCCCTTGGGAGATAGAAGCAGGAAGATTAGATGTTCAAGAGGCTGGAGAGATGACTCAGTGGTTAAGAGCACTGGTTTCTCTTGCAGAGGACCTACGTTCAATTCTCAGCACCCACATGATAGTGAATGACCATCTGCAACTCCAGTTCTAGGGGATCTGGCGCCCTCTTCTGGCTTCTGAAGATAATGCGTGCACATGCTTCACAGACAAAGCACATACATAAAATAAAAATAAATACATTTTCTTAAAAGAGAAGGTCAAGGTCATTGCTGGATACACAGTGAATTTGAGGATAGGCTGGGCTATGTGAGACCCTGTCATTATTATTATTATTATTATTATTATTATTATTATTATTAATTATATTTTTGGTTTTTCGAGACAGGGTTTCTCTGTAGCTTTGGAGCCTGTCTTGAAACTTGCTCTTGTAGACCAGGCTGGCCTCGAACTCACAGAGATCTGCCTGCCTCTGCCTCCAGAGTGCTGGGATTAAAGAAATGTGCCACCACCGCCCAGCGAGACCCTGTCTTTAAAATAAGATATTATGTATCATTAACTATTAAATACTATTTTAACTGGAAAAGAAGTTGAATGACATATCAGAAGTAGACACTAACTTAACTGGAGTTTGTCTCCAGGACTTCAAGTCCAGTGCACTGCTAGGAATGGTTGAGAGGAAACGGTTGTTCTGGGCAGAGGAGGGGAGGTGTGAGGGAATAGGAATGGAGGCAGTGTGGATGTTTGCTCTCCCTCCTCCAAACTGCTATGTTGTAGAATAATCCTTCTGTACTCTGTGAATATATATTACTCTCATTGGTTAATAAAGAACTGATTGGCTAGAAGCAAGGCAGGAAGTATGGGTGGGACAGCCAAGCAGAATGCTAGGAGGAAGAAGGGTGGAGGCAGTGCAGTCACAGGAGACCCAGAGGGAGCAAGATATGCTGGAGGACAGGTAAAGCCCCGAGCCATGTGGCAATACATAGATGAACAGAAATGGATTAATTTAAGTTGTAAGAGCTAGTTAGTAATAAACCTGAGCGATCTACCGAGCATTTGTAATTAAGCCTCTCTGTGGTTACTTGGGACTGGCAGCTGGGAAAGAAAACTCCACCTACACCCCTACATCCTCACCTGGGTACCCCAACCCCACCCGACTACAGGAGAGTCCAGTGCCAGATGCTCTAGCCTGGCATCTGTGAGTGAGGCTTCTGTCCTACACCCTACGATGATGGGTATTTGGGTTACAAACAACCTATGACAAAGGTGGGGAGTATGAATGGAGTTAAAGCTGCTGGGTGTCAACAGTGCAGGCCAGATAGGACCTCCTAGCCCCAGGCTCTGTCACCCATATGGCAGTCTCTTAACTCTCAGGGCCTTTGCTCCATGCCCTGTAAAACAAGGACAGCCATGTCAATAAGAGCCCTTGGAGGGTCATGTGGCAAGCTTTGGTGTGTGCACTGAGCTGGGACCAGCACAGGCAAGATGCTATGACCTGAGGTGACATCCCGGCCACCCAGGAAGAAGATTTCAGCCTCGACAGGGGCGAAGAGCCCAGGCCTCATTATGTTGCTTGTAACGCAAGCCCCTTAACACGCTCACCCCCATGACCTGCACCTCCAGGAGGCAGCTTTACCATCCTCCCGTGACTCTGTGCAAGCAACATAGTCCCAGAGCCCAGCACGCAGCTCTCAAATTGGCTCACGATTTGTTCGGCGGCTTGGATAAAAACATTTTAATGGCTGTGTGCAGCACACACCCTGAGTGTCGCTCACGGGCCTCCCAAATGTCTTTTCCTACCACATAGCAGGATATGATAGGCGTGAAATTACAGCCACTCTTTCAGTTTTATCTCCACCCAGAGGCCTCTGTGAGAAGCTGTGGCGGACTGGCAGCGTGTGATGACTTTGATGAAGGCGGCCTGGGCCCTGTCCACAGTCTCAGCTCCTCTCCTCACTGTCCTTGGAGGCTCTCTGGACTCCTAGATCTGGGGTTCCATCCTGCCTCACTGTTAGCTGTCACACCCTCGTGGTACAAAGGGGACCTGGGTATTGAACAGTCTCTACTCGCTTGGAGGGTCTCTGAGATACCGAGAAAGGATCCGGGCAGGGTCACAGATAAAGTCTAGCTTGTGAGGGCCTGTGTTTTTGGAAACTGACCTTGGCACAGACATATTTGAAGAATGTTGTGGAGGTGGGGGAAGCATAATTAAAAACAAACAAGAAAAGCAACAAACAAACAAACAAAGCCTCTCAGGGCTGGGGACGTGGCTCACAGGTTAAAGAGCTTCTGTTGCAAGCATGAGAACTGGAGTTCCCCAAATCCACATAAATGCTGGGTAGGTGTGGTGGCCCACTTGGAATTCTCCAGAACAAGCTGGTGAGACAGACTGGTAATAGCAGCAAGCTCTGGGTTTGACTGAGAGACCTTGCCTCCACGAATAGCGTAGAAGGGCAACTGAGGATGACTCTCAGTATTACATGCAAGTGTGCCCACGTCCATGCCCTCATCACACGAGCAAACACATACACACACAAACATGGAAAAATAAAACTAAAATCTCTTTGAGCTGGATAGGAGTGCTCATTCTATGGCCACCCCCCTGTGGGAATGTTGGGGCTTGGCCTTGACCCAGCCTCAGTGTCCTGTTTTCCTTATCAAATAATATTTGTCAGGACAAAAAAACCCTGTTCTCTGGCAATCAACAAGAGCACAAAGGCAGTGGTTAAAAGAACCTGCCATGCAAACGTGAGGACTGGAGTTCGAATCCCAGAACCCCTGTATGAGCTGGATGTGCTCTGAGTGTGCCCAACACAGAGGCAGAGAAAGGAGGACTGTTGGGGCTTGCTAGCTGCCAGTCTAGCTGTAAACTCAAGCTTCCGGTCCATGGAAGGAGCTTACCACTGGGCCAATAGTTATAGAAGACACCTGATGCCTTCCTCTGGGCTCTGTGCACACCCATGGGCAAGGACACCCAACACACCTATCATCATACCCCCTCCCCCGCTCCAATTTTGACAGTTGCTGAGTCACTGGGTGCAGATCCCACAGAAAGGAAGGCATGCTGTCATAGTGACCTCTGCAGGTGGCATGAACAGTGGGCAAGGTGCAGAGACAGGTGGACTCTAGATAGGAGGCCCTGGGAAGTCAGATAGGCAAAACACTCCCACTGTCCCTGCCACTCCCAGAAGCACCCCAGGCTTCCAGAACTTTCACTCCTCGGATGACTCATAAACACTGCAGTCTATGAGAGAGGCATCTACGAAATATTCCTCAAAAGTCCAGCTGTGTAGCTCAGTGGGTGGAGCACTCGCTTTGCAATCATGAAACCCCAGGTTCAGTCCCAGCACTGGGAAGGCAGAAGCAGGAAGCTTAGAAGTTCAAGGTCACCCTTGGCTAGATAGAAAGCTAGGGGCCAGCCCCGGCTACATAAAATCCTGTCTCGAAAACAAAAACAAACAAACAAAATGGGGTTCATGATAGTCTTTCCTGCCTGGTTAGTTGTGAGGATGGAGAGACATGGTTCGTGGGTGTGTGAGCACGTGGCTAAGCGCCCAGTGGCCACAGAGGGACTTGGCCTCCTCTGAGTCCCACCGTTCTAATTAACACGTCCTCCTTCCCATGCACTGCAAACGCACCAAGGACCGGAATGTAGGTTCTGTTCAAAGTTTGTCCCTGTGTCTGGGCCCAGAGCAGGTGTCCTGGATGCTCCATAAACATTTGATGAGTAAATAGTAGGACCTGTCTCTCTCATTGGCCTGGGAGCCCCTTGATGATGCAGGCTGAGCTGTGCTTCTTCCCTGGGGTGGCCAGAGCATGTTTGTACACTGAGCATGCTCTGTCAGAGGAGCCAGCCAGTCTGCCCAGCAATGCCACCTCTCTCCAAACTACTGTGGTGGGATCAATGTTGCTCCAGAGGTCTGGCCTTTGGAGGTTTTCAATTTCCCTAGATCGAGGACTTTCCGCAGGGCCTTTGTGTTCTCATTGATTGCCAGAGTATAACAGGCTTTGTTGCCCTGACAAATATTATTTGATAAGAAAAACAGAGACACAGAGACTGGGTCAAGGCCAAGCCCCAGCATTCCCACAGGGGAGTGGCCTCAGAATGGCGGCTCCTCTGGCAAGAGTAACGTGCTGGTGGGACTTCCGGAGACCACTCGCAGCAAGGCCTTGCATTTTCAATGGGGAAACTAAGGCTGGGTGAGGGTCGATCCAGCCAATGTCACATCAGCTGGACACAGATACTAGTATTCTGTCCCCTCTCACGGGTGCACAAATTAAAGCACAGAGCCAGGGTGAGAACCCAGGAGCCCCATACTCAGCCCAGAATGCTTCCTGACTTTCTGGCCTTTCAACACCCCCAGAAAAGCCCTGGGAGGAGCATGGGGAGTGGGGGGAGTGTGTATTATAGCTGAGGTGCTGGGTTCTTCCCTTGAGGCTCCTGGGCAGTCATCGCCTGTAGAAGATGCTCACGGAACGTGCTTATCAGGGCTTCTACTGATACAGCCTTGGCCTCTGCTGGGGAAAGCAGCTGCAGGGGACACATGCTCAGGGCCTCCCTCCACTAGCCATGCCATGCCACAGGGCCTATAGACGGATGGCTCAAGGGATGACATCCCCTGCCAACCTTCTACAAATGTGGCTCAGGGGCTGTGGTAGCCTGCTGTCTCAGGACAGCAATCATCCTTCCCTCAGTGACTCCTTCAGTCCAATCCACAAGCGGCCTGACACACGTCGAATACATGAGGCTCAGGGACAAGGCAGAGACTCTGGGTCCTTAACAGCTTGGGGCTGGGAAGAGAATGGGTCCCTAGCACAAGCTGTTGGGACCAGGTTCTACAGTCACAGCCTTGCCATAGTCTGACCTTTTCCTCCTCCCAGCCAAAGGCAGTGGATGGGAGAGGACCCTATACACAAACCACAGGGATTTGACAAAGGGGCCCAGGACAGTTCCTGTGAGCCTGCAAGTGTGTGCATGCACACGCCCACGTCCACGCCCCTCCTTCCCGAGTCACTGACTCACCCATGACATTGAGGAAGATGTTGCCTGAGGCGAGGACCACCTTCTCCCTGGTGGCTCTGTCATAGATACCCACGTGGCATTCATAGGGACCGTTGTCTGAGATCCGGACCTCAGGCAGCCTGTGGGGGAGCAGATGAAAGGGTTAGGCTTGTATTACAAGGGTGAGCAGACAGTGTTCCAGGAGGCCAACCCCCGTGCGTGCACATTTGTTTGGGCTCCACTCATCCATTTGGTGAAGACTTTGCACACCTGTGGTCTGGGCTGGGAGGACGGGCGGCATTTATGCAGCACCCACTGTATACAGGCTCTGTGTCTGTTGCTTCAAAGGGGGACAGTGAGTGCTATGTTTGCCCTGAGCTAAATCTGTGCCCAAGAGCAGCTGCTGGGCTGGTCATGTGACACTCTTAGGATGCCCTGTGGGTGATGCAGGTTTCGAGGGTGGCTACCAGCATGAGGCCTGACCCCACTCATTCCTCACAACCACTATTGTCTTAGTTACTGTTCTATTGCTGTGAAGAGATACCGTGACCAAGGTAACTTCTAGAAGGAAGCACTTAGTTAGGGGCTGGTGTATTGTTTCAGAGGGTGAGTCCATGGTGCTGAAGCAGTCGCTGATCTGAAGGGAGGGGTCACGGAGAGAGTCTGGGCCTGGCATAGGCTTTCGAAACCTCAGAGCCCACTGCAGTCACACACCTCCTCCAAGGCCTCGCCTCCTAATCCTTCCCAAACTGGTTTCACCAGCTGGGGACCAAGCAACCATTCCCGTGTAACCTGTCACAGCCACAATGCAAGGGAACAGGTAAACTGTGGCAGGAGACAGTCATGACTGCCCCACCTTGTACAGCTAAGATGTCACCGTGAGACCTTGGAGTCCCACCTTCATACTGCCATGGACAACATATGCCCAGTTCCAAGGACACCAAAAGAAGCACAATTATGTTCCTGTCTCCAAGGAATCCCCCCCATAGACAGGGACAGAGGACAACTGACCAGGGCTCCATAACCAGGCTGCAATACGTGTGCTCAGCAAAGGTAGGGGGACTGAAGGCCATTGGCTTTGCCTCCAAAGTCCCCAGATCTATGGTGTGGGAGTCCCCCTATACTTCCTTCTTGCTTTTTCATTGGAAAGGCTCAAGAGCAAATAGCTCAGGCTTTGTTCCCCTTTGAAGTTGGTCTTGGGGCTAGGGAGATAGCCCAGACCTTTTACAGAGGACCTGAGTTTGGTCCACATTGGATAATTCATAACAATCTGTAACTCCAGCTCCAGGGGAATCTAATTTGACATCTCTGACACTTCATGTGCACACCCACCCCCAAGACACAGAAACACAGGCAAATTAAAACACACACACACACAAATACACACATGCATGCACACACACACAAATACACAAACACGCACATATGTGCACACACACACATACATACCCTTGGGTGTTGAGAGAGATGGATCAATGGTTAGGAGCATTTGTTGCTCTTGCAGAGGACCCAGGTTCTATTCCCAGCACCCATACGGCAGCTCATAACTAACTGTAACTTCAGTTCCAGGGGATCTGACTCCCTCTTATGGCCACTACAGGTACTGCACACACATGGAATACATACATATATGCAGGCAAAACACTCATACACATACAATTAAAAAAACGAATCTAAAAAAAGTCTCAAAGCTGATCTCTGGTAAATTCTCACTGTTTCCTCATAGCACAGACAGTTGAAGAGAACCTGTTAACCAATCAATGTGCCAGGGTTCCAATAAAACTTTATTTGTGATTATCGAGCTTTCTGCCACTCAGAATGTTCATGTCACAAAATATAGCCATACTTTTCTTTTTCTCCTCCAACCATTTAAAATCATTAAAACATTCTCAGTTCACAAGCTGTGGCTAAACAGACTGGAGTCTGATGACTCCTGTTCTAGATCTTTCTACAGGGTCAGGTCATTCCAGAACAAGGTGGTATGCCATTCTTTCTCCTGGCAAGTATGATCATAATCAGGGCACCCTTTCCTGCCATCTAGGCTGCAAAGAACCGAGTTTAAATGATGCTTTCCCCCTGTGTGGAATCCACAGAACTTTGGGGAAGCCATATCTTTGAGCACCCACTTTCTTATAAAAAAAAAAAAAAGTGAACTGAGTGAAGACAGACTCCGAGAAATACTTGTTAGCACTGCACACACCTGTCCAGAGACCATGGGTGATCCTCACCCTGTGATGCCCCAGAGGAGAGAATTCCTGCCAAGGAGTATCCAGGAACTTTGACCAGCAGGAGCCTCAACCTGGTACTACACTGGGCAAACTGAGATCTCATCACATCCCAACCTATACTGGCCTCTGCGTTGGTGTTGATGTCTGCATTTTCAGAGCAGGAAGAAAACCAGGGGAGACACCCACATTTGTTCACGGTCTTCCTCCACCTAACCAGCCTAGCCCTCCTGCGGAGGCCCATGGTGGGGAGGAGAGCGGTGAGGCCATTATCAGCTCAAGGCTTTTCCCGGGCAACTCCTGAACTGGGAGGCCCCTTCCGAGCAATCCTTCCTCCCCCTCTGCCTGCTCTGAGCTCCTCTTTCATCTTGTGACGAGCAGTTTAACCTCAGGTTCCAGCCTGTCTCAGCTTCTTTTGCTTATGAGTCACTTCTATGCCCCCCCCAACATGCCACTCCCCCCCCCCCAACCTGGGCTCCCAGCCTCTTCCTAGGCTGTTGTCACTTTGAGCTGAGCCAGCTCCTCTAGCAGCCCCTCCCTCGCCCAGCACCCAGCACTCATTAGCATAAACAACACCCTCATTTCCATAGACTCCACAGAGGTTGCCATCTGGTCTCCTTACTGTCAGGAGGGACTGAAGTGTGGGGAGAGCCCCTTACGTGGGTGGGAGGGGGATGATGCCGCCCCCGCCCCTTCCACTCCTCCTCTCAAAAGGAAGTGCCTTGACAGTGGGAACAGCAGGGAACCTGTCTCCCCTGGGAATGATTTCCTTTGTAATGCAGCTAGATTGAGAACGGCAACGTGCTCGCTGCGCCTGGGAGCTGAGTGACAACCACCTTAAGTGACGCGTTTCGGCTGTCCTCACAGGTGTTTATTATGCAGCCGACCTGCTTAAGTGACTTTCGAGGGAGACAGGTGCAGGGGGTGTGTAAAGAAACGGGCTCAGGGGATGGGCTCCCGGGTGACGTCACCAGATAGTAGGGGCATGGCTGAGGCATGCAGATGACCACCCCGTGGGCGGCTATGCAGATGTGTTTATGTGACCCCAGCACTGGGGACATGTTTGGGAGTCACTCTGCTGATGACATGCTCAAGTAACACAAGCCATGTGTTTGGGTGATGTGTGGTTGACACCTCGCAGGTGGTGTGGAAGACAGCTCAGTGGACACGTGGTGGCACGGTGCTTTTAAAGAAAAGACAGCTTCCCATCTGGGTCTGTTCCCACAGCTCCACTCGGTGCTCCTCGCTGGGCTCCAGGGTTTCTGCCTGGCCTGGCTGGACCATTAACCAAGAGCATTCACTGGGCACAAGCGTGGCAGCTCTCGTCCCACACTCCCAGGCAGTGAGTGGACAGCTCCTGGGCGTGCACCTCTTCCTGAGCTGCACCGTTTCCCCCTTCTTCACTCTGTCCCCACCCCCGTTCTCTCCTGCAGCCAAGCTCAGGATTTAAGTGGGGCTTCTCTGTATCTTTTAATGCCCCTTCCCTGCAGAATCCAGACCAAGTACTCCCCTCTAAACTGCTCTGAAAACTGCTTTTAGCCTTTGGAAGAAAATGGCCAGGAACTTCCCACAGAGCCCCCTCAGCTACCACAGCCCCACTACCTCCTCTCCCTCCAGTCACAGCTCCTCTGTTCTCGTTCTTTCTTCCTGCATACACCTTGTTCCTGCTTTATAAGATAACATTTTACTTTGGATAATCTTAAATCATGGAAGTAGCCAAGATAAGAGAGTCCCCGGACACCCCACGCTACCTTTCTCCTATCTCAGCTACCATCTGAATCCAGACGCAGCCTCATCCCCAGGCTCGGCCTGGCTCTCATCTCCGATCCGAAGCTGCCAGGTCACAGCTTTGATCCACACCTAACCGCCTCTCCTTCATCAAACCCCGAGATCTTGCTTCCACCGTTGTCCTCGGAAAGTGGATTAAGTGGCCCAGAGCCCACCCCACCCTCAGCCCTGAGCCGCATTGATCCGAAGGCTGGGTAGAAGGTCTTCGCAGGCAGCAGGGGGCCGAGGGGGTGGGGAGGAGGCTGCTCTCATCGGTGATGGTCTGAGATCAGATCGATAAACTATTAATAACCGCGGCGTTTGTGTGCAGATAGGGGCAATGCAGTTTAGTGGCTGGAGTTTACCAACACTGACAGCGTCTCTGAAGGGCGAGTAATTGTGTTTGTGAAGAGCTGGGAACGGGGAGCACAAGTGTTGCCTTTGCTTGCTGGTCTGAGCCTCATCCTGGGGAGGATGAGGGCTGGACACTGCGGCTTCTGCGGGGTGGAATGGGGCGGGGGTAGGCATCGAGGGCCACATCTGCATACAGACTTAGACCTACTGTGTGACCTGCATCTAGACCTACCGTATGTCCTGGTATCTCAGTCTATTGCATGTCCGATATTTGGATAAGCTGCGCACCTCAGCATCCAGGCCTACTATGTGGCCTGGACTCTAGACCTACTATCTGCCCTGATCTATGCCTATGGTGTCTAGACCAACTACGTGCCCTAGCATTTAGGCCTACTGTGTGCCTCTCAAGGCTGAGCTTTGTGGTGGTGTGGAGATATTCATCAGTTACTCTATCCATACTCCGAGAGTCTCCCTCTTTCCAGGGCTTGTTGGATCAATATGCTACTCCCAGCTCAGTCTCAGCGCCAATTGGGACCTCCGAGGAGAGCATGTGACTTCTGTCAGGCTCAGGGCACCGCCTAGGGCTGGTGCCTCATGAGTGTCCAGTGACATAGATCCTAAGGCATGTAGGCTTCCTGAGCCGCCTCTGCCAGGCAGGCTGCCCTAATTGCTAATCCTCTGTGTGGACAGACCCAGCTCCCTCCTCTCTGTGTCTGCCTGCAGCCACCATCCACCCACCTCCCTTCCCAGCCCAGGGGGCCTTTCTAAAAGCTTCTTGCCTTCTAGCTAAGTGCTCCTAAGTGTTTGGGAGATACACACCAGTGAAAACAGCTGTTAAAAGCCAGAGTCTCTGGTGAACCTGGCCAGCTTGTGGTGTTGGTGGAGGCTGTTTGGCCTCCCAAGGCCTCATTTTTCCCATCTGATGATTGGGTGTGACAGCAGTGGGTGGGCTTTTAGCCCCAGAAGTGCTGGCCTATGCAGATTCACAGGGAGGGTTCTCAATGAGCATTTCCCAACTCACCAACTCCTACAGCTTTGATCTCCCACTGCACGGACGAGGAAACTGAGGCACACACGCATGATGTAGCATGATGCTAGTCACAAGGTGAGTAGGTAGTTGCCCTGGTGTGAACCCAAGCCAGAGGTGGCAGATGTGGGGGGGGGGCACATGCACATGCACTCCCTGCCCCTCCTCACTCTGCCCTTGCCCTTCACAGCTTCCTGAGCTGAGCTCCTCCTGAGTGAGTTGGCCTCCGCTGCCCCTGTATGTTTCTATTCTGAGCCTGCCACCTCCCCAGGTAACAAGAGCCATATGCTTCCTCCCTGCTGGAAGGAGAAGGATGGCTTTTTGTTTCCCTAAATTCTCTGTTCTAAGCTTTCAGGGAATCCAGGGTATCTCCCATGCACTTTGTCAAGTTCCGGAAGGCTTTTAGCATCTCTGCTCGCCTTGCCAGTCTTGGCTTTGATTGGCCACAGAGAAGAGCCTCAGACTCTCATAGAATACAGGTAGTGGACTTGGGAGCCCGACACAGGCAAAAGCCAAGTGTGTGGCCTCCTTCTGCCTTGCTGGGGAACCAGGAGAGCCAACGATTAATCTTTACAAAGACTCAGTGAAGGAGCACACAAATGCACACAGAACTGAGCCAGGCAAGTTCTAAGTGCTTGCCCTCCTGCTTTCTCCTATGCCATTAATTGATTAAAATTTTAAGACAAATTATTAAGCCACCGTCTCACGCTGTTTTCAATGCTTAGTCTCTAGCTAGGAGCCAGACAGAGATACACGCTTGAAAGGAGACACTGGGAACTTGTTTTGCTGTCTTGTCTGCCTGCACACCTCTCTCCTTTTCAGAAGAATTGAGCTGGACAGTAATGAACCTGCCTCAGGAACAAGGTCATCATTAAAAAAAAGGTCAGTCCCACCTTGTGGCCTCTGGGGCTTTTGCCATGCTCTAGGTGAGTTAGCATTGGTCTGCACATCTCCCAGAAGCCTCACCGTTCTGCCGGGCTTTTCTATGCTTTGAATTTTGATCATTATTATTCTTTATTATTAATTACATGCATGTGTCTGTTCACAGGGGTGCAGGTGCCCAAGGAGGCTGGAGGTGTCCGATACCCCTAGCTGGCACTACAGGTGGCTGTGAGCCAGCTGTTTGAACTTGGGTCCTCTGGAAGAAGAAAGAGCCTGTGCTCTTAACCCCTGAGCCATCTCTCCAGTCCCCTATTTTACTAGCTGCATTTTTGTTTCTTTGTATGTGTGCATGTGTTTGTGTGTGCTCACATGTATGTGGGTGCACATGCACGTGGGTACGTGTCTATGTAGAGACCAGAGGTCAGCCTTAGCTACTGTTCCTCAGGAGTCGGAATCCTGTGTTTTGAGTCTGGGTCTCTCTCACTGGGACCTGGCCCTCTCCAATCAAGCGAGGCTGGGCAGCCAGCGAGTTCCAGGGATCTGCCCGCCTCTGGCCTCTCATTGCTGGGATAGCAAGTGTGCACCACTGGGCTTGGCTTCTTATATAGGTTTTGGGGACCAAACTCAGGTCCTCACAATCACACAGCAAGCGCTTCACCAACTGAGCCACCTCCCCAGTGCTTGGTGGTTTGAAGTTTTGTCCTGAGCTTTACTGGAGTGCAATGGATGAACTTCGGTGTTGGTGTATTTAAACTTGACAGACTTCACAGGTTCCCAGCGTATTGAAACTATGGCTGCCATCAGCATAATGACCCCACGCATTGCTCCTGAAGCTTCTTCACGCCTTTTCGCAAGCCACTTTCCCAGCCTTAGAAGACCGCAGACCCATTTGTCCCTGCGAAAGCCACTGCCCAGGGTCTGCTCTAAGTTGTCTTCCAATGCCTGCTGCCTTTTGTTGGCTTTCTGCCTTAGCTTTCTGCTTCTGCAACAAAACACCTGAGACAATCACCATAAACAAAGGCGTGGTTTATTTTGGCTCAGGTGTTCCAGAGATTTCAGCTTATAAGGTTTGGCTCTGATACTTTGGGGCCTATGACATAATACTGCTGGTATCCCAGAGGAGACAAAGGAGGAGGAAGCAGGTCCCACTCTCCCCTGTAAGATACTCAGATACCACCCACCAGGCCCTACCTCTTAAAGCTTCCACCACTGGGCTGGGAGATGTCTGTGGGTAAAAGTGCTTGCAGCCTTTGGTTCCCAGAACCACGTGAAGAGCTGGGTACAGTAAAGTGTATCTCTAATCCCAGCATTCCCCGGGTGAGATGGGGGATGGAGACAGGAAAATGGCCCAGAAGCCTGTGGGCCCACTAGCCTGGAGTATGCTGCCCAGCAGCACAGGCAAGAGTGACAGTCCTTCCGTGTGGTGGAAGGAGAGAGATGACTCCTAAAAGCTGTTCTTCGGCCTGCATACGTGGGCCGAGCCACATGCGCTCACACGCTCCCCCCCCCCACCTCTCTCTGTTGCTCTGTCTCTGTCGTCTTTGTCACCCTCTGCCCCACGTACATATGCTAAAAATGATTCTTTTTAACTGGGAATAGCATCAAGCTGGGGGCAGAGCCTTTAACACACAACTTCCATGCCTCTATTATCTTGCCATACACTCCTGGGTGGCTCTGTCCACACCAGCTCCTTCCTGGTCATGGCTGAGTCACATCCTATTGTGTGGCTCTGGCCATTAGTGTCACCCCACCGTGCGGGCATCTCTGTCTCTTTGCCCACTGACTTACGTTGCTCTAGGTTCTCGCCACTGGGAGCGCAGCTGCAATACATCCGGCTTTCACTTCTCCTGGGCCATTGTGGAAGGACAACATGGCTGGTGTGCGGCTCCCTTTAAAAGTCACGGCCTGACTTTCCTCTAAAGGCATCAGACAAGTTTCCCTCCACCTCAGTGGCTTTCTGCCTTCACTTTTTTTCTTTAAAACCTTCGTTACAATTATTTACCTATTGTATACGTGTGGGTGTGTATGAGCATACATGTTCCATAACATGGGTACATGTGTGTAGAGGTCAAAAGACAGCCAGAAGGAGTCAGTTTCCTTCCACCACAAAGGGTCCTAGGAATGGGAGGACTCAGGTTTACAGGTCTGGCAACAAGCACCTTTATCTGCTGAGCCAACTTCCTGATTCTCTCAGGTTCAATATTTTTTTAAAAGCATATCATTTTGCATGAGTGAGTGAGTGTACATGTTGTGTATGGGCATGTGTGGCACTCAGGGGACAGCTCTGTGGAGTCATTTCTCTTCTGCCAGGGACTGGACTCAGGCAGGCACCTTTACCTGCTGAGCCAGCTCAGCGGCCCGAGTTCTGCCTTTCTCCGTATGATACTCAAGGGCCTTCTAGAAGCACCCCTACCTTTTCTGGACACCCAGTCTGCTCCCACATCTAAGGAACTGTCTTCAGGGAGCTTTCCACTCAAACTTCAAGCCCAGGGGGCAGCAAGTATGTGGCATGGACGGAAAGGCTCCTGGGCTGTGGGCGAACCCCAGTGTGTACTTACCACGCCCAAGGGCCCAGGTTTCTGGGGTACCAGCCAGATAAAACAAAACTTAGGAGAGTGGTGGGAGCTGCGGGTTTCTCTATGAGACTCAAGTGGGTTCCTTTTTCCCCCACTCTGCTCCTTTCTTTGCACAGTTAGGGTACATTCAGGGACAGGCTTCTTCCCTCTCTCCATCTTGAGCCTCTCTTTCATGTAGGACCTCTCTTTTCTGTTCTTCCTTCCCGCCAACCTCCCCCAGCCCATCCAGCCTGTACCCTGCTACCATGGTGATCTCCTGAGCATGGGGATGCAACCCATCCCTTCCCACACGTGCAGCCTCCTCCAGGCTTCCTTCCCCAGAAGGATCAAGCCCAGGCTAGCTGCAAGCTCAGATCTGGCTCGGGCCCAAAAAGGAGGATGGAAGGAACAGATGGAGGGAAGAAAATGGCTTGTGGCCTCACATCCCTTGCCAAAAACCCAGCAATCGAATGAGGAGACTCTTCAGGACCAAACTTGTATAATGCACTCTATTTAAAAGGCATTTTGTAATTCAAACGTCTTCATTTATACACACGGCACCTCGTTGCGGGCTAGGAGTGAAGATTCAGGTAGCAATGGGTCCTCTGAGGCCGAGCTTTAATGAAGAGATGAGAGAGCCTTTTCATTTGGACAGCATTGTTTGCATGGAAACAGAGCCTCTTAGGGGATGGGAAGAGTTCTTTCTTGCAAGTAGGTTAAACACACCCCCTGCAATCTTATGAGCCCAGAGCCTGCCAGGG
Source organism: Arvicola amphibius (assembly GCF_903992535.2). Taxonomy (NCBI): domain Eukaryota; kingdom Metazoa; phylum Chordata; class Mammalia; order Rodentia; family Cricetidae; genus Arvicola; species Arvicola amphibius. The sequence goes on along the minus strand of NC_052052.2, from coordinate 12,674,913 downwards.
CTCTGCCATCCCTCATCCCTGCTGGAAAGAGACCAAGTGTGAGGTCATGAAGTTTTTACAGCTCTTGAAATCACCAGGCTGCTTCCATTGGCTGCTCTGCCCTTACCCCAGCCCCCATGTCTCCCTCAAACACCTGCTCTCTCTTTCAGTTCAGGGTCATGCTCTCTGATGCTGATGCCCGCTCTGCCTGGGCGGAGCGACTTGGTGAGGCAGAGCTAATAAAAAAAAATGGCTGTAAAGTCTCTGGCAGCCTTGGCTGCTGTTGGGTATTTGCTAATAAGAGCTGCCCACTCCTTGTAAGAAGAAAGGGGTGGAGTGAGGTCTTTGCCCTGCTTCTCATATTTGTACCTGTGCAATTGGAAGAGCTGGATGGGGAGCTGGGAGTGCTTCAAGGAAGGACCAGTGGTCCAGACGTGTAACTGCTCAGCCAGTTCCAGCTGTTCCCTGTCCTCTGCTGTCCTCCCAGCCTCTTACCTTCCTCTCAGAGGCAACCTCACTGTTTCTCCCAATGCCCCAGACCTGGGAGGAGACAGAGTGGCTACTGATGGGAGCATTAGACCCAAGGGAGATGATATCTGGGGACAGCAGGAAAAGATGATCACAGCTTGGCTGGGAATGGAACTCCTCAGTGGAAGACCTCAGGAGGATGCTGAATGCGCTGCTTAACCTTAGGCAAGCACAGGAAAACCCCTCCCTTGGAGTTCTGCCAGCTGAAGGTGGGGTGAAGGCTTCGCACAGGCCCTCAGCGGGAAGCAGTGGCTGCAGCTGGCCAGGAAACACACTGGGAGTCTCCTATTCTTGGTTCTCCCTGCGATCTGGGCTTATCCATCTGTTGACATTTGCCCACAAACGAGTCCAGGTGGTTCCTACCCATGGGCTTCTCCAACCCCCAAACTGGAACCTAGAGCTTAGATGTGCGTGGATCCTAACAGGTACCAATGGACAGGATTAGATGGCAGATGTCACAGCCCTGCAGGGGTCGCCTCAATCGCAGAGGCTGTCACAAAGCTAATCACATATACACTACAGCCTCCACCTTGCTCTCTGAACCCTTTCTGTTCCTATGCATCTCTGCAAGCTTCAGCACCTCCTGGCTTTCATGGCCCCTGGAGGTGGTTTTGCACTCCAGCCTAGCCCAGAAGAAACAGACTTCAGACCCTGGCCAAGGACAGCCTGTCTTGTCTGACTTGACTAAAGCTACCTGCAGTCACCCTCCACCACGGTGTGGGTATATATCTATCCCTGAGCTACTTGGCAACAAAGAGGGAGGTCTAATTCTCAGAAGACAGGACAGAACAGTCTAGAATTAGAAGTGAGCCCCACCCCCAACATGCAATACACCTCTGTGACGCACCTTGATTTTTCTCCTTCAGAAAGCCCTTTGCAAAGAGGTCCATGGGAGAAGGGTGGATTCATGAGGGAGACATAGGATAGAAGACAGACGGAGGCAGAGGCTGTCCCAGTAATTGGGAAGATGCTTCAGTAGGCAAAGTGCTTGCCTTGTAAGAGCCTAAATTCTACCCCAGAACTCAGGTGAAAAAAAAAAACTTGATCAGATGGGGAGCATTTGTAATCCCGGCACTAAGGAGTTAGAGACAGGAGGATTACCCGGTGTTGCTAATTAGATTGATATGATAAGTAACCAGGCTAGCTCAAGAGTAACAGGAATACGTTAATAGTTAAAGAGGGGGAAACTTACACTATAAGAATGAGAGTTCCGAAATCCAATAGGTCCAGCGGGCACTGCGAAGAGAGAGTGCGCACCTGCATCTCCCGGTTTTTCTACCTGGGCTCCAGGTGGCCACACTCTAACCAGATGTGATTGGTTGATAGTTTCCCCATCAACCCGGGGTTTGATGGCCAGTCTACGCTTATGGATGGACTCTGGGCCAATGAGAGGCCCTCTCAAAACACAAGGTGAACGGCACTAAGGACCAACACTGAAGGAACAAAACACATGGGTGTGCACACAGAGCCTGTCCCTTGAGCAAAGGCACCTGTCATATAGGCATGACCTGTAGATAGTTTTGTCCCTTCCCTACCAGACCACCTAGTACATGGTCATCCAACCAGGGTGACCATCTAGTCCTGAGGGTCCCATCCTTGCCCAGTTTCAGCAGAAAGTTCTCAGGTCCAGCATGCCAGAATGACTGGCCACCTAATGTTTGACAGGCAGAAACACTAAAGAGAGGAGCGTGGCTAGCCCGAGGCCAGACACTGGCCAGCAGTGGACAGAGAGAGGACAGGACCAGCCACAGGACCCAGCAGATGAACACTCCCCGGAGGTGCCTGTGGAATGGTGGCAGGATGTTGATGTCTGACGGTGGCGTCAGGAAGCCCTCCTACATGGGTGGACGTACAGTGGCACCCAGGGCTCGGTGGCAGTGGTTGCTATGAGTGGAGGCCTCCACGAAGACAGGTGAACCTGTGTTCTCACACAAGCTGATGAATTGGGTCCACTTTGTCCCACAACCCCTTCAGATAGTAAAAACATCGCTTAGAGCAGTTGCTTTGGGGATGGCAGCCCCCTCTCTCTAGCTATTCTCCTGCAGGAGTGAAGGGAAGGCTCTCCTCCCAGCCACTAGAGGTTTTATGAAACAAAGTAGCAAGGAAGAAACAAAGACGTTCTGCAACTATGAAGCTAGACACATTAACACCCACTGATAGTCTCAGCTGCTCAGTAGGCAGAGGCAGAAGGTTCTCCCGAACCCTGGAACCGGAAGCCTGTGCCCTAAAATGAGACCACCATCTCAAAAAAGCAGACAACCAACAAATCAATGGGTCTGGGAAATGGTTCATTTGGTAAAGTATAAGGATTTGAGTTTGGTCCCCCAGAACCCACATAAACATATCTGGGATTGGTGGGGGGCGATGCATTTGCAATCCCGGGGCTGGAGAGATGGAGACAGATCCCTGGGACTTGCCAGCCAGGCTAACTTAACCACTAGAACCCAGGTTAATGAGAGACCCTGTCAGTCCTGGACAATATTGAGGACGGATGCCTGAGACTGAGCTCTGGTATCATACCATAGGCATTCCACCTGAAGGGTACATCTACATACCCCTGAATACAAACACACACCAACAAACAGGGAACAAGAAAACAACTCGCTGGTTCTTGGGGACATCAAGAAAGGTGGCTGTCCAATGACCCAAGGCGCTGTGTGCCCTTTTCATGGGGGACAGGAGACACGGGAGGTCCTGAAGGCAGTATTGATTTTTTTTCCAAGACAGAGTTTCTCTGTGTAGTCTTGGTTGTCCTGGAACTCACTGTGTAAACCAGGGTGGTCTTGAACTCACAGAGATCCGCCTGTCTCTGCCTCCCTAGTGCTGGGATGAAAGACGTGCACCACCACCTGGCTCTCAGTAACTCCTTTTTAAGGAAACTGGATAGGCTTGACAGAAGCCAGTACTTCACAGATGATGCCTTTTGTTAGTGAGTGGGCCTTGGAGACAGGGGATGATGTGTGTGGAAGTCTTCCTGCTGTATGAGTTTAGTTAATACGACCTCAGGGAGTGGACAAAGACTTGCTCTCTGTGATATTGGGTCTGCTCTTTGGGCACACAGGAACAATGGAGCAAATTCTGCTTCAGCAATGGCCACACCCAGGTCAGACGAGACCTACATCCAACCATGACATTAATGAATACAGGGATTATGCCCCAATGTGATGCCAGACTGGGCACAGGGTTAGGTCTAGCCTCAGGTGTTTGTAGTAGGCTGTCCTGGGGGCCTGAGCTGCTCCTGCTGGGTACTCAAGGCTTTATGACTGACTAGGATCAATTGGGCAGGGGCAGTCCTGGGCAAGTATTCAGGCTTCAGACAAGCCTGCCTCCCTGGGGGCCTTGGTACCATTCTGTCACTGCCTCCTCTTTTCTCTCCTTTCCTGGCAGAGGCTGTGCAAGCAAAGGCCTTTCCCGGAGCCTTTAAAACCTACCAGTGCAATTTTCACCCTTTAAACCTGAGAAGGGTTTCTAGCTGCTCTGTGGGTATCAGTACCGAAGGCATTTATCTAACCACATACAGGCTGGCTGGCCAGGGGGCGGGTGATGTTGGAGAGGGACAACAGGGCAGGGACATCTAGAGAGGATGACCACCAGGCTATCCCTTCCTTGCCCTCTCTGGGGACCTTTGGAGGACCTTTAGCTGCCACAGATGGAGTAGACTAGCAGAACTGTCCTGGAGCATTAAGCCCGTTCACTAAGAGTTTGAGGTGTCTGATGGTTGCGGCTCTCTGGCCAGCCCCTTACTCTGCTATATGACAAGTACCCAGAGGGGGTTCCCTGTCAGTCTCTGTCAAAAAGGACTGTCTGAAGTGCACAGCAGGAAGCTGGGTGGGACTGTGCACTCTGAACCTTGGCTTTTGCCTCTTAAATGGAAGTGAGCCCTATGTCCTAACCCTGAGTGTGAAGCTCCCAGGGTGGGGTAAGCCTGGAGGATACCTCCTTCCTACCTGAGGGGTACTCTACAGATGTGGGCCATGATTTGCCTGTGGGCAGTCTGGCCAGCACCTGCCTCATCTTGGGAATTCTCATTTTATTTTGCCCAAGCAAAACCATAGAGAGCCAGCCTGGGGACTCCAAGTCCAGAAGGGACCCTGGGAGGAGACAGACTGGAACCACTTACAGGCCTCGCTGCTCTGGTCTGTTATCTATCTTGACCCTTCCTGCTTTGTGTAGCTGATACTCCCAGCCTTGTACCCGAACCCTCCCCTTCCTCATCCACTCTCTGCCTCTCCTGAAGACCCCACCCTGACTCTCTGTTCACTGCCTCTCCTCCTGCCTCTCCTGTTCAGACCCACCCCACCTCGCTCCCTGCCTCCTCCTCTCCAGGCCTCTCTTCCTGGCCTCTTGCTGCTACCATGGAAACCATTTCCTCCTCCAGGTCCTGATGGATTCGTTTAGCCCCTCACGGTCAGGCTGCTCATGTCTGCTGGCTCCAGGCAGCAGGTGGCAGTGGATAGGAGTATGGTGGGGGCAAAGGATCAGAAAGGCCCTGCCCTTTATTCTTTACCTCGTTGCAATTGGGCCTGGCAGGCAGTGTGGGGCACAGGCTCCACAGGAGAAGACACTGGGTAGAGACACAGACTAGAAACTAGGCAGCTGAGCAAAGATAAATCAAACAGAGGGTGCTGGGTATCGAGGGAGCCAGAAAAGCCAATGGTGTGTGGCCTACTGGCCACTCCTTCCTGTCCCTTGTAGCTATTCTGTTTCTTTGAAGGCTCTGTCTTTGTCCCCCAAATAAGCCAGTAAGAACAGGAATAAGGAAGGTAAAGCCTGTTGACTGGAGTTGGTGGTCAGCAGAAGAGAGGAAGTGTGGGGAGACCCTCATCTTCCCTTCTTCCTGTCTATACTGGTTATCATTTTGACTTTGCTCAGTGAATACAGCCACACACCTATGTATGCGAGGCCAGAATGAGGTCACCCGTCCTCAGCTCTCTAAAGGAGACAGCGTGGATTGTGTCACTGAGCCCTTGCTTCATGGCAGACCCTCTGTGAGGACTTTGAAAGCTGAACTCTCTGCTCCCCTCCACAACCTCCAGCTCAGCCACAGGACAAATCATAGACATTGGAGTTACTCTGGAAGTTTCTGTGAGTGGGGAACTCCCAGGTTACTGATGAGTGTCCTGGGGGCAGGTTATCTAGTGTCTGTGCCTTTCTCCCATCTCAATCTTCATGACAGCCCCAGGAGGAAACTGAGGCACGGGAGTCCCTCTTCCTAAGGAACCTAAGCCCCTCTTCTTAATCACCAACGTGATGGTGACAACCAGCAGGCCTGCGGGGGTACTGTTAGGGTAGATTCTTGCCTTCCTAACAGAGGCCCAGAGAGTTTCTCCCAGGGGAGGGCGCGGGGCCAGTGACTGGAGGAACTCAGCCATTCAGACCAGAGAGAGTCGCAAGGCAGCAGAAGGAGCACAGACCATGGGGTCATGAGGCAGAGGATTGGGCTTCTATGGGAGTCTCCTGGCAGCCACAGGAGCCTGGGGCCTGGTGCACAGCCTGGCTCTGCCTATGGTCACTGTAGGGACTGCACCTTACTTTTGTTCCCAAAAGCCAACTCTAACAAGACACCGTCACACGAACTCCTCTGATATGGGACAAAAGCATCCACAGGTCATCTCCTCAGCTCAGGTGGACAAGGGATCTGAAGATAGGCTCAAAGGGAAGGGGCCTGACTCCTGGCCCAGCAGCGGGATGCCAGGGCGGCACATTTCAGAGCAGCCTTCCCGGGAGGGCTAGGTAAACCTGACTGGGCTCTGCTACATGGCTGTTGATCATCTCAGCTGCCTGCAGGGACACAGGTTCTAACGACACAACCTCAAAGCCTGAGCAAACCCAATGGGCAGCCATGGCATCTTCGAAACTGGTACCGACCCACCCCCAGCCAGATCACAATGAGAGCGCTGGTTGAATTGATTGGGGATGGTGGCACTGAGAGGCACTGTTAGAGGTCACTCGGCTAGCAGCTGGGGCAGGAACGTGGGTCTGGGAGACTCAGAAGTTCACAGCGCCAAAGTTGAGGGTGGGGGTTTGTGGTGGACGGTGGGGGAGACAGGGTCTGTGCGGGACCAATTACTCAGATCAGTAAAGCAAACCTTAGCTCTGTCTGCCAGCCCCACTGCAGCTGGGCCTGAAGCCCCACAGGAGGCCTTTCCCAATGAGGTCAGCTGATGGGTGACCCCAGGCCGAACCCAATTCCTGCTGCTTCATCAAAGCCAAGCTAAAAACAGCCTGGCTTTGGCAGTGGAAAATTGAAACTCCCAGTTCCCTCTTAAGACTCTTAAACAGGTCATCCCACCAAAAACCCAATCCTTCAATCTGCGTTCTGTTAAAAAGTAGGGCAGGCCAATTACATTTCACAGTCCTGAGCTACATGCTGCCAAAGGCAGAGAAGGGCAGGCCGGGGGTGCCCAGGGCCGCAGCAGATGGGAGACAGGGGGGCCTCACTAACCTCTCCCATCAGCCTCTTTGTCAAAACAAAATTAAAATGCCTGGACTCTAGCCGGCACCGAGATCCCATCCGCGGTAATAGGTATTTATCTTAGTGTGCTTGGCACTGGGCTCCCTGCCACGGGGAGCCGGAAGCTGAAAGGTTGCTGGCTTCTTGGTCTGTCTCTGACAATGAGCAGGGGCGCTCGGTGCTGGAGGAGGGAGGGCATCCCGTCATTCATTTTTTATTCCATCAGCAAGCTTTTACTGAGCACCTACTATGTGCCAGCCTGCCTTAGGGCCTGGAAATACAGCCACAAATAAGGAAAATTAAAAAAAAAAAAAAAAAAAAAACGAGCCCACTGTCGGTCAGATAAGGTGACTCACATTGATAATCCCAGTGCTGGCAGGAAGAGGCAAGAGGATTTCCCCAAGTTTGAGGACAGCCTGGTTTGAAGAGCAAATTCCAGGCTACTTAGGGCGAGACAGTGAGAGCCTGTCTCAAAAGCTAAACCCAACCCATCCCAACCAACCACTGTCCCTTGGAGCCCACAGTCTGGGCGCACATGGCAGATACATGCAAAGTCAGCTTTAAACATGTAAACCGGGGGCTGGGGGAGTCGACTCAGTTAAGTGTTTGCCTTGTGAGCATGAGGACCTGAGTTCAATCCCCAGGACCCACGTAAGAATGCCAGGTGTGGCGGCCTGTGCTTGTAATCCCATTGCCAGGGGGCTAAGAGACGTGAGGCAAGAGACGAGGCTCGCTAATCATCCAACCTGACCCAATTGCCCATTTCAAGTAAATGAGAGACTGTCTCAAAACAAGGCTGATGGCTCCGGAACAGCACCTCGGCCTCCACACACACATACGTGTAAACAGCTTGTCAAATAGCATGATCATATTACATCCTATAGAAAATAAGGACTGGGCATGGGCAGGGGGTTCTGGGAGCAGAGGGGAAGCCTCAGTGGGTGGACCCAAGAAGAGACTCCTGATTTGAGGGGTGGTCCTGTGACATCTGGAGGGACGCATGGAAGGAAGCGGCAGCCTCTATGTTTATATGAAACCCCACACGCTTTGCTAACCACTCTTTGGGCCCTCCTGTCCTTGTGAGTTCTTTGGAACAACTTTCTGAGATGAACAACACTGTGTAAATTCCTGGGATTGGCAGGCGCTGAGAGGCCAGGGCAGAGCCTGGTCTCGGGCTTGTGAGTTCCCAGCCTGGGCAAGGTAGCTGCATGATTCAGCATCTCACCTCTTCACGGCTACACGGGCAGAGCATCCCTAATAGGAAACTCTGGGATCTGAGAGGTTCGGAAGTCTGGAGCTTTCTGAGAACCTGCGGAACACCCCTGTGGAAAATCTGACACCGTGGAAGCTTTGCTCCGTGAACAACAAAAAAAAAAAGGAAAACTATAGCAGTTGCTGCCTTGGTGCTGTGTATGTCAGGAGCCCGGGGAAACACGGATTACATGCTTAGATTTGAGGCCCATCCCCAAGATATCTCATTAATGCATATGAAAACATTCCAGAATCCGAGAATTTTCCAAACCCACAGCAATCGTGGTCCCAAGGGTTTCCGAGGGTGATTCAGCCCACAGTTACTATGGATACATGCTGGCTGAAATGAAGACTACATTTCCCAGGCTTCCTTGTAGCAGGGGGACCATGTGAGTGAGGAGAGAAGTAAGGTACAACTTCCAGAACATTCCACGCCCCCAGAGACATTGGGCTTAGACTCTGTCCTGATAGGGTGGGGCTAATGGGGACTGGTAGAACTTTTAAGAATGGGGAAAGAGAGGAGGGGAGGTTGGGGGGGCGGGTATCCTCAGAAGGGAGACCGGGACTTTGTCCCTCCTCTTTTTGCTCTATTTTCACTTACTGACTTTGGTGACCTGAGTGGCTTGCTTCAACACACACACACACACACACACACACACACACACACACACACACACACACACACACGCCATGTTCAGCCCCACCATAGACTCAAGGGGCAGAGGCAGGTAACCACCGACAGACAGCCCAAGAAAGCCCCGCCTCCTCTGAAGTTGTCCTTCTCAGGATTTGGTAGGAGAGCAAGCTGACTGACACATTGGAGTACAGATACAATGGCTAGAGCTAGAGAAGCCTTTGCAAACTTTGAGGAGACCTTGAAAATGAGATACCAAGAGGGAAGTGACTTGTACCCCTGACACATTGGAGCCCTGAGATACATAGGAGAGAGAAGAAAATGGTTTGGGTTAAACTTTCTTTTCTTTTCTTTTCTTTTCTTTTCTTTTCTTTTCTTTTCTTTTCCTTTCCTTTCCTTTCCTTTCTTTTCTTTTCTTTTCTTTTTCCCTCCCTCCCTCCCTTCCTTCTTTCCTCCCTCCCCCCTCTCTCCTTCCTTCCCTCCCTTCCTTCTGATCTGTGTAACCTCGAACTAATCCTACAATTCAGTGCTATGGATGGTGCGGATCAAGGAGGCCACTGCTTGATTTAAAGCCTCTATTCCAGTGTTTGGGGACTATAATTTGGAAATAACCACTAAAGAAAGCCGTGTCTTTAACCTCCTAACAGAGATCCAACACATACAGATTTTCACGTGAAATCGCTCGATTTTCCAGAGTTTGTTATTGATTCAATTAAACAGAAATAATCAATGTGAATCACACAGAACTTGACAACCGACCTTCCAGTTCCAGGCCGGTGAGGGAGGACTCACAGGAGACCCTGAAAGGGCAAGAGAGGAAGAACCAGAGTGGTTGGGTGCAAAAGTGGGCACCCCTCCACAGAGCTAGGAGCAGCCACCTGTGCTCCCACTGTGTGTGTCCCCCTGAGCTCACCCACCTATGCTCCTACTGTGTGTTCCCTGGGCTCACCCACCTATGCTCCCACTGTGCATCTCACTGGGCACACATTGTTAGAGGGAGTCACTTGGATTCTACCCAAAGCTAAGATAGAAATAGCTTTACTTAACCAAGCACACTCTCACACATGCCTGTACAAACATATACACATTTACACACACGTACACACACACACACACACACACACACACACACACGACCACCTCGTCAGCAGAGACAAAGCTTGCAGAAGTGAGCAGCAGCACTGACACACCACTCAGCCAAAGCCCCTGCCATCTGTTGCCTGTTGAGAGCTAGGATGGGAGAAGGGCTCTGTGGCAGTATTGGGAAGCTAAGAACAGGGAAGGGAGGTGAGCCTGGGAGCTGTCACCTCTCATTGTAGCAACTATGCCATTTACAGCCTGGCTGGCCCTACAAAATGCCAGCGCCTGGGTGTGGTGCAGCCCACCGTCCTGCTGGGTGTAGAATCTATTTAACACTCACTACCAGCTTCAGGCAGGTGAAGCTAGTGACCCCTTGTAACTGCCTTGGAATTCAACAGACTGGGTGAAAGTTGAGGCCCCACCACTAGGGGGCGCCACAACCATTGCTGAGCCCCACCCCTAGGAGGCACTGCGACCATGGGCAGTTAGTTCAACCTAATTTGTAAAGTTCGGCTCTCCATTTGCCAGCTGTGCAGGAGTGAGAGGGCCGTGTGAGAAAGACTAGAAGTTTCTTTTCCTTGTCATAAAACCTGGAGTAGCCCAAGTGAAGATGCTGGAGGAGCTGGTGAATAATAGCAGCCACAGATTACTCAAGAGTGTATGGGTTCTGAGGGCTAGATTTGCGGGACCAGCCCTCACCCTGATCCTGAAGAGCAGGTACTAGATGCAAGGGAGACCCCAGGGAGTGGTGGAAAGAGATGTCAATCAGCCCTGAACAGGGGGTGGAACCACTTGGCATTTGCTCCACACCTAGCGCTGGCATCAGTACATGATATGGTGCCACACTCTCTGAATAGGTTCAGAGGGAGCTCAGGGAGAGTCAGTAGTTGGGGAAACTGAGGTACAAGTTGCACATTCTGTAGAACACCCTAAGAATGATGCCTCCCCCCCCCAACGTGAGGCAAATAAAATTGGGCTCTTCCTGGCAACCCTGAGGGGGTGGTGGTGACATCAGGGACCTGACTGTAGGGAGAGGTATGGGGGCTCATATGTGATGGGGGCACTGCCCACACCCGTGCTGGGAGATTGAAAGGGCCGAGACACAAAAGCTCCCCTCCGAGGTTCTGAGCAAGGGCAGAGCGCTGCAGCTTCTGGCAAGCTTAGGGAGATTGCCCTGTCAAAAGGAGCCCAGTCTTCAAATCTGTAGCTCATGTGCTTTGGTCGTGGCACTGGCCAGGCCCATGCCAGGAAGGAGAGGCCAGGGGTTAGCTCTGCCTTGACAGGGCCAAGATCCCCAGGGCCTGGCCCTGTTGGTTGGCATCTTGCCTGGCAGAACCCAGACCCAGTGACTGGCATGGCTGACAACCCCAATTGGCCTCTGTCACGCCTCAGGTTTGGGGTTGGCTTTGCGTCCTGGTTTCCCATCAAAGGCTCTGCCTTCCAGAAAGGGAGCAGGAGAGGAGCCGGAACCCTGAGTTAGAACATGTCTGGACTCTGCTTCAAGCCTCACGGACAGGGAATAACTAATTGGCCTTCTACCTACCCACTCATCATCCACTATTCACCTATCTGCTTACCATCTATTTGCTGTCTATCCTCTTACCTATCCATTTGTCTATTTTATCCATCCTCCCATCTTCCTCTAGCTACTTATCTGTTCATCAACCCATGCATCAACCAACCACCCATCCATCCACCATCCACATATCATCTACCCTTCTGTCCAAAGACTCACTCACCATCCATCCACCCTCCATCTACCTGGATCTACTCATCTGTCTATACACCAACTATCATCCATCCGTCCATCCATCCGTCCATCCATCCATCCATCCATCCATCCGTCCATCCATCCATCCGTCCATCCATCCATCCATCCATCCATCCATCCATCCATCCACCATCTACTTATCATCTACCCTTCTGCCCATTCACTTACTGTCCATCCAGTCAGCCAGCCAGCCATAAGCTACTATCCCTACATCTATCTATCTACCCATCTACCCAACTATGCACCCATCGTTTTGTCTGTCCATCCACCCAGCTTCTTCCCTTCATGTAATAATCCCATTTAGTTTATGTATGTCACTCCATGGTGCCTAGGGTAATGACTGGGACAATGGTGACAGGAAAGTCATGCCCCCAGTGCCAATAGAGTTTGCTTTCTAGTACTGCAGGCAGGGATGGAAGGAACCACCGAAGCACACGTCAGATCAACAGTGTGAGGGGCATGGAAGGCTTGCCCAGAGGAAGCTCTCCCCAGCAGGATAGTCAGGCAAAGCTTAGAAGAAAAGGCCCTGGGGACAGAGAGCCCAAGGTCTCCACAGGGTCACTGATGACAGCCTGGCAGAAGGTGGGAGAGAAGGGTAAATGCTGTCCTTGACTGGGATCCCCCACCATGTTCACCCAACTTCACTGCAGCCAGAGATCCATGGACACCCTCCTCGGCCTACACCTCTGCCATGCATTCCACCCAGATGCTGTTTTCCTCTTTATCCAGCCTCATCCCAGTCACTCACACCAACTATGACCTCGGGCTGCTGCACTCAGCCCTTTCCCCCACCTCACCTCCTCCAGCCAAGTAAAGATGACCACTGTGGACTCCTGGGATCTAACAGTCATCTCTATCAGGCACCTGCCCCTGAGCACAGACATTGCCCGCTTGTCCAGCCCTATGTCTTCCTCCCAAGGCTATGAACACCTCCTCTAATCTCAAAGACTGGGCCTTCTAGCAGTCAGGGTCCCCAGTTGTTTGCCAAGATGGACCTATCAGTCATCTACATCGACATATAAGAGGCAAGGCATGCCAACTGTAGAGACTAAAGCCTACCCAGGCCCCAACTCTACTGTGCCATGCTCTACATGGCCCTATGAAAGTTGCTTGATCCTTCTGATCCACTCTTCTCTCTTCCAAAGTGGGGCTCATCATCGATGGAACCATGTAGGGTTCCTATGTCAGAACCCTAAATGAATGCCCATAGACATCAGAGCACAGGTCGCATACAGTTCCAGGGACATGTGCCACCCAAAGTTTGTGTCTTGTTTATCTGTGCGGATGGTCTACAGGATTCTCAGACAGAGCAACCTGGCCAGGTAGGGACAGCTGCTCTGGGCTAGGGACCAAGTCCCACACTACAGAGCTTCTTTGCTTTAGCAAACCCTGGATGGGCTTCCCTCCCAAGGAAGCAAATGCATGAGAATGGGCTCCTGAGGTGCCTTTCAGTTCTACTGTAGTTAAAATAAGTCAACCGAATGTTTATAGAGTGAGTTATGCCTTATTAGAGGCATGGTGAGCTGGGGAAAGTTGGCCAAGGCGAAATTTGAGAAATTGGCCCCGGCCGTGAAAGCAATTACGGCGATACTTTAGCGTGTGGTCCTGGCCAGTGATATTTTCATTTGTCTAATTTATTAGTTTATTAGCTTTGTGGTGAATGGGGAAAGTTACGCCACAACATGGGCCTAATTTGATCAAAGCCAAATTTTCACATCATCCCTAGATGGTTATTACAGGGGAGGAAGAGACCCCCACTTAGGAACCACATCCAAGTTTTTCAGTAAGATTCAGGGCAGAGTTCCAGGGCTCTGAGTTACCAGATCAGAGCATCGCAGCTGGGAGTGAGGGTTTGCTATCCATACCGGCTCCTTGCCTTTTTGGCGTGTGTGTCTCCGGACAGGTTCTCAGGGCATTGGTTTTCCCCTCTATGAAATGGAAGACAGGGTAATCTCTATTCATGTGGTAAAGGGGAGCCCTGGATACCTGGATTTGTCCACAGCTGTCTCCATGAGCCTAGCACCATGCCTGGCCCACAGCCAGCTCAGGTCACTGTTCTTCCGAAGGCTTGAGGCTCATACACCTCTTACCTGGAAGTCAGTACTAAATTGGCTTATTTCTTCATGCGCCTTGGGCCAGCCCTGGGGACAGCCTGTCTCACTTCTGCCTGTAAGCCCTCTGCAAATAGGTACTGCCACTGCCATCTCCACTTCGGGGATGGGGAAACTGAGATCCTGAGAGATAGTGACTTCCTCAGGGCTCCACAGGAGTTAGTGGCAGATCTGGGGCTCAGAGCCTGGGGCTCCAGACAGAGTGCCATGTTATCTCTTGTGATAAACATTCATTATGTATTGGTTTAATTACACAGCTGTCCCATAGGTACTGGGAGGGAGCTGTGTGAAGGGTATTGGGGTAAATCCTGTCATTGTGAGCCCCGTCTCTCTTATTTGTCCTCTCCTCCACTCCCCTCTTACCCCCCTCCAGACTCGCTTTTCTCCACCAGGCGAAGTCTCACACTGGCCCCCCAAAACATCTCCAGGGAAGACTCAACCCCACACATGCACGGCAAATGGACCCAGACTGGCTAGGTGGAGCACATGGGTGGGTTATTGGACTCCTGCCCCTGAGACACCATGGGGTTTCTGTGCCATGCCAGACTCCATCAGAGGAACTAGGGTTGCAAAGGGAAGAGGAGAACACCCCCAGACCCAGTGAGGTCACCTTCCATGGAGGAGGCAAATGTGGAACTGAGAGCCTGGTGCTACAGTGATGCCCACAGCTATGCGGGGACAGAATAAATAGTGTCCCTTTTAGAGATGTGCGTGCGTGTCTAAATATGTCACCTCCTTGACAAGAGGACTTTGCAGATATGATCCTGCTGGATTGCCCAGGTGACTGATGGGATCACAGAGGTCCTTGCTATAGAGAGGCAGGGGAACAGAGTTCAATGGGTTCAGGGAGAGCCAAGAGGCAACAAATTGGGAGTCATAGGTCATAGGCTCTAGCCCAGGAACAGACATGGCAGGTGCTTGGTTTCTCAGTCATGTGATACTGTCTACTCTACTCATTTTTATTTTCTTCCTGAGAGAGTTTCACATAGCTCAGGCTGACCTCAAATTTGATATATAGCCAAGGATGACCTTGAACCCCAAAGCCTCCAATGTCCACTTCCCACATGCTGGATTACAGGCATGCATCACTATGCCCAGTTTATATAGTGCTGGGTGTGGAGTGTAGGGTTTCATGCATGCCAGGCGAGCATCCTACTAACTGAGCCACAAATCCGACCTCAAAGCTGCTTCGTTCCAAGCGTGTATCAGTGATGGAATGGCAGGCGTGGCCAGAGTCTGGCACAGTGGACACCTACTGAGTGCCCAGCTCTGGCCTCACCAGCTTGTCATCTGTCAGCCTCCTTCAGACAGCCCTTCAGGGCCCCCAGCGGCTGCTGCCTCGTATTAGCTTCACCCTGCTACTGCAAACAGCATGGACAGCCCCAGGCAACCTTCCAGAAAATAAGGGTGGATCAGAGAGAGGAGAATGAAACAATCCGTTTCCAGAGAACGAGCCATTGAGGAAGCTCCTGCCACACCAGATCAGTGAGTAAAGCGATATGGGGAAACCAGGGGCAGTGCAGAGATGATTTTACACACACACACACACACACACACACACACAGAAGCATACACACAGAGGTATATACATACACACACAGGCACACACACAGGCATACACATATACACACATACACAGGCATACACACACAGGCACAGGCACACACATGCACATACACACACAGGCATACACACATGCACACACAGACACACACACAGAGGTGCACATTCAGAGGCACACACAGGCACACATATACACCCACAGGTACACACACATAGGCATACATACATGCACACACAGGCAGACACATATACACACACAGGCACACATACAGGCATATACACAGGCATACACAGACATACACACATTCATATAAAGGCATACACATACAGAGGTACACATACACACACACACACAGGCACAGACACATAGGCACACACACACCCCGTGTATGTTTGAGCCTGAGGTCAATGTTGGGTATTCTCATCTTATTCTTTGAGTCAGGGTCTCTCTCTGAACTTAGAGTTCTCTGCTTAAGTTGGATGGGATGGCTAGAAAGCCTCAGGGATCTGCCTGCCTCTGTCTTCTCAGTACAGGGATAATGGACGTGCCCTGCCATGTTCAGCTTTTTATGTGGGTTCTGGGATCAAATTCAGGTCGTTAAGTGTGTACCACAAGCAATTTACCAACTAAGCTATCGCCCCAGCCCAGGATGCTGCTTTAAGACAAGGAGGCCAGGGAAGGTCTTCCTTAGAGAGGGGACATTGGAACAGAGGCCGCGGAGAAATGAAGGAAGGAGTTGTTTGGACATCTGGATCAGTGCTTACTCAGTGGGTCTGAAGGTCAAGCTGGCTACAGCTCATTGAGCCTTAACAGCCACACGGTACCGAGATCTGAGCTGCTCTGGAGTGGCCAGTGAGCAGAGGGCACAGGGAAGGCTGCCACGCTCTGCCAGGGCAGACCCCTGGGAGCCACTGCAGTCAGAGGTGGGTAAGTCTGGCTTTAAAGGACAAAGGTTTTGAGAGGCAAAGTTGGGATGGAAACCACATCAGCTGCCTTCAGCAGTGAGCCACCATACAGCCAGAAGAGAGGTGCATGAAGGATGGAGACCATGTCAGCTCTTACGTGGGCTAGCAGGGGTATGGACAAACAATGAACGCACACTCTGGTAGACCATGAGGCCACATTGTGGGTTGAGCCCCAGAGATACGCTGAATTTCTGATGACTATGCTTGCAAGTGTGACATCACTGGAAACGGGGTCTCTGCAGGTGCAGTGACGAGGGGGCCCTGGATCAAGTGTCCTCCTTAGGAGAAAAGTGATAGAGACAGAGTTCCACAGGGAGATGGCCGCATTGATAGAGACAGATTGGAGGGAGGCAGCTACGGGCTGGGGAGCAAGGCAAGCTTTCCCAAGTGCACAGGGAAGCACAGCCCTGTGACAGCTGTAGGTCACATTTCCAGCCCAGGACTGAGGGAATAAAATGTTGTTGCAACACCACGAAGTTTGTGGCATTTTGCGACAGCCACTCTGTAGCGGAAACTACAGGCAGCTTCTGAAGAACCTGATCACTTGCCTGGCTAGAAAGTCTGCTTGACCTCCTCTCCCAGGGACATGCTCAGATAAACCAAATGCTATAATCCAAGAGGTTTTGCTTTGCTGTTGCTCAAAAATGGAAGCCATGATTCCAACGACCCTTTGTGCGAACATGGATAAGACACACCTCAACAAATCCATTCAGTAGGGTATTACACAGCAGTGAAAAATGAACCCCTGTTCCATACAAACAGAGACAAAGCTGCCAGACATTATACTGAGCAAAAGAGGCCAGACCTAGAAATTGTGTACCACAAAGACAGAATATAGAGGCTAAAGAGATGCCAAGGTCAGAAGAGTTTGCTCATCTAGAGGGGCGGAAACCAGTGGTTTGGATGAGCATGGCCTCCATAGGCTCATATGTTTGTATCCTGGGTCTCCAGTTGGCAGAACTGTTTGGGAAGGATTAGAAGGTGTGACATAGTCACTGGGGCTGAGCTTTTGGGTTTCAAAAGATGCCGTTCATTCCCAGTGTGCTGCCTGCTTCCTACTTGTGATCAAGATGTGAGCACTCAGCTGTTGTTGCTGCCACACCTTTGCTCTACCATCATGGATTCTAACCCTTTGGAACCATAAACCGATTAAACACTCTCTTTTATACAGTGCCTTGGTCATGGTGCTTTGGCATAGCAGTTGGAGAGTGGTTAAGACAGAAACCCTGTGCGGGTGATGCCTCAAGCTAGATTCTTTCCGCAGCACATCTTATTGTGTACATGTCACTGTGTAAAGTAACGGGAAAATGAAGAGATGGGAACCACACGGAGAAGTGGCCTCCAAGGGACGCTGGTGTATGGCTCCACTGGCCTCTAGAGGTGGGGCTGGGAGGCCAGAGGTGGCCTGTGCATCCGTGCCTGAGGTGTTTGCAGCTGTGGGCAGAACTGGAGGCATTTAGTGGCTACTTGTCCTAAATAGCAACTGGTGGTACCATAGAGAAGCCATGGTAAGGAAGGAGACTCTACTTGCTGGCTTGTTTGCCAGGCTCCCTTTAGTTTTCATGGGCTCTGAACCTCCCGGGAACCCCATGATCACTACTCTGCACCCCACCCTCCTGCCTGTGTAGAGGCAAAATAAAGGGCCATTAGCACCTATTGGAACAAAGGGAATGGACACCCAGCATGGGGAAGAATTTTGCTGAAAACTCCGTCTCTGAAAGTGATATAGAGTCCGAAAGGTCAAATTATCTGCCTGAGGCTTCACAACCCTGAAGAGGCAGGTGTGGTTTTCCCTGGACTGGACTCTCAAAGGGGGTACAGTGTGGTGCAGCGAGAAAGGGCACCATTCTGGACTCTGATTACCCGGGTTCAAATCCTGGCCCTGCCTCTTGTCTCGCCCAGAACAAGATATTTAACCTCTTGGGCCCTTCAGGTTGCTCATCTACAAAATGGGCTAACAGTGGTACCTTTCTCGTGCAGCCTGCCCCGGGGCAGTGGGTGCTGCTTTCATGCGTTGCCTTGGCCTCTCGGGACAGTGAGACTGTAGAGGCAAGTGTGGCTCAGCCCAGGCTTGTGCCGTAAAGCCCTTTAAGGGACAAGACGGAACTCTGCAGGGACGTCCTCTTTCCTCCACAATGGCTCTGTTGGGGCAGGGTGGGTAGGAGTGGGCACAGGTGAAGGGTTTTCGTTTTCCCTATGGGATACTGAAGCATGGACTTTAGCTGCGGCTTGTCTCTGGGTGAGACTACCAGCCGCCGTCCAGATACCTCTAGTTTGCCGTTGCACTGGTGGGAACCTGCCAGGGCTTACCTCAGCTTGAGACCTGATCAAACCCTGGGCCTACCCTGCAGGCTTCCTGGGTATAGAACACGGCCTCAAGGTCTGCTGGGCCATAGGCACACACCCTGCCTTCACATCACACCTGTGTCTGGTCAGAGGGAAGGGGCTGTCTGGTTCTTGTCTGAGTTCTCTGAGGAGAGGGTGGGTGGGTACACCTAGGTCGTAGCCAGACACAGGTCCCTATAATGGAGGAAGCACAGTTTATCAGTGTTTCTAGAGCTGGGATAAAGCCTCTGAATAGGAGGGGCAGAACCCAGAGGAGGCTTACCTGCCACCCAGCTGCATACTTGGAGAGTCCCTGGCTAGTTGGGGGTGGGAGCAGGTATATGGGTGCTGCACTTAGGAGAGTGGGGCACGAGGAGGGTCCAGGACACCCCTCCACACACAAAGCCAGAGGAGTCTCTTCTTCATGCTCTTTCCCCTCCCGACTTCTTCAGCGCTTAGTCTACAGGCCAGGTGGACACAAGGCTGACATAGACAGAAACCACAGTGTGTGTTGGGGGGGAGGGCCATGAGAGGATCCTCAGTCAAGATCATGGACAAGCACGAGCGCTGGGGGCGGCTCACTCTGCAGGCGCATGCATCTGCCATTCAGTGGCTTCTCCCACTCTTCCTATTACATTTTATGACATCTAATTTGTCCTACACAGAACACGGAACACGAGGTAAGGCTCAAAACACACTATAAAAAGCAACTGCGGTCGTCATCCTCACAGGCTTGTTTGCCCAAGGCCAGGGAGAGCATTTGCAAGATAAGAACTCATCCAGTCCCCACAGTGGTGTGACACACAGACCTTGCCTCTTTTTCCCAGCGAAGATGCTTCACCTCCCATTTCCCTGCTCAGCCTTACCACAGACTGCTCCTGGCAACGCTGGACCTCATTGGCCCACCTCAGGCAAATCCCACAACCCCTCTGAGCTTCATTTTTGACCCGTGACAGAGGTCATAGCAGGGGCTGCTTTGTTATGACGTTATGAGGGTAGATTGATAAATGCTTGAACATAGCGTCACACGTCCCGATGCGCATCACTACAGCTCCGTTCCTTCAGTCTGAGGACACATGGCGTAGATGGCTCCCAAGCAGGAAGCAAAAAGAGGCAGAGATGTTAAGTTAGAGCACTCATAAGTCTTAAGTGGGACTGGGGAGAGGATCAATGGCTGAACTTGGTCCTCTGTTCCCCGCAGAATACATAATCGCATGATAGGGAAGAAAAGCAAAGGTGTGCCCCGTGTAGAAAGGAAGAAAAGACTGGAAGTAAGTGTGCCCACCTCCCGACAACACCCGCAACATCTGCACAGGTCACAGGAAAGTCGTGGGCATCGGCCTTCCACAGATCAGCCTCTGGCTCCAGCAATGGCTGCGTGCAGCTGCGAGCTATGGAGGATCTTATCTGCTGCCCACTTTCCTCAGCTGTGCAGGGAAGCAAACGTGCCCTTCCATTTGTGTGAGGGGTGAGCGGAAACTGAGGCTCATACGAGCTGTGTGGCTGGCTGAATCTGCTCTGTCTCCGGCCCAGGGCCCTTGATTCTGTGTTTGGTAGGGGTCTGCTAGCCAGGTCCTCTGCCAGGTCTCTCTTATCCGTGTATGAAGTAGCTCTCAGTGTCTGGGTGTGGAAGTGCTACCCTCTGTCACACTGGGAGTCTGGCAGAAGGGAACCAGAGTGAACAGGTCGTGGCCCACAAGGTATGTGCATTGGCAGGGTCTAAAGAAAATATTCTCTGGTAAATCAGAGAGCAGCAAACTCAGAGGAGACTGGCGACCCCCCCCCCCCAGTGGGTCAATGGGACCAAGAAACAGCTGAACTGCTTGTGGGTGAGCCAGGAGCTCAGGGAGCCATCCCTGCCAAGGTGGTGTCTGATCTGAGATGGGGATAAGAGAGTGCATAGTGACAGAAAGCTGGAGCAAATGTCCCAAGATGGCTACAAACCTCACAAGAAGGCCTGGGTGACTGAAGTTTACACGACAGATCCGGAGGAGCCCAGCCAGGAGGGTGGGTCAGGTAGGCAGAGCTGGTAAGAGCTGAGCTCTGTACCCAGAGAGTGTGGGGCCCTTGCAGGGCCACAGCAGCAGGTGCATGGCACGATGCCCCTTTAGGAAGCCCCTCTGCCTGCTGTGGGCAGGGAAAGATGCTGCACAGTGAGGGCCCATGATGCCCGCCTAGAGAAAACCAGAAAGAACCAGAAAGAAACTCACAGCCCCTGTGGGCATTAGAAAGCCTGGCTCCTGGCCCAGTTCTATCATCTCTGGGCTGTCTGACCTGCAGCTGTCACTCAGCGTCATCTCTGGTCTTTTCTTTCCTTCTGTAAGCTGAAGGGTTGCCATGTTTTTCAGCCTGTGAGCTGGTGTTTACAAATTGAGGTGGTGACACCCACTTTGTACAAAGGGCCCAGTGGCTCACCAGCCTCAGAGCCTTGTTTCTATCAGTGGAAGTCTGATATGAGCTTTTCTTTTTTTCAACTCATCTGTCCATGATACATGCTTGTGTTCAGGTATGTCCATCTGTCCATCCATCCATATGTGGATACCTGCCCAGCCCCTCACTGGGAGATTCTAGGTCTAGGTTAGGGCTCTAACCACTGAACCACATCCCCAGCCCCTCACTGGGGGGATTGCATGCAGACGTTCTTAACTGAGCGAGGTCCTCAGCCCTTCAGCTGGCGATTCTAGGCAGGTGCTCTACTACCGAGCCATCAAATACCCATCATCCATCCTTCCATCTGTCCATCTACCCATCCATCCTTTTATCTAAAGATCTACTTGTCCGTCTATCCATGCTGCCAGTCATCCATCCAATTACCCAAGCATCTATGCATGCATGCATCCATCCACTCAACCATCCATCTATCCATACATGCATCCATATATACACACAATCATCAGTCCATACATATACCCATATATACACACAATCATCAGTCCATACATAAACCCATATATACACACAATCATCAGTCCATACATATACACATCCATCCATCCACCCACCCACTCACCAGTCCATCTTCCCATCTGTCCACCTGTCCGTCTGTGCCAGCCCCACTCCACCAGCCTCCTCAAAACCCATCACTACAAACACAATTGCCTTCCATGGCAACAGAGCTTCTCTCAGAACTGGGAAATGTTATTAGGCCGCAATAACATATTAAGAGGCAGGTCTGAACCACTCGGAGCCCCTTCTCATTTGCTGCATGCAACACCTGCGTGACAAAGACTTTGTTCTGAGCCGTTTACTAAATTAGGCCTTTCCTGGACAGTTTCAGCCTTCAATTTTTTTAATACCAGCAATAAGATGGTTATTTAATTAGTAGTAAAGCTGGCAGCCTGTTATTGGTGTTTTACTTAGAAGTAAAAAGACTGTGTGTGTGTGTGTGTGTGTGTGTGTGTGTGTGTAAGGTTTTCTGACTGCAGGTAGATAAATTATTTGCTATGTCAGCAATTCTGTTCCACAGGCTAGGCCATGGAGACACCGGTCTGGAAGAGACTGGAGTTTGAGTCTTGACTCTGTCGCCGACTTGCTGTGTGATCGTAGAGAAGTTGTGCTCTCTGAGCCGTGGCTCCCCGTCTGGAGAATGTAAGGGCTGGCCTGGGTGATACCGAAGGCTGCTGGCAGGCCTGAGTGTCTGGGAGGGGATGGTGGCTCTAAGTGGCATCTGTGTCAATGACTCTAGCAGCTTCTCCCCTACCTGTGTTTTCCGTGGTCTCTTTGGTCTCTCCAGTGTGGTCCACCAGTGTGGCACACCATATCCAAGCAGCGCTTGTAAACCCAGCACCAAGCCCAGTCCTCACCAGTTCCCAGGCCAGGAAAGAGCCCCACTCCCCCAATCCCAGGGCTTTGGTCGTACCCCAGGGGTCACCTGACCCTCTCTTCACGTCCCTCAGCTCCAGTCAGGGTTCAGTGTGTTCTCCCAGGTCCACTTCCTCCTGTTTCTGTCACTCCCCTGGGGACCCTTTTCCTTTTAGAGGTGTCAAGCTGTAACAAACTGCTTCAGGGGCTCCTCCCCACTCTCAGAGTGCAGTTCAAGGTCTCTTGTGCATCCTTGGTCCAGAATGTTCTATACAATTGTCTTCATTCTGCGTACTGGTTAGACTCAACCTGGTCTAGTGTGACCCTGACACCTGGGTTCCCATCCCACTGGCTTGTTTGATGTACTGGAACTCAGAGAGTTTTGTTTGTTTGTTTTTTGAGGCAGAGTTTTATTCTAACTCAGATCAACCTCAAACTTTCAACAGTTCTCGTGTCTCAGCCTCTCAGAAGAGGCTGCTTGGGCTTCGGATCAGCAGTGCTGCTGCCTTTGGGCGGCGGTCAGATTCCAGAATCTTGGGCCTGGTTCAGAAGCTGCATTTCAATGGAAGAGTCCATACTACTCCACAACACCTGGCCTCCCAGCCTCCCCTGGCTCATCACTCAGCAGGGGCACTGAGTCCCCACCCTCAGGCTGTCCCTTCTCCAGCCTCTGACCCCGGCTTGCAGAAAGGGGTGTTGGTTGTATCACCATACCATGGGGACCATGGGGTCACAGAGAGACTACACCACAGACAAGAGTCCAGTCGTCTCTCGCTCTCCATTGTTACCAGTACAAAGCTGGGAATTTCCACTCCAGGGGACTGGGCCCTGACTTCACCTAACTTGCAGTTAGCAAGGAAACTTTTCTTAAATAACTAGTTATGAGGCAGATGGCACATGGCAGGAATCAAGGCCATGTTCCCACCCCTCACTCAGAGCGCTGTCTAGTGTTGGCTCGTGGTTCCTGACAACTCCGAGGGACCGCTGTCTCTAGGAGACCCCGGGTTAGAGGTGCAATGCTCCCCAGAGGAGAGATGGGATTGCCCATTAGTCTCCACCCATAAGCTTGGGGCTTGGGACAGGCTGCTGGGGAGCCAAGCCACTCTCTCCTCAGCAGAGCTGGAGCCAAGTGAAGGAGGCCTGAGGGCTGTGTCACGCAGTGAATGTTGGATTTAATCAGATGGTACAAGCCAAAGACAGGCTGATTGCAGACGAGCGGTAGCTACCAGCTCATTAGCCTAACAACCCTTCACCAAACTGCTAGCTGAGCACTGAAGTCCTAGAGACAGCAGTAGGCAGAGGGTGCCTGCCCACTCTTAGACACAAGGCCTGTTTTTGGAGATAGGGGTGGGCAACATGTGAGCCCCTACTTGTAATACCCCAGCTCTTCACCAGAGGGCAGCAGACAGCTTTGTAGCGTGTACTGCCCCCTGGCTCTATGGATGAATTGGGGGAATGTAGGAAGGTAGAGGTGTTCTGTAAACCCAGTGGTCTCCCTGGGGCAGGTGGGTGGGCGAGGCTGCCTAATGGAAGCTGTGGCCTCAGCAAATACACTCCATTTTCCTGCCTCAAAATGCCTTTATTCTCCCAAGATACAGAGAAGACATGTCCTGGCCCTCCTGCCAACCATGGAAACAGAGGCAGGGGCTGTATTGCCAGCAAGATGCTGGGACCATAGAGACACTTACTCCAATCCAGATACGAAAGGGTTGCATGTGCAAGTGTGCACACGTGTGTATGCATGCACACATGTGAGTGAGAATGTGTGTGCTCTGCATATAGACAGACATACCCCAGGCAGTCCCAGGGCCCTGGGTAGAAGAGAAAGAAAGAAAAATATTTGGAAAAATCAACGAAGGCCGATGCCAGGGAAGGAATGGCAAATGTTCGCTTTGGGGATGGGTGGAGAGAGGGAGGGAAGGAGGAGGTGCCAAGGAGCCGCCTGAACTATGGAGAAGATGGGGGCTGCCCTGCAGGGCTGCTCATGACCCAGGTCAGCAAAGGGGCCAGGAAATGATAGCAATTGGCTTGGGAAGCTGAAGGAAAGACAGCGGGCTTCTTGCCTTGAAGGAAGGATGGATCCCACCTGCTGGTGGGGAGCAGGGAAGCAGCTGAACCAGATGGATACCTGAGCTGGGCCTGGAGCGCTTCTGGGTGAAAGGGCAGGGGGGTGCTCTCTGAGGAGGGACGAACTGGGGAGGGAACAGGTCAACACCCTGGGCAGGAACAGGAACAGCAGGGACAGAGAAGGAAGGGGCCCAGGAGGGGACAGCTCCATGGGGACCTGGGCAACACAGTCAAGGGCTCTTAGGTGGAAGGATTTCTCTCGCAGGTCTGTGGAACTGGATGGATCAGCTGTGGCAGCAGGGAGACTGGAAAAACCGCATCCCTCTCCCAGCATTTGGCTTGGGTTTGGTTTGCATTCCTCGATCAGAGCATTCAGCAGCTGTGTGTGTTTGCATGTAAGTGTATGTGCATGTGTGTATGCATGTGTGTGTGTCTGTGTGTGTGCGTGCATGTGCATGCATGTGTGTGCATGTGTGTCTCTGTGTGTGCGCACCTGAGTTAAGATACCCCTGGAGTCTAGAAGAGGACATTAGATCCCCTAGAGCTGGAGTTACAGGTGGTTGTGAGCCACCTAATAGAGGTGCTTGAAACCAAACCCTGGTCCTCCTGGTCCTCCTGGTCCTCTGGAAGAGTAGGCAGTGTCCTAAGCCACTGAGCCATCTCTACAGCCCCTGTCCATGGATCTCTTGCTGCTAGGCTCCACACAGGAGCAAGTGGATGGTGTGTGGTGGTGGGCTCTTTAAGTCTCAATGCCAGCATCGGTTTATCACCCGGCTTCCTGGCTCCCTAGTCTAACTCCAGGCTGGAATCAAAGTCTGCCCTGGTAGTTTTTGGGAATTCACATTTTTAAGCAACTTCCAAGCAGATCACTAGGCAGGTGGTTCTGATCCTGCCTGTTGGTGGTGGCCCGCCCAGTTTTGGCTCAGGAGATGCACAAAGGTAAATTTCTGAGAGCTCCCCTAGTGGTCATAACAGGAACTGCAGCTCCTTCTAAAAAAACCTTGACTTTGCCATAGGGACCCCACTACGTTGAAGGCTGTGGGTTTCCTGTTATGATTAAAACAGACATTAGCTGTCAAGACTGACATACTGCAAGGGGCCCAAGGTTATTCTCACCACATAATTCTCACCTGTTTTTCTTGAGGCTCTGAGCTGGGAGAGAGGCAGTTTCACAATGGGCCTATAACTGGGTGTGCAGAATCTGGGGTGGCCATCTCCAGAGAGACGGAGTTAGTTTGATTTTACCCTATTGTCCATGCCCAGCAAGCTCTACAAACAGTAGGCACTCAATGTGTGCTTACTGAGAGGCAAGGTATTAGTAAGTGAACGAGTGACCACCCAACAGGCAAGGAGTTCCCATTACATGCATTTTGGGGGGAAACAGATGCATTGCTTATGGTGGCAACCAGAGGACCAAGGGGCCAAGAATTCAGGCTTCCAAATCATCGAGGCTGGGACCACATTTTCTTTATACTCACGGCAAGACAAGCATTCAAGCAAGCCACATACTAACATACACCCTCAAGGGAAGACGTGTCAGGTCTCGAAGGGCCACGGATGCCCGGCTCTTTGGACTGAGCTGTTAATGTGTCTATTTAAAACCCAGAAGTGTGTTTTCATTAGAGCAGACTCCAGAGGGCTTCTCTGTAAAGACCATTGTCTGCCTACTTGGAGTGGCCTTGTCCCTCTCCGGGTGCCTTCCCACCTCCTCTGAACACACTGTCCCTTCCACTTAGAAACCCTGTTCCCAGTTCTTTTTTTTGTCTCGAAGCCCGTTTTGATTCTAGATCCACTTTCAATGCCACCATCACCACCATCTCCTCAGCCCGACCAGCTGAGTCATCTCAGCCGGTGTCTGAGCGGCTCCTCAGCTCTGGCCTTGCCTCATTGCTTGAATGGCTACCTGTATATCCGTTTCAGCCCCACTTCGCTCTCCCCATCCCCCACTACACAGTACCCCTCTCTAAACATCAAGCAGATTCTGGGTGCTGTAGTGGGGAGGATGCACTGATCCCTGGGGGATCCTGCTGCCTGGTGGGCGCTTGGGGAGGAAGGGGCAAGTTTGAAGCCCCAACCTCTTTCGTATACTGTGGCTCTGCCGCCTTGGTGACCCGAAACCCCCGTCAGAGCCATCAGGGACAGTCGCTTCCTTTAGTGTCGACCTAACAGTGTCCACCCGCACCCCACCCTGCTCCCTGCGATCATAGCCTGGGAGGGTAAGGCTGTGTGCTTAGTTCTCCACGGAGCCCCAGGCTGTGCTCAAACAACCAGCTGTTCTCAGCCACGTGGGCGAGAGGACACGTGTCCTCGCGTGTTTGTGGGACTCCGAGATCAGGCCCCGCCCCCTCCATGGATCACTTTGTCTTTTTTCCCTCTGCTCAGTAGCCAGTGTGAACTTTCAAGTATGGGTCACAGTGGGCCGCAGCCCTCAGTGACTTCCAGGATGCTGAGGGTAAATTGCTACTTATTTTGCTGTTTCTTATGCCTTGGCTATGCTCCATCTCAGGCAGACCCTTCTCACCTCAAGGTCTTCCTGTTTGCTGGGCCGGCAAATATGAAACGACCCCTGCTTCCTGCTCCACCCCTGGTGTATGGACTGTCTATACTCAAGATCTTGGACGTCATCTGTGTCATACAGCTCCCCACCCCCTTCCCTGAGACCCACCCTCTGATCAGGAATGCCCTTATTTGCATGACCCTTATTTACATGGCCCCGATTTGCATAGCAGAGGCTGCACACTGGAAATTTCTTGGATAGCTTAAACTAAACCTTGCCAAACTATGCCCTGGCCAAACCTGGCCTGTCCTCCTTGCCATAGTGTGTATTATATATCAGGAAACTGCACATGAGAGACTCACCCTCAACATCTTAAAATACTTCTTCCGGGGCCTGGTGAGATGGCTCCGGGGAGAAAGCAATTATTACATCCGTGTGAGGACTACAGTCCAGGCTCCCAGCACCTGTGGTTACAGTAGCCTGCCTGCCTGGAGCCCCAGCAACCCTAGAAGCAGACACAGGGCATTCTCAGGGCTAGATTATTAGCTGGACTAGGGAAATTAAATGAGCTTTCAGCTTAGATGAGAGACCCTGCTTCAGTATATAAGGTAGAGAGAGTGACTGAGGAAGTTTCACACTGCACACACGTGCGTGTACCCACACAAGTGAACTTACACACTCACGCACACACACACTGCTTTTTGTGGCCCATCGCTTTACACAGTAGGTGGTCCTCTAGCACCTAGTATTAATACTCTAGTACTCTTGCCCTACACTGCAGGGTACTCTCCTCCCTGCCCAGCCCACTCCCTACTCTGGTCTGAGGAGTGAATTCCTCTGCTGCCCACCAGTCCCTTCCCCACTTCCCCTGTCCATCAAACACAGAATGGACCGGGACCCCTGAGGGACAGTAACATGGCCCAAGGTGACACTGCAGGGAGGCACACCTGCACCCACAGGAGGCAGGCACCCTCTCTCTGCCCACCAGCTGCAGACAAGCATGGGGAGTCCCTGGGGCTCCTTGAGGCTCCCCAGGAAATTGTTCTCTGCCGGTTCCTGGTAATATTCCCAGCCTCATTCTCACCCCTCTTTCCCAGCTGAAGAGGAAGCAGCTCAGACAGCTGCAGAGCTGGGACTCTGGGCCGAGATGCATTAATTTGTAAATATCTTCATTTATATGTAAATGCGGAGCCCGGAGCCCCGCCACCAGCCCTAATGGGGCCTTGCCGCCTGCCTGGCACCGCGGCAGCTCTTTCTCCACTGGCTGGGCGTCAGGAGAGGCTTCCAGTGCCTCTCTTCCTTCACTGTCTCCTGGTATCCCCTAAGCATGGTGGCTCTGCTCCCTGGGGTACCCTCTGCTCAGGAGCCCCTGGTGTCTAGGCTCAGAAAGAAGGCTGCAGAAACCCCGCATGAACATGGAGAAAGAAAGGCGCTTGGGCCCTAAGTCCGAAGACTGGATCAAATTGCTGCTGCTGTGTGACTTTGGGCAGGTCTTGTACCCTCTCTGGGTCTTGTGTTCATCAACTGTAAAACAAAGATGGCACCGTGGTCTAGGTGTAGGAAGAGGTGGCTTGAGGTGTGACCAAGTTCATGTCCTTCAGTGGGAGACCCTTGACCTTACTGAACTTTGACACCCTTCTATAGAGTAAAATGCAGAGATGGGGTGTAGAGAGTTGCTACCTTTCCAAGTCCCAGAGGCTGTTGATGAGGAGTGTGAGGTGCAGAAGAACAAGTGTGCACACAGAGACTTTAGGGGGGGTCTGGCACAAGGTGGGACTTGCCTTGTGGTGGGGACAAAGGGTTGTTCAAGACTCAGGTGAACATGCTCCACTCAACCATGTTTAGAGACCAGGATGTTTAGACCTGCAGCCAGCATCTGACTTGGGGTCATTGGGCATCAATTTCTACCAAATTCCACAGTTCAGGAAGATGAGTTTGGTCAGCCTGCTTTCCAGGGGGATGGGGGAGGGGACTGGTTTAAGGGCACTAGGTAAGCAGTAGCTGTGCTGGGATTTGAACCCAGGTCTTTAGGCACCTGATGACTTCCTGAATGTCGATGAACAGGGGCATGGCTGCAAGAGGTGCATGCGGGAGTTGGGTTTGCTTCTGGCTAAGGGATCATGGGGGTGAGGGGACCATGAAGCTACACCCATGACTGGGAGCAGTGGATCCGCCAGTGCTGGGTGCTGGGTTACCCACCCCTCCCATGACTGTGTTTAGGGAAAACTGGCTATAAGCCAAGAAGTCCCCTGCCGAGGGACTCTCTGTGACTCCCAGGGCAGTGCTTATTTTCTTTTCTAAAATGCTTTTTATCTCTGCTCTCATCTTGATGCTAACTGATTTATCCTTGGCATGAGCTGCTTTTCAGAAGGGAAAATACAGAGAGGTACCTGCCGGCCTCCTGGAAGCCCAGGGCACCCTCGTTGTCTGCGGGGTGCTCCAAGAAAGAACAGCTGGGACTGGGGTCCTAGTTCAGTGCCTGAGAGGGGGAGGGACCAGCTCAGGGGGGAGGGGATGCTGGGACAGAGGCCGACAGGGGCTCACAGCCACATCCTGAACCTCACTCAGCAGGTAGGAGGTCCCAGCCTGATCCCCACTGCAGAGCCAGTAGCCCCTTTGGCAAACAAAACAAAACCAAAACATTCTTCTTTCATTCTGTAATTTTACTCTCATGCAAACCGAGGCCCCCAGCCACATAGGAGCATCTCCAGGGCTTTCTGGGTCCATTCTTGTTGCAAATTCTGCCACGCACTAATGCTAAGAGCAGAGGGAAGGGTAGGTGAGAGTCCCAGTTAAGGGGTGGAGACTTGTCCAGTCGGGACTCAGAAGACTGTGTGACATCACATACTCACTGGGATGTCCCTGTGGCCCTACAAACCCAAGTGTAACCATGTAAAGTGTCACGCAGGCTGTGCCACCTGTTGTTCCCAGCCTGGGTTCTGTCAGAGCCCTGACTTCTGAGAGCACCAGGCAAAGCATTTACCACACAGTAGGAAAGAGTGCGCAGGTGTGTGTGTGTGTTGCGTGTGTGTGTACATATATGCACCTATGTGTACGTGGGTGTACATGCCCATGTGTGTGTGCGTGTGCATGCGTGTATGTGCATGTCTGCGTGTGTGTGCCTGTGTGCAGGTGTGTGTTCATACCCAGCACTACTGTGAAGCTACTTTACACAGGTCATAAGATCCCCTTCCTGGAGGAGGGTGGGGACTGAGGGAGCCTAGCTATCCAGCCCAGAGAGGTCTAGTCTGCTAATTTGCTGTTGAGATGGAACAGCCTGAGTAGGGTTCTGAAGACTGAAGAGGAGTTTGCCAGGTGACCAAAAGCAGGAGAGGCCCTCGTCAGAAGAGACTAACATGCATAAAGGGTCAGAGGAATAAAAGACAGTGGGGGTCTTTGCGGAATGTGTAGGGCTGTGGGCACCCACATATGTAGAGTATGTTGGGCCCCAGTATGAGGCTGAATTATCTTGATTCTGCAGCTTTTTAGAAAACAGGGGAGGGCTCCTGTTCCGTCGTCCCGCTGCTCCTGACCTAAGAGTCTAGGTGTTCCCACCTGGGGCCTTTGTGACTTTAGGGATCTTGGGGAACAATGGTATGTGTTGCATGTGTTTCCTGGCTCTGTCATTGTGAGCTGGGTGACTTTATGCACAGATCTCGCCCTCTCTGGACCTCAGAGTTCTCACCTGCAGAAAGGATCTGTGAAGCCTACCTTGTATGATTATAAGAGGAGCTATGGTCCCGCCTCTTCCTGCCTCTTCCCTCCAGGGTGTGGCTCCACTTCTGCAGAGAGGCCCCAGATCAAGGAGGGGGTTGCATACCCTAAGAGCAGCGGTTCTCAACCTTCCTAATGCTGGGACCCTTTAATACAGTTCCTCATGTTGTGGTGACCCCCAACTGTAAAATTATTTTCACTATTTCCTAACTGTAATTTTGCTACCATTAGGAATCCTAATGTAAATATCTGATATGCAGGATATCTGATATGCAACCCCTGTGGGGGGGTCATGACCCACAGGTTGAAAGCCATTGCCTAAGAGCATCCAGGGGCTGCTGTCCAGGGCTGGCCCAGTACGCCCCCTGGCCCGCCCCTCCCTCATCCTGCTCACATGCTTGCTGCCAGTTTGCCAGCTCGGGCGACCTCACCTCACAGTGGACTGGTACACGAGATCCTCCCGCTTGCGGTAGTTCTCCATGTGTGAGTAGTTGGTGGAGAACATGGCATCAAAGGTGAAGATCTTCTGCTTGATGGTGCCACCATCTGTCACCTGCCACAGAGCAGAGTAGCCACAGGTGAGTGCCCAGCGGGCCCTGGTCACCGCTTTCCTCAGGAGTTCCTTTGGCTTGTCCCTGCCCTTGCTCCTCCTCCCTCTCTCCCTCCCTCCCTCCCTAAGCAGAGGAAGTTTCTGCCACACAGGTGCTGCAGATGTGAGCTGCCCCGCCCTGCCCTGCCCCTCCGTTATCCACAGAGGCTGCCTGGCTGATAGCCTTTGCTAGGCCTTCCTGGTCTTTGAATCCAAGCACTCCACTGACAGTTTAGGCATTTGTAAAAGAGCCACAGGGCCTGCGAGATGGCTCAGCAGGTGAAGGAGCTTGCAGCCAAAGCCTGACAAGCTGAATTTGATTCCTGGGTTCAACATGGTAGGAAAGAACGGACTCCTGGGAGTTGCCCTCTGACCTCCACGTGCTCTGTGGCATGTCCATAGACACACAAACGCACCCACAATAAATAATTAAATAAAACAAATTAATTAATAAAAAAGAATGGTAGCCTCTGGCCTCGGGAGGCCAAACTCATTACCTAAGCCATGCCCTAGAGGAGGAGACGGAAGACATGTGTGCTGACCACAAAGAGCATCCCACAACTTCCCTGCCACGTTCCTCCTCCCTCTTGCAAAGCCCTGTGATGTGGAGCTGGGAGGCAGCAGCCAGCCTGTGAGTAAGCCTGGCTCTCTCCCATGGGTGCCAGCCACCAGAGCCTTGGCTTCTGAGCAGGGAGGGGCTGGACTTTCAATTCTGCAAATGCTGGAGGCCTTCTGAGGCCTTATAGACGTGGTGGAGCACTGGGGGGGGGCTTCTGAGGCCCTGCAGGCATGGTAGAGCACAGGGGCGGGGGCTTCTGAGGCCCTGCAGGCATGGTAGAGCACTGGGGGGTCCTTTTGAGGCTCTGCAGGCATAGTGGGTCTTCTGAGGCCCTGCAGACATGGTGGAGCACTGGGGGGTCCTTTTGAGGCCCTGCAGGCATGGTGGAAGGAAGTTAGTGGCCTCTCCCTGCTGAGCCTTTCCAGGCACCAGGAGCTCCATCCACCACCAAGGCTCTGCTTTGCTGAAATGGCTAGTGTGGCCTGGGTAACTGTGGGCAGGACCAGAATGGGCTTTGTAGAGTGAGCTATGGAATCAGGGCCTGGTCCCAGAGCCTTAGTCAGTAGAGCGAAGACAGGGGAGGGGGCAGGCTAGCTAGTAAGAGGGGGAGAATGGAGGGCCAGGGGACCATTAGAAGGCAAATAACTCGTGGAAAGACAAATAAACTACATTGCAACTATTTCTGCTTTTTAGTGTTCTTACTATTATCGTATATGCACACTTGCTGTGTGGGGTGACTTAGGAGGTCAGGGGACAACTGGAGAGTCAGTTCTATCCGTCTACCATGTGGATTCCAGGCCTGAAGAACAGGTGCTCTTACCAGCCCAAGGCATCACAGCCATTTCTGACAAACCCTGAGAGGTTAGGTCCAGAATAGTATGGGAATCCAGAAGAGGGGAAAGGGCACTTTCTGAGGGCAGGGAGCACCCACAAGGGCATCTTGGAGGATCTGAAGTCAAAGCTGCTTCTGCAGGAGGTGCAAGAAGAGTCAGCCTGGCGGAGCAGGTGGTGGGAGCCAAGGGCAGATGCTGGAGGGATCAGCTCAGCTGCCTCTGTGAAAGTGACTGCTCGAGTGCCCGGAGCAAGAGGGAGCTACCCCCCCCCCCCAGGATCCTGACAACAGAGTACCACCACTGAGGACTCACCCCCTCTGCAGACACCAGTCACCCAGGGTCAGATTTGGGTTCTGCTTATAACCTCCTCTGTTCTTGCAGAAGCAAGTCCAAGAGGGAGGCCACGCCAGAAGCAGCGACCCAGGAACAGACAGATAGGCTCTATCAGTACAGGACACTTGCCTTTGTTTTTCTGTAGCCACCCTTGGGACAGTCCCTAGGAGGAGGCCACAAGGTCTCCATTCCACCTGAGTGCATGCAAGCTGGAGAAGCAGGGGACCCCGGTGCTGGGGCCCAGGTTGCTGCAGGGTCCTGCTGTTCACAGCTGCCGGAGAGCCAGGCCCATGTGTCTGGGGCTCCCCAGCAGCGGCTGCCCTGAGCACACGCCTGGTCTCCGCCGCCTCCCGCTAATGAAAGTGTTACTCCACACAGCAGCAAGGTATGTGTTGTCACTCTTTCAATTATTTATCTGTTTACTCGGCTGCAGTTTTCCGCTTGTCTCAGCAACTCTATTATAGAGCGCGAGCTTGCAGCCTCTCGCCGCTCAGCTGGGCTCCACACTAACAGCCCGAGACAGGGCGGCCTCATGCCTGGGCCTGGAGAAGTAGAATTAGCTCCCCGTGGCTCCTCTGGTAGAAGCAGGGGAGGGGGCTGCCAGGGAGGTGGTCAGGGATAGGGAGATGCTTTGAGTGGCTTCCCCAGGCATCTGTCCTCCCCCCCTCCCCCAGCTGGCCTTATCAGCACCCAGGCTGCCTTCAACTATATGTTGGTGGTTTTAGTAAAACACACATTTAGTGCAACCCAGCCAGCTTCTACTGGGCTTCAACTGTGTCATGCACTGGCCACATCTGTTACCTGTCCCATAGACTAGGAGCGACCAAGAACAAGGACACTTCAGTGAGTACCAGTGGTAGGTGGAAGGATGCTAACACATTCATAGATTTGGTGGCTCTCAGTGGGATCAGCAGTAGGACTTTCCCTGACTGGTTTTCCTATCAGCCCTCACCAAGCCTGTCTGCCTCTCATCACCATTCTGGACTTATCTAGCTCATGACTTCGTCTGTTCCCCTCTGAAATTGGCTGTTTTTTTCTCATCTGTGTAGCCTGAGGACAGAGAGAGATGACTTCTTGCCTCACCTGCTCTGCAGAAGGACCCGGATTCCAGAGTAGGATGGCAGCATGGAGGAGGAGAGTTGTGGTGTGTGAGAGGGGATGGCATCTCACTGGCATCAGGCTCTCTGTGCTGGCACGTGCTCAGGAAGGATGCGATTTGAGACCCACAGCCTGCTTCTGAGGCTGATGCCTTAACCACTGCATGCCCACAGTGGACTCAACCAGACAGGTGCAGGGTCCGGGGTGAGCGGGGTCCAGTGACTTGGCCACTTTCAAAGTCAGAACAAACTTACAGGGCGGGTCCCCCATTCTTGGCCCCTTAGAGAGATCAAGGTACTTTTCAACTGGGGCCTTCAACTGGGAGACAATTTTCTTATTTATTTTATTTATTTATTTCATTATTTTATGAATGTGAGTGTTTTAACTGTCAGTATGTCTGTGTACCATGTGCATGCAGTACCCACGGAGGCCAGACGAGGTCATTGGATCCCCTGGAACTGGAGTTACAAATGGCTGTGAGCTGCCATGTGGGTGCTGGAGACAGAATCCAGGTCTTCTGCAAGAATAGCAAGTGATCTTAATTGCTGAGCCACCTTTCCAGCCCCTGGGAGACAATTTTGACCCCTTTCTCTGCCAGGGGATGTGGCAAATTCTAGAGATAGTCTTGGTTGTCACCTTGAAGGTTCTGGCATGTAACTAACAGGCCAGAGAGACTGCTGATGCTCTTAACGAAGCGGACCCACCTCAGACGTTCCTCAGCAAACTGTTGATATGCTGGGATTGGCACGGGGAGGTAGCTTAATCCCCAGCACACAGTAAAAAGGCTGGGCATGCTGGCCCACATCTGTAATCCCAGCACAGGGGAGGTGGGTCTCTCTGGTCATTGAGTCTGTCCTAATCACTGAGTGCCAGCTTAAAAACTAAGATGGAGGGCACCTGAGGAAGGACACAAGGTTGGCCTTTAACACATGCATGATTACATGTGTGCACGGGTGCAAACACACACACACCTAGACACATGAACATGTATACACACAAATGTACCTATGTACATGCACACATACCTGCACACATACATAAGCATATGCACATAAACATGTACATACTCGTGCTTGCACATACCATGAGCATCTACATACATGTGTATACAGGAACCTGCATTCCTGTACACGTGTTCACACATACCTGCACACACACGCACATACATGCCAAGGTGGGAAACCTTCCATCTCATCTGTATGCCTCCCCCCATGCCCTGGGAAGACAGGCATCATGCAAGTCACTTTGCAACCGAAGGCACAGCTGAGGCCCAGCACTCCCTGCCTGTCCTGCCAGGCTGGCAAGGCCGCCTAACTGCCCCTTTGCCTCACCTTGCTTGGCAGCTGCAGCCTGAGAAGGGCAGGAGCAGGTTCTCGGCAGCTCTCTGGCTCCAGCCTTGCCTGCCTTCAGGTAGAGAGCTTTTGATATCCTTCTGAAACCCGCAGCCCTCATTGTCCCAATCTCAAATTTCACTCCATTTTTTTTATTACACAACAGAGGAAAAAAAATCTGTCAGTAAAACTGTCTCCTCAAATTTATTCACCGGGACTGTGGGTTTTATGGTGAGGAAAATACCCCCGCCCCCCCCCCCCCACACGTCCACACACCCCCACACCCCAGACAAAGCAAGGAAGAATTACCTGAGCCATAAATCCCTGCTACAGGCCCAGGCGCAAGAGAGCCTCAAGGACGAGCCTGCTTTTCTATGGTTTTATTTACTTTTTTCTTTTCCTT
Source organism: Arvicola amphibius (assembly GCF_903992535.2). Classification (NCBI taxonomy): domain Eukaryota; kingdom Metazoa; phylum Chordata; class Mammalia; order Rodentia; family Cricetidae; genus Arvicola; species Arvicola amphibius. The sequence goes on along the minus strand of NC_052052.2, from coordinate 12,639,026 downwards.
TTTTTTTTTTTTTTTTTGAGACAGTGTCTAGCTGTGCTGAAACTCAGTATGGGGGGTCCAACCTGGCCTCCAACTTCTGAGAGTGACTGGGGCCTCTGCCTACTGAACCCAAGATTCCATGCATGCACCATGGGACACTATGACGCTCTCATTGGTCAGAGGTTCTGAGCTGAGGCTGGACCATAAGCTGTGGGCAAGGGTGGTAAGTGTATGAGACACGGGCACAGTTTCCGTCTTCAGGCAAGAGGGAGGCAGGAACTGTGTGCCCCATTCAGGATCTGGTGGGGACAGAGCTCAGGCCACAGCCAACCGCAGGATGAGTGGAGAGGGCAGGTCTGCGGTGACAGGCATATGCCAAGAGCTTCCCATGATGCTTCTGGGGGTGCAGAGTTCCTTGAGAGGAAAGGTTACCCCAGAAGTCTCCTTGGAGGCGTGTAGGTTCAGCTAGACTGGACTGAGAAGCATCTAGAAGGCTTAGAGAGGCACACGTGTGGGTGTGCCTGTGAGGGTCGTGGTCGGAAGTTCCCACAGGATTAACTAAGGGGAAGGGCTTCTTCCTCCCTACAACCCCCCCCCCCCGCCCCTTGTCGTCCCTTTCCCTATCAAGGAGGGTCTTCTCACCTCACTTAACCTCATCTAAAAATTTGCTTGCAAAAATGTCCAGAGCTGGCTTTCTATGATGCTTCTAAATCCAGTTACCCCGACAGTAAAGATCAACCCTCACACGGGTAGCTGAAATTGTGGAGAGTAATGTCCTGAGCAGGGGCTGAGTTCTAACTGTGTGGGCTCAGCATTGCTTGTAAACACAGACTCACACAGATGCAAACGTGTTCAATGTATGTTAGGGACAATCAGCTTCCAAGCGGCCATATTGTAAGTGCCTTTAAAAAGGTGTTTTCTTCTGGTCCTACCCTGCCAGCCTTTCTGCTATGAGTTCCCCAAGTATTAGCTATCAGTTGTCTCTATGCTGTTCTCTACGCAGGCCTCAGTTTCCCTAAATGTTCCATGAGGAAAACGAGATGGCCTCTGGAGAGTCTGTCTACCTGTGTGGTCCCACTGCTGTGTCCCCATTGCTGTCGCTCCAGAGAGCCCGCTCTAAGTGACCTCAGCTTGTCACAACCCTCCACCCCACCATCAGTGCCAGACACACCCCTACCAGCAACCCTGCGTGTGGGCAGATGGATTTACATGTGGACACATAGCCAACAGACGCAGTTCAGCCAGCAGCAGGAGAGCCCACTGGTCAGCCAGCCACATTTTAATTTGGAAAAACAAATAAGTCCTCAAAGTCAGCCTTCTCACCAATGCCCCTAGATGCCACCATCCGTAAAAGGGAAGGAAAAAAAAATGAAGAAAAAAATGGGGGATCACCTCTCTCCTCCCCCAGCCTTTCTCTTTGTGTTCCACAAAACCAATTACAGGTTGGAAATGGCTGTAATAAACTTGATATCCCACTTACAGGCCAATCCCGCTGCGGCCAGGAAGTGTAATAGTGGCGGAGAGTGGAAACTGCGGGTTTGTGGAGCTGTTTAAATTGCCTGCCTACATTACTCCACTCCTCTCCAGCGGGGAAGGAATTCGCTCTCCTGGAAATGGAGCAGCTGAGGTCTCCGTGTCCTGGGTGGCGCGAGGGAGTGTTTGCAAGGCAGACTTTAATGAACTGATTAGATGTGGAGGAGCGGATGGCCCCTGGGAGCTTACATCAGCCAGGCACAGGTTCAAGTCCCCAGCAAGGCCACTCACACTCCCTGGCAGTGAAGGAGAAAGAGTGAGGTTAGCCTTCTAGCACCGCCGAGGGTGAAAAGAACAGCAATCAGATAATGCAAGTGACCGAACACGGAACCAGACTACCCCACGCCACAGCTCTGAACCTCAGCGGATAGAATGCCTGCTGGTCATGCATAAAACTCCGGGTTGGACACCTATAATCCCAGCACTCAGGTGGCAGAGGCAGGGCGGGGGGGGGGGGGAGGGAGGATCAGAAGTTCAAGGTCATCCTCAACACAAGGAGTTGGAGGTAAGCCTGGCTACATGAGACCGTGTCTTAAATGTTGTAGGAAATAGGCACACACTTGTAAAACATGTAGGGAAGTAGATATTGCTACTGAATTTCAATTCTGATCGCTGCGGAAGACAATGAAAAGCAATTCTAGAAACTTCCACCATGTGACTGTCATCCAGTGGTCCCTTCTTCATGCCACGTGACCCTGCATGTCTGTCATGGAGACAAACACAAGGTCCTCAATAGACATTTATTAGCTAAGTGTACTACTCAGTAAAGGAAAGCACGGGCTCCTCAGGGCCCTGGTCCTTAACTACCACTTTTGATGCTTACACCAAGAGAGCTGACCCAAGATGACATCAGTCAGGTCAACACAGCCTCATTGAAGGACCACTCAGGTGGAATTGGGCCCAGGGCTGCATGCAGCCTGAGTCCCTCGTGTGCCTAAGATTAGCATCTGTCTTGCAAGGCTGGGCTTGCACTGAGGTAACTATAGCCAAGCAGATGTGGACAGTAGGGGACTGGCTTCTCATCATCTGGCTCCGTGTTTCCTGTTTCCTCCAGCAGGGCGGCAGCATGGAGCTGGTATTGTCTTCCCGTCTTCCCTTGTATGCTGGTAGGAGAAGGCTGGGAGTGAATGAGGTGTGTAGGGGGGAGGGTGAGTTCAAATTCTATAATAGAGTCAAGCATGTGGCAAAGACTCATTTAAATTCTAGAAATAAAACTGCAGCCAGAGAAGGAATGTCACCTGCCCAGGCTGCCCTGCTGGCTTGAGGTGAAGTGGACATTTGAGCGTGCATTGCGTCTGACTCCGAGGATTCTATAGAAAGGCCTCAGGGTGGGGGTGGGGAACTGGGCCAAGGCCAGGAGCAGGGCCAAGAAAGGGACAGGTATTTTAGGAGAGAGGAACCTGGACAAAGATGCCTGGAAGGGAGCGAGAAGCCTGAACATGGAGGGAAGCCAGGGGACCTTGATGGAGCCACGTAATGGTCCTCTGGGTTTGGGAGTTCACAGAGTTTCTAGTGGTCTTATTGCCATGGCGACCCTGGACCACTCTTCCTGTAAAACTCCTGCCCACCTGCTCTCTGCTCTGGTGGGGAGCTGTCGCCACAGATGCAGGCATGAAGGAGGATGGGTGACAGCCAAGGAGGAGAAGTCAAGAGCCACCCACCTCCCTGGGTACCGACTCCACCCTCCTGTGCCAACACCGTAAGCTCCCGCTCCTGGCAAGACTGGGCTAGGGTGATTGGCTTCCCTGGCGTGTGTGGGAGATCCGGTGTTGACAGAGACAGCTGGTATCATAAATTGCCTTGTCTCATCTGGTTATGGTGTGATGGCAGACAGGCGTTCAGGGACAGGACTGGGGGGTGGTGACGGTAGAGGAGGAGAGCAGAGTGACTGCCAGCTTCCTCGTGGGTCCTGAGCTTGCCATGTGGGCAGGTGTGATGGCTGTACTAACGGTAGGGGTGGGGAAATGGTAGGGGGTGGGGAGCCAGCTCAGTCAGGTGGGCATGTGCACGAACGTGAAAGCCTATGTTCTGGGGTGTGGTGGGGATGGGTCTATGGGGCTCAGACGTACTGAGCTGCCAATGAAGTGTGTGTGTGTGTGTGTGTGTGTGTGTGTGTGTGTGGTGTGGTGTGTAATGTTTGTACTTTTATGGGGAGTGGTGTATGTGCATGTCTGTTTGTGACATGTGGTAGGTGTATACTCTGCCCCCCACTGTGGCAACCCCAGTTGTTATGTTCCCTCCTTGATCTATGACTCAAGGAGGAGAAACTGGAGATAGCAGCCGGGGCAGGGTATGTAGATTTCTGACGACGCCAGGCTGTTTCCACAGGAGTGAAAGGGCACCAGGCTGGCTGTCCCTGCACCTCCCACACCTAGCAAGATCCCCTAAGCCTTTAAACTCCACCAGCTACGTGAGGGTTGCACGTCACCTCCTGGGTACCCTCCTCCCCATCGCAAACAGGAAGCAGGAGACACAAAGGGTGCCTCGGGGCTGAGGCCAGACACTGGGGTTTCAGAGTCCAGCACAACGACCAGGACCAAATGCTCAGGGAGTCAGCTGGAGAGCATCGTGACTCCCACGATGTGGTGTAAGAGCCTGAGCTGCAGCAGCCATGGGGAACAGCGAGCCCCTAATCCACACTGCAAAACCCAGTGGGGTAGCGTTTGCTCTCTGAGGTGAGAGCTCACTTCTAGATCCCACATCTCCCCGCCTCACTTTCCTTAGCTGTAAGTTAGGGGTAGGAGAAGCACACCCCGAGGGCACCGGAGGATGCTCTGGGTTCTGTGTGGTGGGTAGCCAGGCCTCCGGGAGAGTGGGAATCCCACTGTCCGCTTTGGGATGTGGCACTGTTGGCATCATTTATGCCACTGAACGGAGACGGGGAGCCCCCAAAAGCATTAAAGAGGCCATTACAGAGTCCAGGGATACCAACTAGTCTCCAAATTGCTGTAAACACAGTGGATCTCAAACTAGTACCCAGACCTGGGGAGAGGTTGTGAGAACAGAGATCATTTTCTGGGTCCTCTTCAGGGCCATTAATTAGATCATCAGATCTTAGGAGCAGGCCGGCTAAAGGGTTTAACAGAGCCCTGGTCAGGTCCTAGCTAGTCCCAGGATTTGTGTATCTGCCACAGAGCCCTGCTATGACACCTCTACAGTTTCCCAGTACTGAGCCCCCAAAGCCTTGTGCCATCCTGTCTGAGAGTACACCTGTGTGGACACTGTACCAGAGGACAGCTGCCTGGCTTGAGCCAGTCAGGACAACTGGTACCATCGGGAAGGATGCCCGTCCCTGGGGAGGCCCTTGTTGGGACAAGGTGCCTGGGCCACCATGCCCAGTGGTGCTGCAAACAGTTGGGCCATGTCAGCAGGTCTGCCTGCCAGCAGATCCCTGGCCATGGCCACCAGCAGCCCACGCCAGCCTGTGCACCTGCTATACCAGGGCAGCTACACTGCAGACAGTGTTGGCTGGCATCTCCCGCCCTGTGTAATTAACACGGCATCGTGGGCAGCTCAGCCAAGCGGAGCCTGTCCGCCTGTCCATCTGCTGGTTGCTTCCGGGGACAGGCCCTTTAACACAAGCTCAGCAGCCTGCTAGGGAGAAAAGAGTTCTGAAGGGATCGCTGAGGACCTGGGATCCACCTCCGTTCAGCCACTGGCAGGGCATGCTGGGAAATTTACATTCTACCTTTTGGCCTCAGTTTCCTCATTTGTCCAATGGAACTGGGATGGCTGGTTTCTTTGCCCTATCTGCCATAAGGAGGTTTGAGCAGTAGGTGGACTTCGGGTGGCAGGAATCTACCGTTAGGGACCACATCGGAGCTTGCAGGTTATTGTCAGTTATTTCTCATTCAGCAAGGATGCCCCGGGTTTCTACTCTGTGACAGAGACGGTTTTAGATGGTTTAGGAGCAAGGCTGTACGGCCTCTCTTCTTCTGCAGTCTGTTGTAGTGGGAGGAGTTGGACAATTAATCAAATTAAAGAAGATGGAAGAAGCCTATTAGGTAGGTAGGGAGGGAGGGGTGTCCTCATTTGGCATGGATGGGTAAGCATGGCCCATCAGAGTGGGTGACTGAGCCACAAGCTCAGAAGAGGAGGCTGGGGGTCCTCTAGAGTCAGTCCTGGGGATAGCCCTGGATCAGGGGCTCCCTCCACACTGCCCAGATGGGGATCTGAGGTGCTGAGCCCTGGGTGAGGCTGGGTGACTTTGTGTTTCAGTTGCTGTTCTTTGTGTCTCAGCATATCCAAACACCCAGTAGAGTGTGAGGGATGTAAAAGCCAGCCTCGGTTTACCTAGCACCCGGCCTCTGTACTGAGACAGAAGCCTGCGGATGAGTCTGGTCTCTGTCTCTTCTGGTATCCACCTGCCTCACTCACTGGACCCATTGCCTGGTAAGTCGCATACATCAGTTCGCTTAGCGCCTAAGTCTCCTGCATAGATGCCACAATTTAGAGTGCATAGCCCATTAACGAGTCTTCTTTTCTTTTGAGATGATATTTACACAGAATGAATTGCAAAAACCTTCAGGGCCCCTTTCAAGCTTGTGTGTGTGAGCATGTGCGTGTGTGTGGGTGTGTGAGTGTGTGTGTACATGTGCAAGTGTGTGTGTGTGTACATGTGCGAGTGTGTGTGTGTGTGTATGTGTGTGTGTATGTTAGTGTGCGCACCTGTATATGTGTGGGTATGTGAGCACAGAGGGCAGCCGTGGGAGTCATTCCTCAGGCCAGTCTGTCTGTCTTGTTTATTGAGACAGGGTCTCTACTGGCCTGGTGCTTTACCTAATAGGCCAACTTGGCTGAGCAGAGAGCATCTAGGTATCCGCCTGTCTCTGTCTCCCCTCTTACCACCCCTGGAGTGACAGGGGTGCAACACCACACACAGATCTTTGCTTAGGTTCTAACAGTTCAAACTCAGACCCTCACACCTTACCAACTGAGCCGTCTTCTCAGCCCAGATGGAATCCTCTTCCAGGTGGACCTTGTGGACATCTACCAGATACATTAAGAAACTTGCCTCGTGGCACGACACACAACAACACATTGATTACAGAGCTGGTCTCACCCGGAATCCCTGACTCCCTGCCGGAGCCCAGAGGGTGACCCTTGTCCTATAGACCACAGTGGAGATGACTCCCAGCGTGGGTCTTTGTGGGGGATACACAGAATTCCCACTGTCCCTCTGCTCAGCAGGCGGCATGTTCTTCTAGTGAGAGAGAATTGGAGAGTTGGGGTGAGTTCTTATTATAAGGATGCTGCTCAATAAAGATCACTCAGCATATTAAAAAAAAATCTTTACCTGGCTTTGAACAAACACTTGGTATTATTACAACCAGGAAAAAAAAATCCCATTTTCTTTTCATTATAGGTCTGGCACATTTTGTTTTCTTGTTCCAAGAGCAGCAGGACTGCACGGAAAGAATGGCTGAAGAGAGGGCACAGGGAACATGTCGGAGGAGAAGTATGCAGCCTTGGGCCCACATTCCAGAGGGACTGACCCCCTGAGGGCTGTAGAACAGGCATCTACAGGACCTTCAGGTTCCCCACCTGTAAAATGGGGTGTGACAGCTTCCTTCCCAAGGCGAGGAAAGGACAAAATGTATGGCCAGAAGTCATTGCCTTGTGTGACCTCTGGTCTCAGGGACTGGTGAGAGACAGCTAGGCACGCCTCCAGCCACCAGAGACCTACAGGCAAAGGGAACACGTAGTGGGCCCCACGCTAGAAAGCAAGCCGCTGAAAGATTCAGGTACAAGTAGCTAGGAGATCGCCTGAGGATTACGTTTAGGGAACGTGGGTCTTCCGTAAAACCTGGGTAGTAAGAGGGGTGGTGCGGGGTAGGGGGTCAGGAGGGAAAATAACAATCAGAGCAGCTGTCAAGGTCCGGCAGGGGACACAATTGTCTGTACTGAGCCTGTACCGAGCTTGGTGACAGAAGGAGTTGTGGTAGTATCTGGAGTCAGGGCCCATGAGGTCCTGTAAGGAAGTTGGATTGTGTTCTCGCTGTCATGAAGAGACACAGGGAGGTTTAAAGCAGAGGCCTGGTGTGTGTGGCTAGAAGACCTCTTTAGTTCTTAGTGGGGAAGGAACTGTGGGGTGCAGTGGGGGCCAGAAATCCTGACCAAGGGTTCCTCCAGCCTGGGAGCAGACAGCAGCTCCTATCAAGGCATGAGTGGGTGGTCTTGTTGCTCCATCCTGAGTATCCCTGTCCTCTGAGGAACTTCAGTGACTGCCAAATGCCTGGTGGGACCTGCAGGCTCAAGTACAGCCAGTGTCTAGCTCTAGGCAAAGGGAGTATGAAGAGACCCTCCCTATGTCAGGACAGTCAGACCTTGACAAGAACTGGTGGCGTCTCTGCTCATTGAGGTTCAGTGTCCCCCAGATCACTCAATCTATGCCAGAAGGTTCAGAAGGGAGCTGGTCTGGTCACACAGACATGGGACAGCAGCACTGTCATGGTATGAGCAGCAAGAGTGCCCTCTGGAGAGGGAACCAGGGGCAGGACTCTGTGCACGGTCTCCGTATCCACTCACGACAGCTCTCAGAAATAGGATCTGGTTATTTGTAGATGCATATATTAAGGCTGTGGCCATGTGGTGAGAAGATGTCACCAGAGAGCCCCATCTTTCACAATGGCCCCATGGAACATCTTCCCCACAGCCCAGCCTCTTATGTGGCTGGGTTTCCTTAAGGCCCAGAAGTCAAGGAAACTCACAAGTCTCAGGAAGTTCCCCAGACTTACAAGATTCCAAGCCCCTGCCCCAAAGTTATTACAGCAGGATCAATTGCTATAGTAAGGAGACTTGGGAAGAACTCAGTGCCTTCAGTTCACACAGGGAGCAACAGGGATGCAACTCTGGTGACAAACCATACAGGTGGGAGTGGGCTCTTTGGTAATGCTGGAGATATTCTGTAAGTAATGCCAATAAACTCTCACTGGACTCAATTTGGATTGTTTCTTTGGTCTCTACCCTGCCTGGAATGTACAGACATCTGTTTACACCTCTCTAGGAAATCTTAGACCCCTTCTCAAGATGCCCTCTGCCTCTCCAGGCACTTGATGAACATGTCAGGGTCATTGGTGACCTGGGATATCTTACGTGACCCGTGGATACCTGTCCAGAGCCCAGAGCGCCAGGAGGCAGAACTATCTCCATACAACACAGGGGCCATGGGCTTCAATTAAGGCCTCATACCTGAGGTTGATGGGGCAGCCACTATGATTATGGACTGGTCATCTGGCCACTCTGGGTGTGCGGGGAAGACAGAGGTGGGAAAGCAGCAGGGTGGAGATGGGTGTTCAAGAGCCCAGAATAGCTTGGGATGGAAGTGGTGACCAGAGTGTGGAACCTTCACATTTAAAACCTGGTAGTCAGGAAAAGGGAGATGGACCAGGCAGTAAAGTGCCTGTCATACAAACATGAAGACCCGAGTTCAAATCCCTTGCAGAAGCTTGTCACAGTGGTGTGTGCTAGTAGTCACAGCCCTTTGGGTATGTTAGACTCCCTGGGGCTTGTTGACTAGCCAGTCTAGCTGATTCAGTGAGCTCCAGTGTGAGACCCTGCCTCAAAATGTAAGGTGGAGGGCTGGGGAGATGGCTCACAAGCAAAGGTGTTTGCTACACAGATCTGACAACCTGAGCTTGGTCCTGGATCCCAGGGAAGTAGGCGACCATTGACTCCCAAGGGGTCCCTTTGACTTCTGCTAGCATGCTGGGACACGAACATGTCTCCACACAGACACAGGCACAAGCAAATAAAGTAAGGCGGAGAGCAATTGAGGAAGAGCCCTGATGTTGACCTGTTGACCTCTGGCCTCCACATGCATGCTTCCACATGTATGGAGAGAGAGGGAGAGAGAGAAGAGAGAGAGAAGAGAGAAGAGAGAGAGAGAGAGAGAGAGAGGAGGGAGAGGCGGAGGGAGGGAGAAAGGGAGAAAGGGAGAGGGAGGGAAGGAAGGAAGGAAAGAGAGAGAGAGAGAGAAAGAGAGAGAGAGAGTCATTCACCCAGGAGCCTTCTGAACTGAAACTGGGAAGAGCCTAGGCAAGCTGTCATGAATTAGCTACCTTAGTGCTGCGTCCTCCATGAGGCAGAGAGGCTGATACCGACGTGACAGGCGTCACTGTGTAAAGGCCATGCTTCTGCATAGCTGTCAGGAACTCAGAGATGGAACGATGTTTCTGCTAACAGATACTGCATGGAAGCCCAGGAAGGTTCATTCTCCATCTCCAAAAGCACGAGTCAGGCAGAGGAGCCATCCTTCAGTGCCTGCATGGACTGCAAGGACCTCACTTTCTCACACTTTGGCATCTTTGGGGCCTAGTGTTCCAAGATGATACAGCCCCAGCTTTCTTCCAGGCCTATTCTGCCTGCAAAGTAGAGCCTGGAAACCACCCTGCCCTGTCAGGTAAATATTGAAGTGTCGAAGGTACAGCCTCAGCAGGAGAATGAGGTGTGATTGGCAGGAAGGCTGCTGGGGCATCAAATCCACATAGGCCTGCACGGGGAACAGTGACTGACAGCTTTGATGGCACCAGTTGGGGCAGTTTCTTTCCCTTTTGAAATCTGATAGGCATGACATGAAGGGGCCTGGGGTCTGCATGGAAGGCGAGAGGAGAAACCACCTGTCACCAGGTCCAGCCTGTTTTCAGTGTGACTGAGTGTCATTCCCATTCCTGCCGTCAGACACTGATGTGAGGTCATTGGTGGGCTCTAAGCAACCATGAAGAGTGGCGTTCAGCCTGGCCCTTCTTGATGGTGGAGACACATGCCAGCTCAGGGATGGGATCCTTAGGTAGGTGGGCAGAAATGGTGCCTACCGTCCTGGGGCATATGGAATCAGGGGAGGACGTACCAAACACAGAGACACAGGCAGCTGAGGATGCTCTCTTTTCTGCCCCTCTTTGCTAGATAAGCCAGGGTTTGGAAAATACATTAGTTTTTTTTTTTATTTTTATTTTTTTTGGTTTTTCGAGACAGGGTTTCTCTGCAGCTTTTTTTGAGCCTGTCCTGGAACTAGCTCTTGTAGACCAGGCTGGCCTCGAACTCACAGAGATCCACCTGCCTCTGCCTCCCGAGTGCTGGGATTAAAGGCGTGCGCCACCACCGTCCGGCTCTGGAAAATACATTAGTTTTGTGTGTATGTATGTGCATGCTCATATGTGCTTGGCTGCACGTGTGCATAAGACAGGGATGTAAGACAGGGATGATGAGGAGGGGTATAAGTAGGTCTCTCCTATCTATAACATGTGAGTCATGAGTTCAGAGAATCAAAAGGAATCTTCCAGGACATTAGAAAGCCCCCTGGCTTATGCATGAGGAAAGTGAGTCCCAGAGAGCCCCACTGACAGTGCTCGGGCAGCCTGGCTGAGCATGCCAGTGTGTGCAAGCCAGTGTGACTGGCAGAAGGCAGCTGGTACTGAGGGACAGGATGCCAACACCCAGATGTGCTCCCAGATGGCTGGAACACTAAGTGTCCGCTTAGATCTTCCAAAGATGACCAGTGCAAGTCAATAGAATAAGGCCTGGGCACAGCTCACTGTAGCTGTTGCTGTCTTTTTCCACCACTGTGAACAATATCTGAAAAAAGTGACTTATTAAGGAGGAAGGTTCTGTGTTGCTCGTGGTTTGAAGGTTAAGGCCATCGTGGTGGGGAAGGAATGGTGGCAGGAGACACTTGGGTCTGTGGAAATAGGAACCGGAAGCTGCTGGCTCACAGCCTGGCAGACCAAGAGGAAGAGACGAATGTTTATGCTCAGCTGACTCATCCTCTCCCGCTTTGTGTTCATTTGGGGAACTGAGTCCATGGGATGGATCTTCCCATATCCAGGATGGGTCTTCTGGTACTCCCCTAATCCTCTTTAGAAACACAGATACACTCAGTGGTGTGTCATCACGAACACCCTGGCATTTCTAGATCTATCCTGGCTGATCGAAACTCAGTATGTAGTTGGACAAGACGGGGAAGGAGGCCAGCTCACCCATCCTGCTTGTGCCCCATTGCTTCAAGCACCTATTAAGAACCAGGCACAGAGCTTGGAATTGCACCCAGCAGCTGGTACAGAGAAGAAGGAGTCAGCCCCCCCCCCCCTCCAATCCTGCAGCTCCTGTCTGCAGCCAGCCAGACAAAAGTCCTCATGGGAACCAGAAAGTCCAAAGCCCAGAGTCCCACAGCGTTGACCGCAACCATTTCACCTGCTGTTGTAGACACTCAAGTGACAGGAGCAATGGTGAATTTCAAATAACCCCTTCCATGAGATCACTTGTGGTGTCCACAAAGGTGGGGGGTCTATGGTTGCGCAACTGAGGGACCCAGGAGGGCCCAGACTTTGCAAAGCTGAAAGAGCAGAGACCCTTTGTGATGTGGCGAACTGAGACCCTGCTTCAAATTTTCACCCTCCCTGACCACACCCAGTGTCTCTCCCTAGAGAGCCATGCTCTGCTTCCCGACTGAGTTACGGACTGGCCATGGAACTGGGAAAGACGAAAAGTTGACCAGAGGTCACCAAAACTCTCTCAGCCTTCCAAAACAGCACACAGGGCTTCTGATATACCCACAGGAACCTGTTGAGCTGTTAGCTGTAGGCCGACAGGGGACAGGGTTGAGCCACCGCTGATGTCCCTGTAAGGCCAGCCTGGGTTAGCCAACAGTCAGCCAGCCCTAGACGTGTGAGTGAGCACAGCTGCCCCAGCATCCCCCCCCCAGACGGGTGAACACAAAGCACCCATTGCTATTGCTGCCTGCCTAGGAGGCTCTGCAGGCATCTGCTGCACAGCATCACCATGGCAACGGATAATGACACATGGGTGGTCAAGAATCGGGTTCTAGAGTCCAGCAGCCTGAGATGAGCTCCTGGCTCCCCCAGAGATGGGCTGTGTGACTCGGAACAACTTACCTAAGCCTCTTTGAGCTTCCATCTTCTCAGTTGTCTGATAAGAATAGCGACTGACACCTGGCAAGGTGTTGCAAGTATTGAATGATGGGGTCACATCAACTCCTTAGAATAGGACTTGGCACACAGCCAGCAGCCAGCAGCATTAGCTAGTAATACCGTGCTACTGTAGAACCTACAATGTACATCTCAGGGTTATCTCCACGAGGGCTGCATAGCCTATGAGACCGGGACTCCCTCTGCTAATCGGGCCCCGTGAAATCTTTAATGCTCTCTCCTTCCAGCTCTTCCTCTCTAGCTCTGTACAGAACCCTGCTAGGGAAGGTCCAGGTCTTGGGCATAGCGGATTGGCCGGGAGCCTCTGTGTCTGCTGCTCTGCAAGCTTTAGAATGAGACCGTTTGCTGGGGAAAACTTCTGTTTTGAGCTCCCTGACTGTGTGGATCTGGTGCCAAAAAAAAATCTGTGTAAAGAGCAGAGGATTCAGCCAGCCAGAATGTGGTGTGGGGGCGGGGTGGGGTGGGGAGGCAGCAAGCATGCGGGTGGCAGGCAGGATGGACACCCTTGCTTCCAGCTGCAGGGTGGCTGGCGCCCACAGGCAAGTGGGCAGTTCCGGGCACAAGCACTAACCTTGAGCCTGGAGTCTCAGTGTGTAGGGGAGGGGTTAGGACCACAGCCTGAGGGGGAGAGAGGTAGCAGGGTGGGGAATGAAGCTGCAGGCAGGTGAGACTCTTCCCAGACATCATCAGATGCCAATTCACACCCACATCTGGAACGCAGGGAGCCAGGAGCATTCCAGAAATCAGGCTGTAATCCTGAGTGGGGAATACACACACAGAGGCACACACAGACAGACACACACAGGCACACACACACAGGGCTGGGGGGAAGCAGAAGGCTTACTTCATAATCGCCCACACTAATATCTCTGCAGCTGAGCATCTGGACGGCAGCATAAGTGAGATAAATAGAGACCACGAGAAACCTCCCGTCGCCAGGCTGGGCTGACGTCAAGTGCAGCAAGCTGGGCTCAGTTTTGCCACCAGATGCCCCCTTCCCAACCAACCATCTCTCTAACACTCTGCCTTTCAGTTTTTAGACTTTGGTGGGGGGGGGGGGCTTCCAGGTTGCAGGAAAGGATTCAGGCTGGTAAAAACAGAGGAGTTTTGACATATGTCAATGGCAAATCACATTTACTGGCATTCACAAGACGTCTGTCACAGAATAGCTGCCGCTCAGAGGCTGGATGGACAGCTGCCCCCTTCCTCTGGCAGAGGAGGGGAAAGTGGGGCGGTGTGTCACAGTTGATCAGAGAGAGGTATGGAGGAGGCAGGCTGCCCTCAGAACCCTCGGGAACTCAGGACCTCTCAAGAGATGGCTTCGGTTTATGGTTTCTCCCAACACAGAGACACCTGTTGCAGATGTAGCATCTGTCTCCAGAATAAAAGTGTCCTGGTCCACAGACCTCCGGTACTCAGCCCAGGTGTCACCTATCCTCCTGTCCTGTCAAGAGGTTCCAGGAGGACTCTGCTCATGTTTCATATGAAACAGCTCTCTGCCTGTTTCATAGCTGGAAAAACCAAGGCATTATCCACAGCACCCAGCAACCACATGGTACACACGCTCTGCACAGCATCATCTATAGTAATGGCAAGGGATGCTAGCTGGGCATTTTCTGTATGCTGGTGGGCTTCATGCAGGAGCAGGCATACTACAGATGGTCCATAAATGCTTCCTTCTTGCTGGTGGGTCTCAACACAACGCTGGTGGGAGGCAGAGATGGATACCCCACTGGAGATGATAGGAGAGGGGAAATGGACCATCCCCTTAGAAGGGAGGGAGAGACCCCCCAGTTCTCAGAATTTACAATAACGAGCAAGGAAAACAATCACTTTATTTAAATGAGTGAAGGAACGATTTGGCCTCTCCGTGTGAGAGGAAGCAGTTAAGGGGTTTATTTTATTTTTGGGCCCTAATAATATTACAATCTTCAGGCCGGTTATTATCCGTCACTTTTCAGGGAAGATTGAAAAGAAAATGGTTTTATCCCCAGCAATTGTGAACCGCTCTGTCTGATGAGTTGTTGTTCCCACTTAGATAGTACATGCAGCCCTGTCAGGTGACCTGCCCGGCTGGGTGGCTTTGTTTAACTGGGGGAAGAGGAGAGGGAACAGAGAAGGCTGTGCAGGGAGTTGTGGGGGATGGGCAGGCGGTGAGAGATGAGAGCATCCTGGGTTTTGTAGGGGGACTGACTGAGTAGTTGGGCTGGGTAGGCCCTGAGGACATTGGAACCTACACTTTTCAATTAATTTTTAAAAACACCTTGCGTCAGGGTTCCCCACTCTATGCTAAGACCAATGTCCTCCCAACTCCCCCCAGGTCCAGGAAGGTGATGGATCAAGCTGAGAAGGCTCCCACAGAGCCCGTCCATGCAGAAGAATCAGAGCCCAGAGCCATTGTCCTTTGCTTCTCAGTCAGCCCCCGCGAAGGTATGGGTGGAGGGGAGGGGAGGGAAGGGGGAGAAGGAGGGGAGGGAAGGGGGAGGAGGAGGGGAGGGAGGGGGGAGGAGGAGGGAAGGAGATGGAAATTTTTAAATATAAAAAAAAAAAATAAACCATGAAAAAAAAAAGACTAATAGAAAGTAAATTAGGTACAAGACTTTGGACTCACCAAGATAGATATGGAGTGTTTTCTTCGAATTTGTCAAATGGAAATGGACTAGACATTGTTGATGTATTAATTGCCTGTATATTTTGTATAAACTTATTGTACTTACTGTGAAAAAAAAAACACCTTGCGTGCGTGTGTGCATGAGTGTGTGTGTGTATCTATTCAGTCACAAAACTGACTGGACTTGGGATGAAAACCCAGCAAAATTTCAACAGGGATATATATATATATATATATATATATATATATATATATATATATATACACATATATGTGTGTGTATATATATATGTATATATATATAACTGTACACCTACTATGTGCTGGTCATGCCCACCAGGCTTCTCTCCTGAAGTCCTCCATCCTTAGAATAAATTTCCATCAGAATCATTTTGGTTTTAGGGATGAGGAAACTGAGGCTCAGATAGGTTACAGACTTGACCCAAATCATACAGGGACAAACCAGTGACAGGATTCAAGCTGGGATCCTACGGCCCAGACACAGGAGGGGCTGTCACCCCTACACAGGTCAGCACAAGCCCCCCACCAGAGGCAAACATCCCAGCAGCTCTCCTCAGCTTACACTGGAGTGGGGGGCAGACACCAACTGATGGGTCCTCCCAGGGGTGAGGTCAGTGTGGCTCCTGCACCCTCATCACCTGGCAGTATTCTTGTCTAGAATGTCCTGGGTTCTTAGGTCTGCTGAGTCAGGCTCTCTAGAGGGAAGTTCTGGAATGCTCTTCTTCTTTTTTAAATCATTTTATTATTTTATGTGCATTGATGTTTTGCCTGCACATATGTCTGTGTGAGAGTACTAGATCCTTTGTAACTGGAGTTACAGATGGGTGTGAGCTGCTGGAAATCGAATCTGGATCCTCTGGAAGAGCAGCCAGTGCTCTTAACCCCTGAGCCATCTCTCCAGCGCCTGGGATGCTTAACAGGCCTCCTGGGGGTGATTTTTAAGTGTAGTGTAGTTGGAGCAGCTGCATTAAGACAGCTCTGGATGCTGTCCTGGGGGCTCAGCAGCCACCCCTACCTAACTGGCCATCTGTCACTCCCCCTCACCTCCCCCCCCCCTTCTTCATCTGGTCTACCCCCCACAGCTCTTCTCTGGATCACATCCAGAATAAATACTGATGCTCGCGTCTCCTGTCTCAGAGGCCAGCGCTTCATGAGGATGCCCCCCTTCAGATGAACACACCCAAGCCCTTCTTACAGTACCTTCTGAGATCACAGGGGAGGGTCTCTGGAATGCTGCTGCTGACAGTTCTTCTTCCCCCCCACTCTCCTCCTTTCTTCTTCTTCCTCTACTCCCTCTCTTCTTCCTCTACTCCCTCCTCATTTCTCCTCTTTCCTTCTCTCCCTCTCCATCCCTTCTCCTTCTCCCTCCTCATTTTTTCTCTCCTTCCTCCTCCTCTCTCCTTTCTCTCCTCATCTCCCTCCTCCTTTGCCTCCCTCCTCCTCACCCTCCTCATTACTCCTTCTCCTCTTCCTGTTCCACCTCCTGACATCTAAGAGGAGTGCCTTCCCAGCCAGCCATCATGCTGCCTCATGTGTCACCTCATGTAACTGTTCAAGCACTTGTGGTCCCTATGGGCTTGGTGTGGAATAGATGTGGGAGTGGAATAGGGGTGGAATGAGGTGAGATGGTGTAGGGGCTCCTCTCTGCGCTCTAGCTGCTGGATCAGCATGTAATACTGAAGATATGGTTCTACCAAAAGCCAGGCTGCTCCCGTCATTACTGTAAAGGACCCCATGGCGTCCTCAGCCCTGATACCCCCCTCACACAGGTGGACATGACCACCGGCCAAGGCCAGGATGGGTTTCCATGGTGACCAGGCCATAGTTTTGAGGAGGTTGGCTATCTTGCCAGTGTCCCTGGATCTCTCGGATGCTTTTTGGTCTTGGGTCTCTGGACTGGCCACCTGCCCTTTCCCGTGATGCCAATAGGAAGGCCTTTAAGATGCCACTGAAGATTTATTCCTGAGGGTCTCTGTGCCCATCCTGGGCCTCTGTTCATCACTTTGCTCCTTCAGCCCCAGTAGGAAAGGCTATCATGGCTAAGAACGAATGCCCCATGGACCAGACACCTTCTACATGCTTCTCTGAAACACCCAGCTATCAGTGATGGTGGGTGGGGAGTGTTCTTACAGCACCAGAGTGATGGGGAAGCTCAGCTTCCGTTAGGCCTTAGCCAAAGTTGGTTGCCTCAACAGTGCAAATGAGACTTTGGGTGATTGCCTAGGTAGTCAGTTGTCTCTGTCATTTGTTGCACATTTTGGAAGTCTCTCTATTGTACTTCCTGTTTACTCAAGTAATATTACTTCTCTTCTCAGATCTTTGATGGAGTTGAAGATTAGATAATTGTAGTTACCCTCCTCATGATTTAGCTAAACTTAATTTCAATACATTATTTAGACTCCTTAAAATAGAATGCCTAGTAAAACCTTTGTTATGAGTTTCTTGCTTAATATTGTTTATTGCTTGTAATTTTATATTTGGTATCTGTTCCTATTGTATATAGTTGTATTGGGTTTGGTTCGATCTTGTTTAGACAAAAGGGGGAAATGATGGGGGAGCTCAGCCAATCACATCTGACTAGGGTGTGGCCGTTTGGAGCCTATGTAGAAAAACAGGGGTAGAAAGGTGCACATGCTCTCTACTCTGTGCTCGCCAGACCATTTGGGATTTCAGACCTCTCACTCTTGTAGCATGAGTTTCCCCTTTTTTTCAATTATTAAAAATATAACTGTTGTTCTTGAGCTGGTCTAGTTATTCATCATACCGACCGGATACACCAACACTACACCAGAGAAGAAAGGAAACTGAGACTCAGGGATGGAGAGGCAATCACACACGTCTAGCCAGTGATGGCTGGTGTTCACACACAGAGTTTTCACAGTATCCAGGTGTCAACCTCCCTGGCGCTGGGGCATGCCAGGCCTGTCTGCAGGGCACCTCCTGCAGGTACCCTTCCACCATCCTTTTCCATTTATGGCATTACAGGGTCCCTGTCTCTTCATTTCCTTCCTCTACCTCCCCTCCAATCCCTCTTTATCCATTGGCCCCCTCCCTCTGCCAGGAATGGGCACACATGCCAGCATACGTGTATGCAAATTCATGTGCGCACACACACACACATGCATGCACACACACATGCACACACAGTGCAAGTCCCGCACAGTCCTGTCAAGAGAGAGGTCCTCAGTGATGGGCACGGGGGCAGCCAGAATGCACGAGGTTCTGAGGAGGGTGAAGGACACTCACAAACAAACTGTCACCGAGGGATGAGTGAGCATCACGTGCTGGCCCTCTCTGTTCTTCACTGTCGTCACAGAGGACCACAGTTTTGGATACCCTCACTTCTGTGCCACAGTCCTGGGGCAGGGTCGAATGCCAGCTTGTATTTGACACCACTGTGTGCTTGCTCTCTCTTTGAATCGGGCAGCTCTTTTCTCTAATCCTAACGCCGTGAGATGGGTGTGGATTGCTCACTTCACAGCTGAAGAGACAGTGGCTCGGAGTGGCCCCGCTCCACACTTAAGGTGCCAAGCCACCCGGGGCCGGCTGCCCCAAGCACAGGCTCTTTGCAGTACGCGAATGTCACATCCCCGGGCCTCCAGGCAATCTGGCAGGCACCCAACCTGGGGTGATCTTTTCCCTTTTTTTGCTCTTTTATTTATTCACCCAGAGGCTCAGCAGCCACAGCCATTTCCCTTTCTTTCAATATTTATTAGTGTTTTACCTGCTGTCAAAGGGACCCAGCAGAGGTAGAGGGGAGGGAGGACGGTGGAGCGAGTCTGGCTTCTTGTGTGCTCTGCCTGCTAGGAAGTCAGAAGAGCTGCGGGGCCCTATCTCCAGTAGATTGCTGCTGCAGGATCTGTCGCTGGGAACAAGCATGTGGTGGAGAGACCACGGTGAGTTATCGGTGTGGTGCCTACTGTAGCTTTTATCTGCATACATCCCACTCACCCACATGCGGTGAAGCTTGTTCCCTCTCATGGAATGGGTTCAGGGCCAGTGCAGGCACAAACACAGGCTCCAGGACACAGCCCAGTCTGCGCTAGCCTATACTTCACACCTCCTTCATGAAAGGCTGCTCTCCTTGAAGGGTGAAACCAAGGCTCTGGTAGGCTTCTCCTTTCCCAATCTGGTTCTTCCCATCATCCTCCCTGGCTTTGCCCAACGTACCAGTGACCAAGGTCAAGATCACCGGAAGCTCCAAAGCTAGAGACCACCTCACCTGTCATGCTCACTGGGACCATCCTCCTGCCTCTGTGACTACATTCCTCAGCGAGACAAGACAAGCAGAGCCTGGTAGCTGATATTTGTAATATCAGCCCTGAGGCAGGAGAAACACATTGAGATCAAGGCTAGCCTGCGCTACAGAATAAATTGAAAAAAAAAAAACTAAACTAAAATCAAGTGAGCAGACGGGAAGCAACGGGGGTGTAGGTGGGATGTTGTACAGAAGGGGAGTCTGGGGAGGGAGAGGGGTCCCCAAAGAACACACCCTTTTGGATGATCTCCTGTTGTTGTTACCTGTAATCCACAGTAAGTAGCTCTAGGTGGTGTTCTGTGGGATTGGCACATAATAGGCCCTCAGGGAAAAGGTCTGTACCACAGAGTGGGTCAATATTCAGTGTTTGCTGATGGGAACTGAGCTGTAAGTCAAGACTTCAGTGGAGTCAGAGTCGGCTGGTGACTCCAACCAGGGCTTGGCAATAGATCTAGGAACCCCCTCATGGCTCCCTGTCTGCACCATCAAGCACCCAGGGAAGGGAGCCTCTCCCTCCCTCCCTCCCTCCCTCCCTCCCTCCCTCCCTCCCTCCCTCCCTCCCTCCCTCCCTTACTCCTTCTCTTCTTTCCTTCTTTCCTTCTTTCCTTCCTTCTTTCTTTCTTTCTTTCTTTTTTTCTTTCTTTCATGCAGTTTCTTCAGGGGGTAAGTCCTTCCTTAGCTCTGACTTTCATCTCTCTCCTGCTGTGGTTTGGTGAAGGGGTAACATTCCAGGAGGCACAGGCAAAGGCATCCTGCCTGACAATGTCACTACTGGTTACAAGGAGCGTGAAGATTAAAAATAATACGTATGACTTTCTTATAAAAAAAAAAAGCCTCCTTCCACTTTCAATGGCTGCTCAGAATCAACAGTATAATTTGCTTGACTGCCCTGGCCCATCGGCTTATCACCGAGGGCCTCGCAACTCCAAGAGGGGAGGATTATGCAAATAGAAAATCAGCTTGCAAGAAAGTGGGCTAATCCAATATTACCAAGAGCAAAGAGAAGCCACAAGGACGGTGGGCTGTGGAGACAGCTAGCAAGTCCTTTCCTGGCAGGAACCGGAGTACAGGAGCCAAGGGAGGGGGGTGGCTCTGCTGGCACCCATGCTGGGTTTGGGAAAGGGGAGCTGGCCTCCATCTCCCACCTATTCTGAGAGGTTGGGGGAGCAGAGATTTGATGGGCTTTGTTGGAAGTCTTTAGGAAGTAATGTTTTGCTGGGATGGCCTCTCCTTCCCAGAGGCCTGGCACACAGAATGGGAAGAAAGGGCGAGCAGCCAGCGCGAAGACTCTCGGTGAGCTTCCACAATGAACAGACCTGACACACTCCAGCAGGGTGGACAGAGCTTAGAAGGTCACAGCAAGGCACTCAATCCTGGAAGGAGCCCAGGGCACTGGCTGGCAGTGTCTGCATGAGGCTGCTCCTCTGTGACCCTGGAGAGTGGGAAGCACCATTGACAGCCCTTGAGCTACTCTGCTGGGATGGCAGGAAATGTCCATACCCAGCTTTGTGGCCAGGAATCTTTATGGTTGCATAATGAGCACTCGGCCAACTGAGCCATCATCCCAGCCTTCTATCCACTTCTCCGCTGAAAGAAGGACTGGGGAATAGAAGTACAGACCTGGGCAGGACCTGGCCTGTCACTTTCTCTAGGGTCACCGCAGGGCACTGATGAAGTTTCAGGGCCAATGAATGAAATGAGTTAACTCTCCAGTGTCTAGAAAGTTCCAGCTACAGTGATAAGGGTGCAGGGGAAGGAGCCATGCTCAAACATAGGTACTAGACAGGCGCATAGATGTGTGTATGTGGGTAGAGGCATGAATGGGAGGATGCATGTATGTGTGAGTGGACAGATGGATGTTGTAGAGGGTGGATAGATGGATGGGCGGGTGGATGGATGCATGGATATGTAGAAAAACAGATAAATGGGTGAGTAGATGGATGGATATATGGAAGACGGATGGGTGTTGGGTGAGTGGGTGGAAGGATGGATGGATGGATGGATGGATGCATAGGTTGATGGATAGATAGGTGGATGGATGAAATAATATGTGGAAAGATAGATGGGTGGATGGATAGGTGAATAAATAAATAATTGGATAGATGGGTAAATGGATATGTAGAAGGATGGATAGGCAGGGGGATGGTTGGCTGGGTGGAAAGACACATATCTGAGTGACCACTGTGCTCTTGTGGGCTCTAGTCACAGACAGAGTCTCTTCAGAAGATTCTAGAATGAGGTGGCACCATGAGAGACACCTTGCTGGACCATCTATGTTCGAACAAAGTGTGGGCAGCAGCCTATTTGTTGGTCTGTGAGGAATTCGCAGACCATTAGCGAAACCGAAGCGATCATCCAATAGAGAGTCCCTTGGGAGGGATTTCGTATTAATGGCATCTATGAAAACAAGAATGGAGACAGCCAATAAGAGACAGATCCAGGCCAGGCCAGTCTAGGTGGGAGGCCTAGCTCTGGATACTTGAGTGGACAGAGAGAGAGAGACGTTCTCAGGGGAAGCCCGAAGGGGGGATTGGAGACCGGTGGGCCTTGGACACAGAAAGTCTGCCCCACAGATGTGCTAGTCCCAGATCCTCCTTACTCCTCTCACCGCTTTTCAGCCTAGGAGTTGACAGCAGAAACCCTGAAACCGCCTGCCTAGCTCCAGCAGTAGCCAGAAGAATGGCTGGTCAAACTGACCTGGGCCTCAGTTTCCCCATCTGCAGAATGGTGACAACAGAGCCAGGGGTGGTCTGACAGATCAGAGGTCATATATAAAGACAACGTCCAGGGCATAGATAGAATAGCCTGGTTGTCATTCTAGATTAGCTTCCTTGGTCCTGCCTTTGCTTGCGGGGTCTCTGACCCAGGTGTCTGACATCCCCCACCCTCCAGTGTTTGGCTGAAAATTTCCATTCAGAGAGCTTCTCCGAGTTCCTAGTTCCATGATACCTTTCTCTCTGTGGCAGGAACACTCCCAGGGGGAGAGTGTCCTCTGCTCTCTCTGGAGACCAGAAGGAGGCATAGAGTCCCTGCTGGAGTAAGCACATGGGTGTGTGTGGGGGGGGGGGCGTGGTATTGTGGACTTATTGTCCAAGTCTCCCCTCTAGACCAAATGTGGGTAATAAAGTCATGTTGAACTGCCTGGCTCTTTAATTGGTACTTTGGCAAAGGATAGATTCCCTGTGAAGCATTAAAAGGCTTTAAAAGTCTCTTTATTGAGCTGCCTTTGAGTGCCCATGGATAACAACGGGGCAGTGGGGTCCAGCCTATATCTCCCTGAGCAGGGCCACAGAGCTAGGCAGGGGCCCACACAGTTTCCGAGGGCTCATGAACTATTGCCAGAATTCTGGAACATGGTTCTGTCTCCAAGGACAGCTTTCTCTCTCCCACACCCACTCAGTTTGACTCAGGACAAACGTCAGAAGCGTCTGTCCTTTTCAAGACAGGATCTCGATGTGTAGCCCAGGCTAGCTTTGAGCTTAAGATCCTCCTGCCTCTGCTTCTAGAGTGCTGGGATTGTGGTTGTGCACCACCACACTCGCCAATGCCACCAGGGAGAATGTGGCTGGCTGGGTGACTCTGGGAAGTGTGGCTTTCCTGTGGCTCCTGGGATCTCTGGCTACGGGTCTGAGGGTGTTTAGTTATACCCAGGCCTTATGGCTGCACCGTGGAGAGGGGTGTGTGAGAGAAGCCCTCTTGATAAAGGGTCATACTTATTGTGCTCATCCTGATTCATGAAGGATTTGACCAGATAATAGAGTAGAAGCCTGGAGACCACTTGCCTGGCTCCAGCAGCACCAGGCAAGGCAGAAAGACATGGACAATGACAACAGTGGGAGCGGGGCAGAGGGTGGCTTGCAAGCTTGAAGCTGACACATGAGACACTTAGTTCCTGGGATTCAGGATAAGCCGATCACCTTAGTATGTAGGGTGTGAGGGGCTGTGTTGCAGCGGGGCTCAGCGTACCCCTATCCTTTTCCTAGGTCCATTCTGGGAAGCTTTTCCTCCAGCTTGAGCATGCCCTTTTCACAGCCTCATGAGGCTGGCATCCCCCGCTCCTTCCAAAGAGAGGTCTGGGGTTCAGGGAGAGAGAGAATGAGAGGGTAAGTAGGCAAGGTGAGGAGGTCCCATTATGGCCACAGGACCAAGCACCCTCTTTCCCTTCCCTCGGGTCTCAGAGAAGATGTTTTACCCTCAGGAGTTTCCCCAGCTGTTTGTGCCCTTGGCCTTTCTGAAAAAGGAGAAATTTGAAACTTACTACTTTGCATGGGAGACACATGAGACACCCAGACTGAGGCCCTGTTTAGACACTGGCCACTTCTGCAGCAGGGACAAGTCCATAGTCACCTTTGGGGCACTCCTTCCCCTGACAAATGCAGAGAGAAGACCCGGACATCTCTAAATGCCACTCAGGTGCTACACTCCAGGGTTTATGACTGTCACATTTGGCAACCTTTCTGGGAGAATATCTCTGCCTATTGACCCCACAGAAGTAGAGAAAAGCCATTTGGGGAATTTGACCTCATTATACAAAACAAGAGGACAATGTCCCCATTGCGAGGAATTACTATAAGAGTTCTGCAGAGTGGAGCTTCCCAGTTAAGCATAGCAGCAGGTGTCCAACAATATTGAACATCTGTTGCCTCCCCACGGCCACCAGTCACATGCAGTCACCATCAGCTCCGGCTCTGGAAGTCTGTCAGATCCTCTCAGCCCTCCTCCCCATATCCACCTCTGACCTCATCACAGATGGAACTCTGAGCTCACCAGATACCACTGTACCAGTTTCTACCTGAGAAACTAGGAAAAACCATATTTTCCAGACTCCCTTGCAGCTACTGCCAAATTCTGGCCAGTGGAATATGAGCAACAATAACCTAAGCTGTTTCTGGAACCACAAAGCAAAATGCGGCTTTCTTGTATTTGTGTAATACCGTTTTCAGATGGCCTCTGTGCACTCTGAAAGGGAAGATATATTAGTTGGTGTCTTTGTTAGGGTTTCTATTATGCCATGAAACACCATGGCCATAAATAAGTTAGGAAGAAAGGGTTTATTTTAGTTTATAATTACCAGGTCACGCTCCATCACTGAGGGAAGTCAGGGCAGGCACATAAGGCAGGAACCCAGAGGTGGGACTGAAGCAGAGGTCATGGACGGCCTCACTCCTTACTCCTGATGACTCGCCCAGCCTGCTTTCTTACAGAATCCTGGGCTACCAGGCCAGGGGTGGCACCACCCACAAGAAGCTGGGCCCTCCCATGTCAATCATTAATCAAAAAAAAAAAAAAAAAAAAAAAAAAAGAAAAAGAAAAAATGCCCCACAGGTCAATCTGGTGGGAGCATTTTCTCAACTGAGATTTCCTCTTCCAGAATGACTGTAACCGGTGTCAAGTTGAAATAAAACTAGACAGTACAGATAGAATGGATCTCAGAGCCACCTCACTGGTGGACAGCTAGCTGCACCTCTGATCTTGTCAATGAGAAGTACATGCTATACCCTGCCACTGAGTTTGGGGGCTGTTTTGTTAATGTGGCACCGCCTTTACCATCCCGACGCACAACCCCTTGTTGTCCAGGCTCTGCCCCACCGCCAGAGAATTGCTTTGGAAATGTAAGTCAGAGCCTATAAAATTCTTCAACACAGGGGCTGGGGCAATGGCTCAGTCCATGAAGTGCTTGCTGAACAACTACAGGAGCCTGTGTTCAGATCCCCAGCTCCCACATAAAAGCTGAACGGTGGCCCCTGTCTGCAACCTAGCACTGGGGATAAGGCAGGGACAGGAGGAGCGAGGTTCACTGGTAGCCAGTCTAGCTCAGTCGGTGAGTTCTGGGTTCAATGAGAGACCCTGTCTCAAAGAGTAGAGATCCGTGGAGGAAGACATATGATCTTTGGTCTATACACACACACACACACACACACACACACACACACACACACGTACACATGCATGCATGCACACACAAGCATATGCGTGAACACATGCACACACCTTACAAACCTCTCCAGGAAGTCCCCAGTCCCACCGTGTTAAGCATGGACTCTACCAGGCCTGCTGTGGGACAGCCAGGATTCTCTGACTTAAACTCTTTCTCCTTTGCCACTCCATGTTCCAGGCCCAGGGCTTGAAGTCAACGGTACCACCAAGCTCATTTCTTGGTTAGGCAGCCCCTCTGCCCGGCATGCTCTCTGCTGTTGTGAGTCCCAACTGTCAATTCGACAACCTCTATAACGATTTGGGAGATGGACCCCTAAGCGGGCCCATGTGGATTATCTTCATCATAGGTAACCGAGGTGGGAAGGACCATCCACTGTGGGTGGCGCCATTCCCTATCTGGGATCCTGGACTGTGTAAGTGGGGAAAAGGAGCGGACAGCAACAGCAACATCATTCAACCCCCTGTGTCCCTGGGTGTGGATGTGATGTGACCACCATCTCATACTCCTGCTGCTGTGGCTTCACTGCCACCGCTGCCGTGACAGACCCTGCGGTTGAACTGTGAGAGGGCTTAAAGCCCTTTCTCCCTTAAGTCGCTTTTCTCGGGGTGCTTTATTGTGGCCACAGGTCCTCGGTCTGCGCATGGCTCCCTCCTTCTTACCATACAGTCCAGTGGTGTCAGTGCCACTTTCTCCACTGCCGCCTTTCTGGCCTTGCCATCTAAAGAACGCTACAGCTCTTCCCCATCACACCGTCCTCTATTATCAGCACCGCGCTTATCACTGCCTGCTATTTTCTTGCTAATTACTTAATTAATGGTCTGTCTCCTTACCCCACTAGAGGAGGGATTCTGTTTGTCTTATCACAATTATATTCCGGTCCTAGCATAGTTCCTGGCATGTGGACACATTAGGCAGGCTGTAGACAAGGAGCATTAACTTCCCTCCCTCTGTGCAGCGCCACCCTATACCAGAACCAGAGGACATAGGGCCCCCACAGAATCCCAAACCAGCAGCGGCAGAGCTCAGATTTCAGCCGGCTATGACTGGCTTGGCAGCCATCTTTCTACTTTGTAAGTGCTGAGCCTCTTTATAAAGGAATTTTAAAAATGTGTGTGTCAGGGTTGCACTGTGTATGTGTGTATCAGGGTTATATGTGTTTGTGTGTGTGCCAGGGTTGCATGTGCATACATGTGTGTGTGTCAAGAGTTGCATGTGTATGTGTCAGGGTTACATTGCATGTGTGTGTGTCAAACTTTCATGTATCTGTGTGTCAGAGTTAAGTGTGTGCGCCAGAGTTGCATGTGTATGTATCAGGGTTGCATGTGCATGTGTGTCAGAATTGCATGTGCATGTGTGTGTGTGTCAGGGTTGCATTGCATGTGTGTGTTTGTGTCTGAGTTTTGTGTGTGCGTGTGTCAGGGTTTTATGTGTGTGTGAGGGTTTTATGTGTGTGTAAGGGTTGTGTGTGCTTGTGTGTGTGCACCAGGACTGCATGTGTACATGAGTGTACATCGCAATCAGAGGACAACTTTTGAGTGTGGAATTTGGTAACTGTCCACCTCCTCTGAGACAGTCTCATTGGTGAGCCTGAAGCTCACTAATTAGGCTAGACTGGCAGACCGCTGAACCCCAAGAATCCTCCTGTCTCTTCCTCCCTGTGCTGAGATTTTTATGTGGGTTCTAGGAATCTAGCTCAGGTCTGTTTGCTTGTCAGGCAAGCACTTAACAGACTGAGCCATCCGTGGTGGTTAATACTGACTGTCAACTTGACAGAATCTAGAATCATTGAAAAGACAAGCCTCTGGGCACATTTGTGAGGAAGCTTCTAGACTAAGTTAACTGAGGTGGGAAGATCCATCCTGAATGTGGTGGCACCATCACACGTGCCAGGGCCCTGGACTGAATAAAAATGGAGAAAGTGAGCTGGGTACCAGTCTCTACCTCTCTCTGCTTCCTGACTGTGGATGCTGGGTAACCAGCCACCTCAAGCTCCACTGCTGTGCCTTCCCTGTCATGATGGACCACATCCTTGAACTGTGAGCCACAGTAAACCCTCCAGTACGATGCTTTTCCAACAAGACAAGTGTCTGATGTACCATCATCTCCCACTTCAGCCTTGAAGGGAAGGTGACTGGGGCTTTCGGTACAAGATAAAGAAAGGAAGGATTCTGTGTTTAGCAATTTCTCCTACTTCATGCAGCTCCTGTCTTTAGGGGTTCCCAGACTGAGGGAGGAGGCACGAGCCTCTTCTCCTGAAGGAATACCCTCACAGACACTAAGGGCAGAATTTCATTCAGCACTGGGAGCCACGGGAGTTGTTCCGAGCCACTTACACACAGAGTACAGGATGGATGGATGGATCAGGGCATAGAGAATGAAGAGGGGAGAAATGAGAAAGAAGGATGAAGGAACAAAGGAAAACAGGGACTGAAGGACAGATGACGGGCAGAGAACAATAGGGAATGAACATTAGGTTCTGGTTTCCCAACCACACCTCAGTCATGCTCTTTCCCTAGGCAGGAGGAGGAGAGCACACTCCCGGAAGAGTCAGGAAAGGACTCTGAATCCTCCAAGACCTAACTGGCAACAGGAAGTGAGGCTGAGGCCACAGGAAGTGCCTGTGGTCAGGAGTGAGTGTGGCAGGGATATAGGCTCAGATCAGCACCAACACACCTTGCACAGGGCTGCTGCATCCTGAACCCCAGGACAGGCAGGAGGGGAACAGACTGAGCAAAAAGGCCCACGAAAGAGGCGTCTGGCTGCTTTTTCGGTATTTTTCTCAGCCCTGCCCTCTGACCTTCTAAAAAGCCACAGCAGCGAGCTTCCCGGTTCTAATGGAAAATCCCAGCACCACTTTCTACAGAGGCCACTATCAATCAGGCCACCAACCTCCACCAGTGCTGAGAGAAGCCAGCCTCTGAGAGCTGCCTGAGCCCCGGAGCTGAGTGAGTGCCCGAGACCCGAGGGGGGCTTCACTCTGGCAGCTTTGCTGGAATCTCTCCAATTGGCCAGCCCCGCCAGGTCCTGGGGTGTGCACAGATTCAGCTACCCCCAGGGGAGCAGAAGAGAGGCTGGCACATTTCAGTCTGGGAAGCTTTTAATCCCAACAAACTGGCTGGGTTTCTTCTTCAGGCTCTGTGGGCCGTTGTGCCCCCTCACCAGTGTCCGGGGTCTCAGAGACAGCCCTGGGCTTTTGGTTTTATTTCTGTCCGCTACTGTATCTAGGTGTATAGGATAGAAATTAGGGGGTAGGGACAGGTCTGGCTGTTCCCTTAACTGTCCTGGGTTTTGAGTTCATGGTGAACTCAGTCTGAAGACAGACTGAAGACATACATCAGGCTACAATAGCTGTGTCTACATTGAGCACATATGTATTTTTGTCTTCTTCCTGTTTTTCCTTTCTAAAGATTGATTTTATTTATTTATTTATTTATTTATTTATTTTTATTTATTTATTTATTTATTTATTTGGTTTTTCGAGACAGGGTTTCCCTGTAGTTTCTAGAGCCTGTCCTGGAACTAGCTCTTGTAGACCAGGCTGGCCTCGAACTCAGAGATCCGCCTGCCTCTGCCTCCCGAGTGCTGGGATTAAAGGCGTGCGCCACCACCACCCGGCTTATTTTATTTATTTATTAATAGTGTGTGTGTGCATGCTTGCATGTGGGACTGCATCGGACCTGCTGGAGCAGGAGTTACAGATGCTTGTGAGCTGCCCTATGTGCATGCTGGGAACAGAACCCAGGTCCCGTGCAAGAGCAGCAAGTACTCTTAACTTCTGAGCCATCTCTCCAGCCCCTTGCTGTTTCTTAAATAAAGTATAATAATACAAACTAGAAACACAGTGGTTAATTATATTGTCAGCAGAAGCAATCAAGGGGTGACTCAAGCACCAGGGGTATGTGTGCTGTGCTGGTTAAACACAGATGGCGTGGCGTTTTACATGTGTGCTCATGCTTGTGTGTGACTGTCGCACACATTCTACAGTGCACACATGGGGGCACAGGCTGTCAGTGTTGGTCTTCACCTTCTGTTTTGCTGTGAGACAGGGTCTCTCTGGGACCCTGCTGTTCCCACGGGCTTCTGGGAATTTTCTTGCTTCTGCCTTCCACCTCCCTGTGGGAACGCTGGGAGGATGAACCTAGGCTGGCTTTGCGTGGATTCTGGAGCTAGGAGCTCAGCTGCTCACGCTGGCATGACAAGTGCTTTATTCACGGAGTCACCTCACAGCCCTGTTGTAGAACTGCATAGACGATACCGGAGAACTCAGGTCACAGAACACGTCCTAGAATGTGTCCTCCGTGGGAGCGAGGAGCGAATATGAGGGCTAAATGAGAGGGTGCATGCAGATGCCAGGCCACCACAGTCAGCACCACATCAGCTCACAGTTATTCCAGCTTGACCCGAGCCTTGGTATCCCACTGATGGATGAAGATGGTGACATCACAGAACCGTCCAGTGGGGTGATGCTTCAAGGACCAGATGTAGGTCAAGTCTTAGAGAGTTCCTATAACCCCTGCTACAAAGGGGAAACTGTAGGAGGCCCTCCCAGAACTATCTCGCGATTCCCACAGTACCACATATGGGGCTTCCTTCATTTCCTGAGAAAGGGCCTTCAGGGACATCTGAGGGACCTTACCTGTGGCTCCAGATGCTCACACCCCACTCTGGCAAGGACTCTGGGAGCTCGCTATCAAGAAATAATTGATGCTTTCAGTCCAGGTAGGCCCCCCTCAGGTGTTCACACCTCATTCTGGTGAGGACTCCGGAAGCTCGCTATCAAGGGATGATTAATTTTCTCAGTCCAGGTCACCACCCAGATGAGCAAAGTGTTCACTGGGTGGGGCTTTGCATTGAGTCTTCCAGGCAGGGCTTTGGCGGCACTGTGGAGGAGGGGGGTTGTGTCTGCTGTACCTGTCCCAGGATAGGCCAGTCACTCAGGTGTGCCCTGCTAACCTGGCAGAGCTAGCCCTATCTGACCATGGTGAGGGAATTGAGAAGATGGCTAGAGGGAGGCCTGGGGCCAGAAGGGCCTGGCTTCAAATTCCAGCCAGGTGACTTCTGAGAAATCACATCTTATCCCTGAACCCCAATATCCCCAATATCTTATGGTGGGCAGGGATAGGTGCAGCCCAGGTAAGTTCTTGGGGCTCAGGCTCTCCTCCCTGAGCAGGAAGCAGCTTCCTACCTTGGCTAGAATGAATTTGCTACTGTGTCCCAAGAGTCTGGGACAGAGGGGTGCACCCAGGAAGCCCTGAGCCTGAGGACTCAGATAGCAGCGCTCTGCTGCCCATCAGATACAACAGACATGCTGCCTCAAACCCACACGGGAGCTGGACTTGAATGAATGTGAGCTGTGCTGAGCTCAGGGCCCAGCGATTGTAGCAAGCATGGCACCGGCCACCTTGGCCCGCCTGGTCAGCTCCCTCTGTAAGGCTTAACTCAAGAAGCTGGCGGTAAGATGTCAACCACCTTCTTTGGAGGAGACAAGAGAAATCCAAAGAGCGTCAGCCAGGAGTGGGTGTGAGAATCAGCCAGAGGCCAGAGGTAGGGGTTCCAAGAATAATTAGGGCAACTGGGGCTAGGCGAGGGGGATGACAGGACCCAGGCTGGCAGGCATGGACTCTGGGGAGAGGAAGAAGCTGGTCAAGAGTGATGGGATGGAGAAGAACCAAGATCTCACGGCAGCAGGAAGTCCGGGGCTGAGGCAGGAAGAGGCAGGTGGGCAGAAGGAGCCCCAGTGGTCATTGAGACGCCACTAGTCCCACAGGTAGGAGAGAAACACCGGAGTAACCCAGGGCAAGCCCAGGCTACAGTTCTCAGAGACCATTATGAAGTCTTAAGATGAGAACATAAACTGGACCCCAAGTGGTTGCCAGTTCTGGCAACTGTGATTCCAGCCTCGGTTTCCCCTCTGGGTCAAGGTTAAGTTACTCATGTCTCTCAAAGAGAAAAGGTACCATCCACAAGGAAGGGGCCTGACCAGAGGGTTAAAATGTTCGAGTCCCGACCAGCCTCTTGGTGACTTTGGGGACCCCTCTTTGGACCCTTACCCTCAGTACAGCAGCTGAAGAGATGCTTTAGTCGCCGCTCTA